>NW_027328259.1:623282-934924 GCF_047675955.1 Chlorocebus sabaeus | reverse complement strand
CTCAGAAAGCTTCTTTCCAGTTTTTAACGGAAGATATTTTGTTTTTCACTATAGCCCTCTGTGGGCTTTCGAATATCACTTTGCAAATTCCACAAGAACAGTCTTAGGGAAAGGCTTCTGGAGGGGAAAACTGTAACTCAGTGAGTTGAATTAACAGAACACAAAGCAGTTTCTCAGAAAGCTTCTTTCCAGTTTTTAACTGAAGAAATTTCCTTTTTCACCATAGCCATATTTGGGCTTCCAAATATCACTTTGCAAATCCCACAAGAACAGTCTTATCGAAAGGCTTCTTGAAGGGAAAGTTGTAATCCTGTGAGATGTATTATCAGAACACAAAACAGTTTCTCAGAAATCTTCTTTCCAGTTTTTAACTGAAGATACTTCCTTTTTCACCGAAGCCCTCTAGGGGCTTCCAAATATCACTTTGCAAATTCCACAAAAAGAATCTTAGCGAATGACTTCTCTAGGGGAATGCTGTAACTCTGTTAGATAAATTAACAGAACACAAAGCAGTGTCTCAGAAATCTTCTTCCCAGTTTTTAACGGAAGATATTTCCTTTTTCTCCATAGCCCACTATGGGCATCCAAATATCACTTTGCAAATTCCACAAAACAGACTTACCGAAAAGCTTCTTGAGAAGAAAGCTGTAAGTCTGTGAGATGAATTACCAGAACACAAAACAGTTTCTCAGAAAGTTTCTTTCCAGTTTTTAACTGAAGAGATTTCCTTTTTCATCATGGCCCTCTATGGGCTTCCTTTCCAAATATCACTTTGCAAATTGCACAAGAACAGTCTTAGCGAATGTCTTCTTGAGGAAAAATTTGTAACTCTGGGATACGAATTAAGAGAACACAAAGCAGTTCCTCAGAAAGCTTCTTTTCCGTTTTTATCTTAGGATATTTCCTTTTTCACCATAGCTCTCTTCGGGCTTCCAAACATCATTTTGCAAATTCCACAAGAACAGTCCTAGCGAAAGTCTTCTGGAGGGGAATCCTGTAACTCTGTGAGATGAATTAACAGAACACAAAGCAGTTTCTCAGAAAGCTTCTTTCCGGTTTTTAACGGAAGATATTGCTTTTTCACCATAGCCCTCTAAGGGCTTCCAAATATCACTTTGGAAGTTCCACAAGAACAGTCTTAGCGACAGGCTTCTTGAGGGGAAAGCTGTAACACTCTGAGATGAATTAACAGAACACAAAGCAGTTTCTCAGAAATCTTCTTTCCAGTTTTTAACGGAAGATATTTCCTTTTTCACCATAGCCTTCTATGGGCTTCCAAATATCACTTTGCAAATTTCACAAGAACAGTCTTAGTGAACGGCTTCTTGAGGGGAAAGCTGTAACTCTATGAGATGAACTAACAGAACACTAGGCAGTTTCTCAGAAAGCTTCTTTTCGGTTTTTATCTTAGGAGATTTCCATTTTCACTATAGCACTCTATGGGCATCCGAATATCACTTTGCAAATTCCACAAGAACAGTATTAGCGAAAGGCTTCTTAAGGGGAAAGCTCTAACTCTTTGAGATGATTCAACAGAACACAAAGCAGTTTTTCAGAAAGCTTCTTTTCAGTTTCTGTCTTAGGCTATTTCCTTTTTCACCATAGCCCTCTATGGTCTTCCAAATATCACCTTGCAAATTCCACAAGAACAGTCTGAGCGAAAGGCTTCTGGAAGGGAAAGCTCTAATTCGGTGAGATGTATTAACAGAAAACACGCCAGTTTCTCAAGAAGCTGCTTTCTACTTTTTTAACGGGAGATATTTCCTTTTTCACCATAGCCCTCTATGGGTTACCAAATATGAATTTGCAAATTGCACAAGAAGAGTCTTAGTGAACGGGGCTCCTTGAGAGGAAAGCTCAAACTCTTCGAGATGAACTAACAGAACACAAAGCAGTTTCTCAGAAAGCTTCTTTTCGGTTTTTAATGGAAGATATTCGCTTTTTCACCATAGCCCTCTATAGGCTTCGAAATTTCTCTTTGCAAATTCCACAAGAACAGTCTTATTGAAAGGCTTCTGCAGGGACAAGCTGTAACTCTGTGAGATGAATTAACAGTACACAAAGCAGTTTCTCAGAAAGCTTCTGTTCAGTTTTTATATTAGGATATTTCCTTTTTCACCGTCGCCTTCTAAGGGCTCCAAATATCACTTTGCAAATTCCACAAGAACTGTCTTAGCGAAACGCTTATTGAAGGGAAAGCTGTAACTCTGTGAGTTGAATTAAGAGAACACAAAGTAGTTTCTCAGAAAGATTCTTTCCAGTTTTAAACTGAAGTTATTTCCTTTTTCACCATAGCCCTCTACGGGCTTCCAATATCACTTTGCAAATTTCACAAGAACAGTCTTAGTGAACGGTTTCTTGAGGGTAAAGCTGTAACTCTGTGAGATGAAGTAACAGAACACAAGGCAGTTTCTCAAAAAGCTTCTTTTCTATTTTTATCTTAGGATATTTCCATTTTCACCATAGCCATCTGTGGGCTTCCATATATCACTTTGCAAATTCCACAAAAACAGCCTTAGCGAGAGGCTTCTTGAGGGGAAAGCTGTAACTCTGTGAGTTGATTTGACAGAAAACAAAGCAGTTGCTCAGAAAGCTTCTTTTCAGTTTTTATCTTAGGGTATTTCCTTTTTCACCATAGCCCTCTAAGGGCTTCGAAATATCACTTTGCAAATTCCACAAGAATAGTCTTAGCCAAAGACTTCTGGAGGGGAAAGCTGTAACACTGTGAGATGAATTAACAGAACACAAAGCAGTTTCTCAGAAATGTTCTTTCCAGTTTTTAACAGAAGATATTTCCTTTTTCACCGTAGCCCTCTCTGGGCTTCCAAATATCTCTTTGCAAATTCCACCAGAACAGTCTTAGTGAACGGCTTCTTGAGGGGAAAGCTGTAACTCTATGAGATGAACTAACAGAACACAGAGCAGTTTCTCATAAAGCTTCTTTTCGGTTTTTATCTTAGGAGATTTCCATTTTCACTATAGCACTCTATGGGCTTCCGAATATCACTTTGCAAATTCCACAAGAACAGTATTAGCGAAAGGCTTCTTAAGGGGAAAGCTCTAACTCTTTGAGATGATTCAACAGAACACAAAGCAGTTTTTCAGAAAGCTTCTTTTCAGTTTCTATCTTAGGCTATTTCCTTTTTCACCATAGCCCTCTATGGTCTTCCAAATATCACCTTGCAAATTCCACAAGAACAGTCTGAGCGAAAGGCTTCTGGAAGGGAAAGCTCTAATTCGGTGAGATGTATTAACAGAAAACACGCCAGTTTCTCAAGAAGCTGCTTTCTCCTTTTTAACGGGAGATATTTCCTTTTTCACCATAGCCCTCTAAGGGTTACCAAATATGAATTTGCAAATTGCACAAGAAGAGTCTTAGTGAACGGCTCCTTGAGAAGAAAGCTCAAACTCTGTGAGATGAACTAACAGAACACAAATCAGTTTCTCAGAAAGCTTCTTTTCGGTTTTTAACGGAAGATATTCCCTTTTTCACCATAGCCCTCTATAGGCTTCGAAATTTCTCTTTGCAAATTCCACAAGAACAGTCTTAGTGAAAGGCTTCTGCAGGGACAAGCTGTAAATCTGTGAGATGAATTAAGAGTATACAAAGCAGTTTCTCAGAAAGCTTCTGTTCAGTTTTTATATTAGGATATTTCCTTTTTCACCATCGCCTTCTAAGGGCTCCAAATATCACTTTGCAAATTCCACAAGAACTGTCTTAGCGAAAGGCTTATTGAAGGGAAAGCTGTAACTCTGTGAGTTGAATTAAGAGAACACAAAGTAGTTTCTCAGAAAGATTCTTTCCAGTTTTAAACTGAAGTTATTTCCTTTTTCACCATAGCCCTCTACGGGTTTCCAATATCACTTTGCAAATTTCACAAGAACAGTCTTAGTGAACGGTTTCTTGAGGGTAAAGCTGTAACTCTGTGAGATGAACTAACAGAACACAAGGCAGTTTCTCAGAAAGCTTCTTTTCTATTTTTATCTTAGGATATTTCCATTTTCACCATAGCCATCTGTGGGCTTCCAAATATCACTTTACAAATTCCACAAAAACAGCCTTAGCGACAGGCTTCTTGAGAGGAAAGCTGTAACCCTGTGAGTTGATTTAACAGAAAACAAAGCAGTTGCTCAGAAAGCTTCTTTTCAGTTTTTATCTTAGGGTATTTCCTTTTTCACCATAGCCCTGTAAGGGCTTCGAAATATCACTTTGCAAATTTTGCAAGTTCCACAATAATAGTCTTAACCAAAGACTTCTGGAGGGGAAAGCTGTAACTCTGTGAGATGAATTAACAGAACACAAAGCAGTTTCTCAGAAATCTTCTTTCCAGTTTTTAACGGAAGATATTTCCTTTTTCACCGTAGCCCTCTCTGGGCTTCCAAATATCACTTTGCAAATTCCACAAGAACAGTCTTAGTGAACGGCTTCTTGAGGGGAAAGCTGTAAATCAGTGAGATGAATTAACAGAACACAAAGCAGTTTCTCAGAAATCATCTTTCCAGTTTTTTTCTTAGGATATTTCCTTTTTCACCATAGCCCTCTATGGGCTTCCAAATATCACTATGCAAATCCCACAGGAACCGTCTTAGCGAAAGGCTTCTTGTGGAGAAAGCTGTAACCCGGTGAGATATATTAACAGAACACGCGGCAGTTTCTCAGAGTGCTTCTTTCTAGTTTTTAAGGGAAGATATTTCCTTTTTCACCATAGCCCACTATGGGCTTCCAAATATCACTTTGAAAATTTCACAAGAACAGTCTTACTGAATGGCTTCTTGAGGGGAAAGCGGTAACACTGTGAGATAAAATAAAAGAACACAAAGCAGTTTCTCAGGAAGCTTCTTCTCGGTTTTTATCTTAGGATATTTCCTTTTTCACCGTAGCCATCTATGGGCTTCAAATTATCACTTTGCAAATTCCACAAGAACAGTCTTAGCGGAAGGTGTTTTCAGGGGAAAGCTCTAATTCTTTGAGATGAATTGACACAACACACAGCAGTTTGTCAGAAAGCTTCTTTTCAGTTTTTAACTGAAGATATTTCCTTTTTCACCGTAGCCCTCTATGGGCTTCCAAATATCACTTTGCAAATACCACAACAGCAGCCTTAGCGAAAGGCTTCTTGAGGGTAAAGCTGCAACTGTGTGAGTTGAATTAATAGAAAACAAAGCAGTTTCTCAGAAAGTTTCTTTTCAGTTTTTATCTTAGGATATTTACTTTTTCATCATAGCCCTCTAAGGGCTTCCAAATGTCACTTGTCAAATTCCACAAGAACAGTCTTAGTGAACGGCTGCTTTAGCAGAATGCTGTAACTCTGTGAGATGAACTACCAGAACAGAAAGCAGTTTCTCAGAAAGGTTCTTTTCGGTTTTTATCTTAGGATATTTCCATTTTCACCATAGCCCTCTTTGAGATTCCAAATATCACTTTGCAAATTCCACAACAACAGCCTTAGAGAAAGGCTTTTTGAGGGGAAAGTTATAACTCTGTGAGATGAATTAACAGAACACAAAGCACTTTCTCAGAAAGCTTCTTTCCAGTTTTTAATGGAAGATATTTCCTTTTTCACCATAGCCCTCTAGGGTTTCCAAATATCACTTTACAAATTCCACAAAAACACTCTTAGCGAATGTCTTCTTGAAGGGAGAACTGTAACTCTGTGAGATGAATTAACAGAACACTAAGCAGTTTCTCAGAAAGCTTCTTTCCAGTTTTTAACTGAAGGTATGTCCTTTTTTACCATAGCCCTCTAAGGGCTTCCAAATATATCTTTGAAAATTCCACAAGAACAGTCTTAGCGAAAGGCTTCTTTAGGGGAAAGCTGGAACACTGTGAGATGAATTAACAGAACACAAAGCAGCTTCTCAAAAAGCTTGTTTTCAGTTTTTATCTTAGTCTATTTCCTTTTTCACCATAGCCCTCTGTGGGCTTCTAAATATCACTCTGGAAATTCCACAAGAGCCGTCGTACCGAGAGGCTTCTTGAGGGGAAAGCTGTAACTCTTGGAGATGAATTAACAGAACACAAAGCAGTTTCTCAGAAGCTTCTTTCCTGTTGTTAACTGAAGATATTTCCATTTTCACCGTAGCCCTCTATGGGCTTCCAAATATCACTTTGCAAATCCCACAGGAACAGTCTTAGCGAAAGGCTTCTTGTGGGTAAAGCTGTAACTCGGTGAGATGTATTAACATGACACACGGCAGATTCTCATAAAGCTTCTTTACAGTTTTTAACGGAAGATATTTCCTTTTTCACCGTAGCCCTCTATGGGCTTCCAAAGATCACTTTGCAAATTCCACAAGAAGAGTCTTAGTGAAAGGCTTCTTGAGGGAAAGCTGTAACTCTGTGAAATGAATTAACAGAACACAAAGCAGTTTCTCAGAAGCTTCTTTCCAGTTGTTAACTGAAGATAATTCCATTTTCACCGTAGCCCTCTATGGGCTTCCAAATATCACTTTGCAAATCCCACAGGAACAGTCTTAGCGAAAGGCTTCTTGTGGGGAAAGCTGTAACTCGGTGAGATGTATTAACATGACACACGGCAGATTCTCATAAAGCTTCTTTCCAGTTTTTAACGGAAGATATTTCCTTTTTCACCATAGCCCTCTAGGGGCTTCCAAATATCACTTTGAAAATTTCACAAGAACAGCCTCAGCAAAAGGCTTCTTGAGGGGAAAGCTGTAACTCTGTGAGTTGAATTGACAGAACACAGAGCAGTTTCTCAGAAAGCTTATTTTTCAGTTTCTATCTTAGGATAATTCCTTTTTCAAAATAGACTTCTATTGGCTTCCAAATATGACTTTGCAAATTCCACAAGAACAGTCTTAGCGAAAGGCTTCTGGAGGTGAAGCTGTAACTCTGTGAGATGAATTAACAGAACAAATAGCAATTTCTCAGAAATCTTCTTTCCAGTTTTAAACGGAAGAAATTTCCTTTTTCACCATAGCCCTCTATGGACTTCCAAATATCACTTTGCAAATCCCACAAGAACAGTCCTAGCGAATGTCTTCTTGAGGGGAAAGCTGTAACTCGGTGAGGTGCATTAAGAGAACACATGGCGGTTTCTCAGAAAGCTTATTTCCGGTTTTTAAGAGAAGATAGTTCCTTTTTCACCATAGCCCTCTGCGGGCTTCCAAATATCACGTTGCAAATTCCACAAGAACAGTCTTAGTGATCGGCTTCTTGAGGGGAAAGCTGTAACTTTGTGAGATGTATTAGCAGAACACAAAGGAGTTTCTCAGAAATCTTCTTTCCAGTTTTTAACGGAAGATATTTCCTTTTTCACCATAGCACTCTGCGGGCTTCCAAATATCACGTTGCAAATTCCACAAGAACAATCTTTGCGAAAGGCTTCTGGAGGGGAAATCTATAACTCCGTGATATCAATTAAGAAAACACAATGCAGTTTTTCAGAAAGCATCTTTTCAGTTTTTATCTTAGGATACTTCCTTTTCCACCATAGCCTTCTAGGAGCTTCCAAATATCACTTTGCAAATTCCTCAAGAACAGTCTTAAGGAAAGGCTTCTTGAAGTGAAAGCTGTAGTCTGTGAGAGGAATTAACAGAACACAAAGAAGTCTCTCAGAAAGCTTCTTCCCTGTTTTTAATGGAAGATATTTCCTTTTTCACCATAGCCCTCTACGGGCTTCTAAGATCACTTTGCAAATTCCACAAGAACAGTCTTAGCGAAAGGCTTCTGGAGAGCAAAGCTGTAATTCTGTGAGATGAACTAACAAAACACAAAGCAGTTTCTCAGAAAGCTTCTTTTCGGTTTTTAACGGAAGAAATTTCCTTTTTCATCATAGCCCTCAATGGGCTTCCAAATTTCACTTTCCAAATTCCACAAGAACAGTCTTACAGAAAGGCTTCTTGAGGGGAAAGCTGTAACTCGGTGAGATGTATTAACAGAACACACGGTAGTTTCTCAGAAACCTTCTTTCCAGTTTTTAACTGAAGATATTTCCTTTTCCACCATAGCCCTCTCTGGGCTTCCAAATATCACTTTGCAAATTCCACAAGAACAGTCTTAGCGAAAGGCTTCTGGAGGGGAAAGCTGTACCGCTGTGAGATGAATTAACAGAACACAAAGCAGTTTCTCAGAAAACTTCTTTTCAGTTTTTATCTTAGGATATTTCCTTTTTCACCATAGCTCTCTCTTTGCTTCCAAATATCACTTTGCAAATTCCACAAGAACAGTGTTAGCGAAAGGTTTCTGGATGGGAGAGCTGTATCTCTGTGAGATGCATTAACAGAACACAAAGCAGTTTCTCAGAAATCTTCTTTCCAGTTTTTAACGGAAGATATTTCCTTTTTCAGCTTAGCCCTCTATGGGCTTCCAAATATCACTTTGCAAATTCCAAAAGAACAGTCTTAGCAAAAGGTTTCTTGAGGGGAAAGCTGTAACTCTGTGAGTTGAATTAACAGAACACAAAGCAGTTTCTCAGAAAGCTTCTTTTCAGTTTTTATCATAGGATATTTCCTTTTTCACCATAGCCCTCTATGGGCTTCCAAATATCACTTTGCAAATGCCACAGGAACAGTCTTAGCGAAAGGCTTCTTTAGGGAAAATCTGTAACTCTGTCATATGAATTAACAGAACACAAATCAGTTTCTCAGAAAACTTCTTTTCGTTTTTTATCTGAGGATATTTCCATTTTCACAGTAGACCTCTATGGGCTTCCAAATATCATTTTGCAAATTACACAAGAGGCGCCATAGCTGAAGGCTTCTTGAGGGGAAAGTTGTAACTCGTTGAGATGAATTAACAGAACACATAGCAGTTTCTAAGAAAGCTTCTTTTCAGTTTTTAACGAAAGATATTTCCTTTTTCAACATATCCCTCTATGGGCTTCCAAATATCACTTTGCAAATTCCTCAAGAACAGTCGTAGCGAAGGTCTTCTTGAGAGCAAAGCTGGAACTGTGTGAGATGTATTAATAGAACACACGGCAGTTTCTCAGAAAGCTTCTTTCCAGTTTTTAACGGAAGATATTTTGTTTTTCACTATAGCCCTCTGTGGGCTTTCGAATATCACTTTGCAAATTCCACAAGAACAGTCTTAGGGAAAGGCTTCTGGAGGGGAAAACTGTAACTCAGTGAGTTGAATTAACAGAACACAAAGCAGTTTCTCAGAAAGCTTCTTTCCAGTTTTTAACTGAAGAAATTTCCTTTTTCACCATAGCCATATTTGGGCTTCCAAATATCACTTTGCAAATCCCACAAGAACAGTCTTATCGAAAGGCTTCTTGAAGGGAAAGTTGTAATCCTGTGAGATGTATTATCAGAACACAAAACAGTTTCTCAGAAATCTTCTTTCCAGTTTTTAACTGAAGATACTTCCTTTTTCACCGAAGCCCTCTAGGGGCTTCCAAATATCACTTTGGAAATTCCACAAAAAGAATCTTAGCGAATGACTTCTCTAGGGGAATGCTGTAACTCTGTTAGATAAATTAACAGAACACAAAGCAGTGTCTCAGAAATCTTCTTCCCAGTTTTTAACGGAAGATATTTCCTTTTTCTCCATAGCCCACTATGGGCATCCAAATATCACTTTGCAAATTCCACAAAACAGACTTACCGAAAAGCTTCTTGAGAAGAAAGCTGTAAGTCTGTGAGATGAATTACCAGAACACAAAACAGTTTCTCAGAAAGTTTCTTTCCAGTTTTTAACTGAAGAGATTTCCTTTTTCATCATGGCCCTCTATGGGCTTCCAAATATCACTTTGCAAATTGCACAAGAACAGTCTTAGCGAATGTCTTCTTGAGGAAAAATTTGTAACTCTGGGATACGAATTAAGAGAACACAAAGCAGTTCCTCAGAAAGCTTCTTTTCCGTTTTTATCTTAGGATATTTCCTTTTTCACCATAGCTCTCTTCGGGCTTCCAAACATCATTTTGCAAATTCCACAAGAACAGTCCTAGCGAAAGTCTTCTGGAGGGGAATCCTGTAACTCTGTGAGATGAATTAACAGAACACAAAGCAGTTTCTCAGAAAGCTTCTTTCCGGTTTTTAACGGAAGATATTGCTTTTTCACCATAGCCCTCTAAGGGCTTCCAAATATCACTTTGGAAGTTCCACAAGAACAGTCTTAGCGACAGGCTTCTTGAGGGGAAAGCTGTAACACTCTGAGATGAATTAACAGAACACAAAGCAGTTTCTCAGAAATCTTCTTTCCAGTTTTTAACGGAAGATATTTCCTTTTTCACCATAGCCTTCTATGGGCTTCCAAATATCACTTTGCAAATTTCACAAGAACAGTCTTAGTGAACGGCTTCTTGAGGGGAAAGCTGTAACTCTATGAGATGAACTAACAGAACACTAGGCAGTTTCTCAGAAAGCTTCTTTTCGGTTTTTATCTTAGGAGATTTCCATTTTCACTATAGCACTCTATGGGCATCCGAATATCACTTTGCAAATTCCACAAGAACAGTATTAGCGAAAGGCTTCTTAAGGGGAAAGCTCTAACTCTTTGAGATGATTCAACAGAACACAAAGCAGTTTTTCAGAAAGCTTCTTTTCAGTTTCTGTCTTAGGCTATTTCCTTTTTCACCATAGCCCTCTATGGTCTTCCAAATATCACCTTGCAAATTCCACAAGAACAGTCTGAGCGAAAGGCTTCTGGAAGGGAAAGCTCTAATTCGGTGAGATGTATTAACAGAAAACACGCCAGTTTCTCAAGAAGCTGCTTTCTACTTTTTTAACGGGAGATATTTCCTTTTTCACCATAGCCCTCTATGGGTTACCAAATATGAATTTGCAAATTGCACAAGAAGAGTCTTAGTGAACGGGGCTCCTTGAGAGGAAAGCTCAAACTCTTCGAGATGAACTAACAGAACACAAAGCAGTTTCTCAGAAAGCTTCTTTTCGGTTTTTAATGGAAGATATTCGCTTTTTCACCATAGCCCTCTATAGGCTTCGAAATTTCTCTTTGCAAATTCCACAAGAACAGTCTTATTGAAAGGCTTCTGCAGGGACAAGCTGTAACTCTGTGAGATGAATTAACAGTACACAAAGCAGTTTCTCAGAAAGCTTCTGTTCAGTTTTTATATTAGGATATTTCCTTTTTCACCGTCGCCTTCTAAGGGCTCCAAATATCACTTTGCAAATTCCACAAGAACTGTCTTAGCGAAACGCTTATTGAAGGGAAAGCTGTAACTCTGTGAGTTGAATTAAGAGAACACAAAGTAGTTTCTCAGAAAGATTCTTTCCAGTTTTAAACTGAAGTTATTTCCTTTTTCACCATAGCCCTCTACGGGCTTCCAATATCACTTTGCAAATTTCACAAGAACAGTCTTAGTGAACGGTTTCTTGAGGGTAAAGCTGTAACTCTGTGAGATGAAGTAACAGAACACAAGGCAGTTTCTCAAAAAGCTTCTTTTCTATTTTTATCTTAGGATATTTCCATTTTCACCATAGCCATCTGTGGGCTTCCATATATCACTTTGCAAATTCCACAAAAACAGCCTTAGCGAGAGGCTTCTTGAGGGGAAAGCTGTAACTCTGTGAGTTGATTTGACAGAAAACAAAGCAGTTGCTCAGAAAGCTTCTTTTCAGTTTTTATCTTAGGGTATTTCCTTTTTCACCATAGCCCTCTAAGGGCTTCGAAATATCACTTTGCAAATTCCACAAGAATAGTCTTAGCCAAAGACTTCTGGAGGGGAAAGCTGTAACACTGTGAGATGAATTAACAGAACACAAAGCAGTTTCTCAGAAATGTTCTTTCCAGTTTTTAACAGAAGATATTTCCTTTTTCACCGTAGCCCTCTCTGGGCTTCCAAATATCTCTTTGCAAATTCCACCAGAACAGTCTTAGTGAACGGCTTCTTGAGGGGAAAGCTGTAACTCTATGAGATGAACTAACAGAACACAGAGCAGTTTCTCATAAAGCTTCTTTTCGGTTTTTATCTTAGGAGATTTCCATTTTCACTATAGCACTCTATGGGCTTCCGAATATCACTTTGCAAATTCCACAAGAACAGTATTAGCGAAAGGCTTCTTAAGGGGAAAGCTCTAACTCTTTGAGATGATTCAACAGAACACAAAGCAGTTTTTCAGAAAGCTTCTTTTCAGTTTCTATCTTAGGCTATTTCCTTTTTCACCATAGCCCTCTATGGTCTTCCAAATATCACCTTGCAAATTCCACAAGAACAGTCTGAGCGAAAGGCTTCTGGAAGGGAAAGCTCTAATTCGGTGAGATGTATTAACAGAAAACACGCCAGTTTCTCAAGAAGCTGCTTTCTCCTTTTTAACGGGAGATATTTCCTTTTTCACCATAGCCCTCTAAGGGTTACCAAATATGAATTTGCAAATTGCACAAGAAGAGTCTTAGTGAACGGCTCCTTGAGAAGAAAGCTCAAACTCTGTGAGATGAACTAACAGAACACAAATCAGTTTCTCAGAAAGCTTCTTTTCGGTTTTTAACGGAAGATATTCCCTTTTTCACCATAGCCCTCTATAGGCTTCGAAATTTCTCTTTGCAAATTCCACAAGAACAGTCTTAGTGAAAGGCTTCTGCAGGGACAAGCTGTAAATCTGTGAGATGAATTAAGAGTATACAAAGCAGTTTCTCAGAAAGCTTCTGTTCAGTTTTTATATTAGGATATTTCCTTTTTCACCATCGCCTTCTAAGGGCTCCAAATATCACTTTGCAAATTCCACAAGAACTGTCTTAGCGAAAGGCTTATTGAAGGGAAAGCTGTAACTCTGTGAGTTGAATTAAGAGAACACAAAGTAGTTTCTCAGAAAGATTCTTTCCAGTTTTAAACTGAAGTTATTTCCTTTTTCACCATAGCCCTCTACGGGTTTCCAATATCACTTTGCAAATTTCACAAGAACAGTCTTAGTGAACGGTTTCTTGAGGGTAAAGCTGTAACTCTGTGAGATGAACTAACAGAACACAAGGCAGTTTCTCAGAAAGCTTCTTTTCTATTTTTATCTTAGGATATTTCCATTTTCACCATAGCCATCTGTGGGCTTCCAAATATCACTTTACAAATTCCACAAAAACAGCCTTAGCGACAGGCTTCTTGAGAGGAAAGCTGTAACCCTGTGAGTTGATTTAACAGAAAACAAAGCAGTTGCTCAGAAAGCTTCTTTTCAGTTTTTATCTTAGGGTATTTCCTTTTTCACCATAGCCCTGTAAGGGCTTCGAAATATCACTTTGCAAATTTTGCAAGTTCCACAATAATAGTCTTAACCAAAGACTTCTGGAGGGGAGAGCTGTAACTCTGTGAGATGAATTAACAGAACACAAAGCAGTTTCTCAGAAATCTTCTTTCCAGTTTTTAACGGAAGATATTTCCTTTTTCACCGTAGCCCTCTCTGGGCTTCCAAATATCACTTTGCAAATTCCACAAGAACAGTCTTAGTGAACGGCTTCTTGAGGGGAAAGCTGTAAATCAGTGAGATGAATTAACAGAACACAAAGCAGTTTCTCAGAAATCATCTTTCCAGTTTTTTTCTTAGGATATTTCCTTTTTCACCATAGCCCTCTATGGGCTTCCAAATATCACTATGCAAATCCCACAGGAACCGTCTTAGCGAAAGGCTTCTTGTGGAGAAAGCTGTAACCCGGTGAGATATATTAACAGAACACGCGGCAGTTTCTCAGAGTGCTTCTTTCTAGTTTTTAAGGGAAGATATTTCCTTTTTCACCATAGCCCACTATGGGCTTCCAAATATCACTTTGAAAATTTCACAAGAACAGTCTTACTGAATGGCTTCTTGAGGGGAAAGCGGTAACACTGTGAGATAAAATAAAAGAACACAAAGCAGTTTCTCAGGAAGCTTCTTCTCGGTTTTTATCTTAGGATATTTCCTTTTTCACCGTAGCCATCTATGGGCTTCAAATTATCACTTTGCAAATTCCACAAGAACAGTCTTAGCGGAAGGTGTTTTCAGGGGAAAGCTCTAATTCTTTGAGATGAATTGACACAACACACAGCAGTTTGTCAGAAAGCTTCTTTTCAGTTTTTAACTGAAGATATTTCCTTTTTCACCGTAGCCCTCTATGGGCTTCCAAATATCACTTTGCAAATACCACAACAGCAGCCTTAGCGAAAGGCTTCTTGAGGGTAAAGCTGCAACTGTGTGAGTTGAATTAATAGAAAACAAAGCAGTTTCTCAGAAAGTTTCTTTTCAGTTTTTATCTTAGGATATTTACTTTTTCATCATAGCCCTCTAAGGGCTTCCAAATGTCACTTGTCAAATTCCACAAGAACAGTCTTAGTGAACGGCTGCTTTAGCAGAATGCTGTAACTCTGTGAGATGAACTACCAGAACAGAAAGCAGTTTCTCAGAAAGGTTCTTTTCGGTTTTTATCTTAGGATATTTCCATTTTCACCATAGCCCTCTTTGAGATTCCAAATATCACTTTGCAAATTCCACAACAACAGCCTTAGAGAAAGGCTTTTTGAGGGGAAAGTTATAACTCTGTGAGATGAATTAACAGAACACAAAGCACTTTCTCAGAAAGCTTCTTTCCAGTTTTTAATGGAAGATATTTCCTTTTTCACCATAGCCCTCTAGGGTTTCCAAATATCACTTTACAAATTCCACAAAAACACTCTTAGCGAATGTCTTCTTGAAGGGAGAACTGTAACTCTGTGAGATGAATTAACAGAACACTAAGCAGTTTCTCAGAAAGCTTCTTTCCAGTTTTTAACTGAAGGTATGTCCTTTTTTACCATAGCCCTCTAAGGGCTTCCAAATATATCTTTGAAAATTCCACAAGAACAGTCTTAGCGAAAGGCTTCTTTAGGGGAAAGCTGGAACACTGTGAGATGAATTAACAGAACACAAAGCAGCTTCTCAAAAAGCTTGTTTTCAGTTTTTATCTTAGTCTATTTCCTTTTTCACCATAGCCCTCTGTGGGCTTCTAAATATCACTCTGGAAATTCCACAAGAGCCGTCGTACCGAGAGGCTTCTTGAGGGGAAAGCTGTAACTCTTGGAGATGAATTAACAGAACACAAAGCAGTTTCTCAGAAGCTTCTTTCCTGTTGTTAACTGAAGATATTTCCATTTTCACCGTAGCCCTCTATGGGCTTCCAAATATCACTTTGCAAATCCCACAGGAACAGTCTTAGCGAAAGGCTTCTTGTGGGTAAAGCTGTAACTCGGTGAGATGTATTAACATGACACACGGCAGATTCTCATAAAGCTTCTTTACAGTTTTTAACGGAAGATATTTCCTTTTTCACCGTAGCCCTCTATGGGCTTCCAAAGATCACTTTGCAAATTCCACAAGAAGAGTCTTAGTGAAAGGCTTCTTGAGGGAAAGCTGTAACTCTGTGAAATGAATTAACAGAACACAAAGCAGTTTCTCAGAAGCTTCTTTCCAGTTGTTAACTGAAGATAATTCCATTTTCACCGTAGCCCTCTATGGGCTTCCAAATATCACTTTGCAAATCCCACAGGAACAGTCTTAGCGAAAGGCTTCTTGTGGGGAAAGCTGTAACTCGGTGAGATGTATTAACATGACACACGGCAGATTCTCATAAAGCTTCTTTCCAGTTTTTAACGGAAGATATTTCCTTTTTCACCATAGCCCTCTAGGGGCTTCCAAATATCACTTTGAAAATTTCACAAGAACAGCCTCAGCAAAAGGCTTCTTGAGGGGAAAGCTGTAACTCTGTGAGTTGAATTGACAGAACACAGAGCAGTTTCTCAGAAAGCTTATTTTTCAGTTTCTATCTTAGGATAATTCCTTTTTCAAAATAGACTTCTATTGGCTTCCAAATATGACTTTGCAAATTCCACAAGAACAGTCTTAGCGAAAGGCTTCTGGAGGTGAAGCTGTAACTCTGTGAGATGAATTAACAGAACAAATAGCAATTTCTCAGAAATCTTCTTTCCAGTTTTAAACGGAAGAAATTTCCTTTTTCACCATAGCCCTCTATGGACTTCCAAATATCACTTTGCAAATCCCACAAGAACAGTCCTAGCGAATGTCTTCTTGAGGGGAAAGCTGTAACTCGGTGAGGTGCATTAAGAGAACACATGGCGGTTTCTCAGAAAGCTTATTTCCGGTTTTTAAGAGAAGATAGTTCCTTTTTCACCATAGCCCTCTGCGGGCTTCCAAATATCACGTTGCAAATTCCACAAGAACAGTCTTAGTGATCGGCTTCTTGAGGGGAAAGCTGTAACTTTGTGAGATGTATTAGCAGAACACAAAGGAGTTTCTCAGAAATCTTCTTTCCAGTTTTTAACGGAAGATATTTCCTTTTTCACCATAGCACTCTGCGGGCTTCCAAATATCACGTTGCAAATTCCACAAGAACAATCTTTGCGAAAGGCTTCTGGAGGGGAAATCTATAACTCCGTGATATCAATTAAGAAAACACAATGCAGTTTTTCAGAAAGCATCTTTTCAGTTTTTATCTTAGGATACTTCCTTTTCCACCATAGCCTTCTAGGAGCTTCCAAATATCACTTTGCAAATTCCTCAAGAACAGTCTTAAGGAAAGGCTTCTTGAAGTGAAAGCTGTAGTCTGTGAGAGGAATTAACAGAACACAAAGAAGTCTCTCAGAAAGCTTCTTCCCTGTTTTTAATGGAAGATATTTCCTTTTTCACCATAGCCCTCTACGGGCTTCTAAGATCACTTTGCAAATTCCACAAGAACAGTCTTAGCGAAAGGCTTCTGGAGAGCAAAGCTGTAATTCTGTGAGATGAACTAACAAAACACAAAGCAGTTTCTCAGAAAGCTTCTTTTCGGTTTTTAACGGAAGAAATTTCCTTTTTCATCATAGCCCTCAATGGGCTTCCAAATTTCACTTTCCAAATTCCACAAGAACAGTCTTACAGAAAGGCTTCTTGAGGGGAAAGCTGTAACTCGGTGAGATGTATTAACAGAACACACGGTAGTTTCTCAGAAACCTTCTTTCCAGTTTTTAACTGAAGATATTTCCTTTTCCACCATAGCCCTCTCTGGGCTTCCAAATATCACTTTGCAAATTCCACAAGAACAGTCTTAGCGAAAGGCTTCTGGAGGGGAAAGCTGTACCACTGTGAGATGAATTAACAGAACACAAAGCAGTTTCTCAGAAAACTTCTTTTCAGTTTTTATCTTAGGATATTTCCTTTTTCACCATAGCTCTCTCTTTGCTTCCAAATATCACTTTGCAAATTCCACAAGAACAGTGTTAGCGAAAGGTTTCTGGATGGGAGAGCTGTATCTCTGTGAGATGCATTAACAGAACACAAAGCAGTTTCTCAGAAATCTTCTTTCCAGTTTTTAACGGAAGATATTTCCTTTTTCAGCTTAGCCCTCTATGGGCTTCCAAATATCACTTTGCAAATTCCAAAAGAACAGTCTTAGCAAAAGGTTTCTTGAGGGGAAAGCTGTAACTCTGTGAGTTGAATTAACAGAACACAAAGCAGTTTCTCAGAAAGCTTCTTTTCAGTTTTTATCATAGGATATTTCCTTTTTCACCATAGCCCTCTATGGGCTTCCAAATATCACTTTGCAAATGCCACAGGAACAGTCTTAGCGAAAGGCTTCTTTAGGGAAAATCTGTAACTCTGTCATATGAATTAACAGAACACAAATCAGTTTCTCAGAAAACTTCTTTTCGTTTTTTATCTGAGGATATTTCCATTTTCACAGTAGACCTCTATGGGCTTCCAAATATCATTTTGCAAATTACACAAGAGGCGCCATAGCTGAAGGCTTCTTGAGGGGAAAGTTGTAACTCGTTGAGATGAATTAACAGAACACATAGCAGTTTCTAAGAAAGCTTCTTTTCAGTTTTTAACGAAAGATATTTCCTTTTTCAACATATCCCTCTATGGGCTTCCAAATATCACTTTGCAAATTCCTCAAGAACAGTCGTAGCGAAGGTCTTCTTGAGAGCAAAGCTGGAACTGTGTGAGATGTATTAATAGAACACACGGCAGTTTCTCAGAAAGCTTCTTTCCAGTTTTTAACGGAAGATATTTTGTTTTTCACTATAGCCCTCTGTGGGCTTTCGAATATCACTTTGCAAATTCCACAAGAACAGTCTTAGGGAAAGGCTTCTGGAGGGGAAAACTGTAACTCAGTGAGTTGAATTAACAGAACACAAAGCAGTTTCTCAGAAAGCTTCTTTCCAGTTTTTAACTGAAGAAATTTCCTTTTTCACCATAGCCATATTTGGGCTTCCAAATATCACTTTGCAAATCCCACAAGAACAGTCTTATCGAAAGGCTTCTTGAAGGGAAAGTTGTAATCCTGTGAGATGTATTATCAGAACACAAAACAGTTTCTCAGAAATCTTCTTTCCAGTTTTTAACTGAAGATACTTCCTTTTTCACCGAAGCCCTCTAGGGGCTTCCAAATATCACTTTGCAAATTCCACAAAAAGAATCTTAGCGAATGACTTCTCTAGGGGAATGCTGTAACTCTGTTAGATAAATTAACAGAACACAAAGCAGTGTCTCAGAAATCTTCTTCCCAGTTTTTAACGGAAGATATTTCCTTTTTCTCCATAGCCCACTATGGGCATCCAAATATCACTTTGCAAATTCCACAAAACAGACTTACCGAAAAGCTTCTTGAGAAGAAAGCTGTAAGTCTGTGAGATGAATTACCAGAACACAAAACAGTTTCTCAGAAAGTTTCTTTCCAGTTTTTAACTGAAGAGATTTCCTTTTTCATCATGGCCCTCTATGGGCTTCCAAATATCACTTTGCAAATTGCACAAGAACAGTCTTAGCGAATGTCTTCTTGAGGAAAAATTTGTAACTCTGGGATACGAATTAAGAGAACACAAAGCAGTTCCTCAGAAAGCTTCTTTTCCGTTTTTATCTTAGGATATTTCCTTTTTCACCATAGCTCTCTTCGGGCTTCCAAACATCATTTTGCAAATTCCACAAGAACAGTCCTAGCGAAAGTCTTCTGGAGGGGAATCCTGTAACTCTGTGAGATGAATTAACAGAACACAAAGCAGTTTCTCAGAAATCTTCTTTCCGGTTTTTAACGGAAGATATTTCCTTTTTCACCGTAGCCCTCTCTGGGCTTCCAAATATCACTTTGCAAATTTCACAAGAACAGTCTTAGTGAACGGCTTCTTGAGGGGAAAGCTGTAAATCAGTGAGATGAATTAACAGAACACAAGGCAGTTTCTCAGAAATCATCTTTCCAGTTTTTTTCTTAGGATATTTCCTTTTTCACCATAGCCCTCTATGGGCTTCCAAATATCACTATGCAAATCCCACAGGAACCGTCTTAGCGAAAGGCTTCTTGTGGAGAAAGCTGTAACCCGGTGAGATATATTAACAGAACACGCGGCAGTTTCTCAGAGTGCTTCTTTCTAGTTTTTAAGGGAAGATATTTCCTTTTTCACCATAGCCCACTATGGGCTTCCAAATATCACTTTGAAAATTTCACAAGAACAGTCTTACTGAATGGCTTCTTGAGGGGAAAGCGGTAACACTGTGAGATAAAATAAAAGAACACAAAGCAGTTTCTCAGGAAGCTTCTTCTCGGTTTTTATCTTAGGATATTTCCTTTTTCACCGTAGCCATCTATGGGCTTCAAATTATCACTTTGCAAATTCCACAAGAACAGTCTTAGCGGAAGGTGTTTTCAGGGGAAAGCTCTAATTCTTTGAGATGAATTGACACAACACACAGCAGTTTGTCAGAAAGCTTCTTTTCAGTTTTTAACTGAAGATATTTCCTTTTTCACCGTAGCCCTCTATGGGCTTCCAAATATCACTTTGCAAATACCACAACAGCAGCCTTAGCGAAAGGCTTCTTGAGGGTAAAGCTGCAACTGTGTGAGTTGAATTAATAGAAAACAAAGCAGTTTCTCAGAAAGTTTCTTTTCAGTTTTTATCTTAGGATATTTACTTTTTCATCATAGCCCTCTAAGGGCTTCCAAATGTCACTTGTCAAATTCCACAAGAACAGTCTTAGTGAACGGCTGCTTTAGCAGAATGCTGTAACTCTGTGAGATGAACTACCAGAACAGAAAGCAGTTTCTCAGAAAGGTTCTTTTCGGTTTTTATCTTAGGATATTTCCATTTTCACCATAGCCCTCTTTGAGATTCCAAATATCACTTTGCAAATTCCACAACAACAGCCTTAGAGAAAGGCTTTTTGAGGGGAAAGCTATAACTCTGTGAGATGAATTAACAGAACACAAAGCACTTTCTCAGAAAGCTTCTTTCCAGTTTTTAATGGAAGATATTTCCTTTTTCACCATAGCCCTCTAGGGTTTCCAAATATCACTTTACAAATTCCACAAAAACACTCTTAGCGAATGTCTTCTTGAAGGGAGAACTGTAACTCTGTGAGATGAATTAACAGAACACTAAGCAGTTTCTCAGAAAGCTTCTTTCCAGTTTTTAACTGAAGGTATGTCCTTTTTTACCATAGCCCTCTAAGGGCTTCCAAATATCTCTTTGAAAATTCCACAAGAACAGTCTTAGCGAAAGGCTTCTTTAGGGGAAAGCTGGAACACTGTGAGATGAATTAACAGAACACAAAGCAGCTTCTCAAAAAGCTTGTTTTCAGTTTTTATCTTAGTCTATTTCCTTTTTCACCATAGCCCTCTGTGGGCTTCTAAATATCACTCTGCAAATTCCACAAGAGCCGTCGTACCGAGAGGCTTCTTGAGGGGAAAGCTGTAACTCTTGGAGATGAATTAACAGAACACAAAGCAGTTTCTCAGAAGCTTCTTTCCTGTGGTTAACTGAATATATTTCCATTTTCACCGTAGCCCTCTATGGGCTTCCAAATATCACTTTGCAAATCCCACAGGAACAGTCTTAGCGAAAGGCTTCTTGTGGGTAAAGCTGTAACTCGGTGAGATGTATTAACATGACACACGGCAGATTCTCATAAAGCTTCTTTACAGTTTTTAACGGAAGATATTTCCTTTTTCACCATAGCCCTCTATGGGCTTCCAAAGATCACTTTGCAAATTCCACAAGAAGAGTCTTAGTGAAAGGCTTCTTGAGGGAAAGCTGTAACTCTGTGAAATGAATTAACAGAACACAAAGCAGTTTCTCAGAAGCTTCTTTCCAGTTGTTAACTGAAGATAATTCCATTTTCACCGTAGCCCTCTATGGGCTTCCAAATATCACTTTGCAAATCCCACAGGAACAGTCTTAGCGAAAGGCTTCTTGTGGGGAAAGCTGTAACTCGGTGAGATGTATTAACATGACACACGGCAGATTCTCATAAAGCTTCTTTCCAGTTTTTAACGGAAGATATTTCCTTTTTCACCATAGCCCTCTAGGGGCTTCCAAATATCACTTTGAAAATTTCACAAGAACAGCCTCAGCAAAAGGCTTCTTGAGGGGAAAGCTGTAACTCTGTGAGTTGAATTGACAGAACACAAAGCAGTTTCTCAGAAAGCTTATTTTTCAGTTTCTATCTTAGGATAATTCCTTTTTCAAAATAGACTTCTATTGGCTTCCAAATATGACTTTGCAAATTCCACAAGAACAGTCTTAGCGAAAGGCTTCTGGAGGTGAAGCTGTAACTCTGTGAGATGAATTAACAGAACAAATAGCAATTTCTCAGAAATCTTCTTTCCAGTTTTAAACGGAAGAAATTTCCTTTTTCACCATAGCCCTCTATGGACTTCCAAATATCACTTTGCAAATCCCACAAGAACAGTCCTAGCGAATGTCTTCTTGAGGGGAAAGCTGTAACTCGGTGAGGTGCATTAAGAGAACACATGGCGGTTTCTCAGAAAGCTTATTTCCGGTTTTTAAGAGAAGATAGTTCCTTTTTCACCATAGCCCTCTGCGGGCTTCCAAATATCACGTTGCAAATTCCACAAGAACAGTCTTAGTGATCGGCTTCTTGAGGGGAAAGCTGTAACTTTGTGAGATGTATTAGCAGAACACAAAGGAGTTTCTCAGAAATCTTCTTTCCAGTTTTTAACGGAAGATATTTCCTTTTTCACCATAGCACTCTGCGGGCTTCCAAATATCACGTTGCAAATTCCACAAGAACAATCTTTGCGAAAGGCTTCTGGAGGGGAAATCTATAACTCCGTGATATCAATTAAGAAAACACAATGCAGTTTTTCAGAAAGCATCTTTTCAGTTTTTATCTTAGGATACTTCCTTTTCCACCATAGCCTTCTAGGAGCTTCCAAATATCACTTTGCAAATTCCTCAAGAACAGTCTTAAGGAAAGGCTTCTTGAAGTGAAAGCTGTAGTCTGTGAGAGGAATTAACAGAACACAAAGAAGTCTCTCAGAAAGCTTCTTCCCTGTTTTTAATGGAAGATATTTCCTTTTTCACCATAGCCCTCTACGGGCTTCTAAGATCACTTTGCAAATTCCACAAGAACAGTCTTAGCGAAAGGCTTCTGGAGAGCAAAGCTGTAATTCTGTGAGATGAACTAACAAAACACAAAGCAGTTTCTCAGAAAGCTTCTTTTCGGTTTTTAACGGAAGAAATTTCCTTTTTCATCATAGCCCTCAATGGGCTTCCAAATTTCACTTTCCAAATTCCACAAGAACAGTCTTACAGAAAGGCTTCTTGAGGGGAAAGCTGTAACTCGGTGAGATGTATTAACAGAACACACGGTAGTTTCTCAGAAACCTTCTTTCCAGTTTTTAACTGAAGATATTTCCTTTTCCACCATAGCCCTCTCTGGGCTTCCAAATATCACTTTGCAAATTCCACAAGAACAGTCTTAGCGAAAGGCTTCTGGAGGGGAAAGCTGTACCACTGTGAGATGAATTAACAGAACACAAAGCAGTTTCTCAGAAAACTTCTTTTCAGTTTTTATCTTAGGATATTTCCTTTTTCACCATAGCTCTCTCTTTGCTTCCAAATATCACTTTGCAAATTCCACAAGAACAGTGTTAGCGAAAGGTTTCTGGATGGGAGAGCTGTATCTCTGTGAGATGCATTAACAGAACACAAAGCAGTTTCTCAGAAATCTTCTTTCCAGTTTTTAACGGAAGATATTTCCTTTTTCAGCTTAGCCCTCTATGGGCTTCCAAATATCACTTTGCAAATTCCAAAAGAACAGTCTTAGCAAAAGGTTTCTTGAGGGGAAAGCTGTAACTCTGTGAGTTGAATTAACAGAACACAAAGCAGTTTCTCAGAAAGCTTCTTTTCAGTTTTTATCATAGGATATTTCCTTTTTCACCATAGCCCTCTATGGGCTTCCAAATATCACTTTGCAAATGCCACAGGAACAGTCTTAGCGAAAGGCTTCTTTAGGGAAAATCTGTAACTCTGTCATATGAATTAACAGAACACAAATCAGTTTCTCAGAAAACTTCTTTTCGTTTTTTATCTGAGGATATTTCCATTTTCACAGTAGACCTCTATGGGCTTCCAAATATCATTTTGCAAATTACACAAGAGGCGCCATAGCTGAAGGCTTCTTGAGGGGAAAGTTGTAACTCGTTGAGATGAATTAACAGAACACATAGCAGTTTCTAAGAAAGCTTCTTTTCAGTTTTTAACGAAAGATATTTCCTTTTTCAACATATCCCTCTATGGGCTTCCAAATATCACTTTGCAAATTCCTCAAGAACAGTCGTAGCGAAGGTCTTCTTGAGAGCAAAGCTGGAACTGTGTGAGATGTATTAATAGAACACACGGCAGTTTCTCAGAAAGCTTCTTTCCAGTTTTTAACGGAAGATATTTTGTTTTTCACTATAGCCCTCTGTGGGCTTTCGAATATCACTTTGCAAATTCCACAAGAACAGTCTTAGGGAAAGGCTTCTGGAGGGGAAAACTGTAACTCAGTGAGTTGAATTAACAGAACACAAAGCAGTTTCTCAGAAAGCTTCTTTCCAGTTTTTAACTGAAGAAATTTCCTTTTTCACCATAGCCATATTTGGGCTTCCAAATATCACTTTGCAAATCCCACAAGAACAGTCTTATCGAAAGGCTTCTTGAAGGGAAAGTTGTAATCCTGTGAGATGTATTATCAGAACACAAAACAGTTTCTCAGAAATCTTCTTTCCAGTTTTTAACTGAAGATACTTCCTTTTTCACCGAAGCCCTCTAGGGGCTTCCAAATATCACTTTGCAAATTCCACAAAAAGAATCTTAGCGAATGACTTCTCTAGGGGAATGCTGTAACTCTGTTAGATAAATTAACAGAACACAAAGCAGTGTCTCAGAAATCTTCTTCCCAGTTTTTAACGGAAGATATTTCCTTTTTCTCCATAGCCCACTATGGGCATCCAAATATCACTTTGCAAATTCCACAAAACAGACTTACCGAAAAGCTTCTTGAGAAGAAAGCTGTAAGTCTGTGAGATGAATTACCAGAACACAAAACAGTTTCTCAGAAAGTTTCTTTCCAGTTTTTAACTGAAGAGATTTCCTTTTTCATCATGGCCCTCTATGGGCTTCCAAATATCACTTTGCAAATTGCACAAGAACAGTCTTAGCGAATGTCTTCTTGAGGAAAAATTTGTAACTCTGGGATACGAATTAAGAGAACACAAAGCAGTTCCTCAGAAAGCTTCTTTTCCGTTTTTATCTTAGGATATTTCCTTTTTCACCATAGCTCTCTTCGGGCTTCCAAACATCATTTTGCAAATTCCACAAGAACAGTCCTAGCGAAAGTCTTCTGGAGGGGAATCCTGTAACTCTGTGAGATGAATTAACAGAACACAAAGCAGTTTCTCAGAAAGCTTCTTTCCGGTTTTTAACGGAAGATATTGCTTTTTCACCATAGCCCTCTAAGGGCTTCCAAATATCACTTTGGAAGTTCCACAAGAACAGTCTTAGCGACAGGCTTCTTGAGGGGAAAGCTGTAACACTCTGAGATGAATTAACAGAACACAAAGCAGTTTCTCAGAAATCTTCTTTCCAGTTTTTAACGGAAGATATTTCCTTTTTCACCATAGCCTTCTATGGGCTTCCAAATATCACTTTGCAAATTTCACAAGAACAGTCTTAGTGAACGGCTTCTTGAGGGGAAAGCTGTAACTCTATGAGATGAACTAACAGAACACTAGGCAGTTTCTCAGAAAGCTTCTTTTCGGTTTTTATCTTAGGAGATTTCCATTTTCACTATAGCACTCTATGGGCATCCGAATATCACTTTGCAAATTCCACAAGAACAGTATTAGCGAAAGGCTTCTTAAGGGGAAAGCTCTAACTCTTTGAGATGATTCAACAGAACACAAAGCAGTTTTTCAGAAAGCTTCTTTTCAGTTTCTATCTTAGGCTATTTCCTTTTTCACCATAGCCCTCTATGGTCTTCCAAATATCACCTTGCAAATTCCACAAGAACAGTCTGAGCGAAAGGCTTCTGGAAGGGAAAGCTCTAATTCGGTGAGATGTATTAACAGAAAACACGCCAGTTTCTCAAGAAGCTGCTTTCTACTTTTTTAACGGGAGATATTTCCTTTTTCACCATAGCCCTCTATGGGTTACCAAATATGAATTTGCAAATTGCACAAGAAGAGTCTTAGTGAACGGGGCTCCTTGAGAGGAAAGCTCAAACTCTGGGAGATGAACTAACAGAACACAAAGCAGTTTCTCAGAAAGCTTCTTTTCGGTTTTTAATGGAAGATATTCGCTTTTTCACCATAGCCCTCTATAGGCTTCGAAATTTCTCTTTGCAAATTCCACAAGAACAGTCTTAGTGAAAGGCTTCTGCAGGTACAAGCTGTAACTCTGTGAGATGAATTAACAGTACACAAAGCAGTTTCTCAGAAAGCTTCTGTTCAGTTTTTATATTAGGATATTTCCTTTTTCACCGTCGCCTTCTAAGGGCTCCAAATATCACTTTGCAAATTCCACAAGAACTGTCTTAGCGAAAGGCTTATTGAAGGGAAAGCTGTAACTCTGTGAGTTGAATTAAGAGAACACAAAGTAGTTTCTCAGAAAGATTCTTTCCAGTTTTAAACTGAAGTTATTTCCTTTTTCACCATAGCCCTCTACGGGCTTCCAATATCACTTTGCAAATTTCACAAGAACAGTCTTAGTGAACGGTTTCTTGAGGGTAAAGCTGTAACTCTGTGAGATGAACTAACAGAACACAAGGCAGTTTCTCAAAAAGCTTCTTTTCTATTTTTATCTTAGGATATTTCCATTTTCACCATAGCCATCTGTGGGCTTCCATATATCACTTTGCAAATTCCACAAAAACAGCCTTAGCGACAGGCTTCTTGAGGGGAAAGCTGTAACTCTGTGAGTTGATTTGACAGAAAACAAAGCAGTTGCTCAGAAAGCTTCTTTTCAGTTTTTATCTTAGGGTATTTCCTTTTTCACCATAGCCCTCTAAGGGCTTCGAAATATCACTTTGCAAATTCCACAAGAATAGTCTTAGCCAAAGACTTCTGGAGGGGAAAGCTGTAACACTGTGAGATGAATTAACAGAACACAAAGCAGTTTCTCAGAAATGTTCTTTCCAGTTTTTAACGGAAGATATTTCCTTTTTCACCGTAGCCCTCTCTGGGCTTCCAAATATCTCTTTGCAAATTCCACCAGAACAGTCTTAGTGAACGGCTTCTTGAGGGGAAAGCTGTAACTCTATGAGATGAACTAACAGAACACAGAGCAGTTTCTCATAAAGCTTCTTTTCGGTTTTTATCTTAGGAGATTTCCATTTTCACTATAGCACTCTATGGGCTTCCGAATATCACTTTGCAAATTCCACAAGAACAGTATTAGCGAAAGGCTTCTTAAGGGGAAAGCTCTAACTCTTTGAGATGATTCAACAGAACACAAAGCAGTTTTTCAGAAAGCTTCTTTTCAGTTTCTATCTTAGGCTATTTCCTTTTTCACCATAGCCCTCTATGGTCTTCCAAATATCACCTTGCAAATTCCACAAGAACAGTCTGAGCGAAAGGCTTCTGGAAGGGAAAGCTCTAATTCGGTGAGATGTATTAACAGAAAACACGCCAGTTTCTCAAGAAGCTGCTTTCTACTTTTTTAACGGGAGATATTTCCTTTTTCACCATAGCCCTCTATGGGTTACCAAATATGAATTTGCAAATTGCACAAGAAGAGTCTTAGTGAACGGGGCTCCTTGAGAGGAAAGCTCAAACTCTGTGAGATGAACTAACAGAACACAAAGCAGTTTCTCAGAAAGCTTCTTTTCGGTTTTTAATGGAAGATATTCCCTTTTTCACCATAGCCCTCTATAGGCTTCGAAATTTCTCTTTGCAAATTCCACAAGAACAGTCTTAGTGAAAGGCTTCTGCAGGGACAAGCTGTAAATCTGTGAGATGAATTAACAGTATACAAAGCAGTTTCTCAGAAAGCTTCTGTTCAGTTTTTATATTAGGATATTTCCTTTTTCACCGTCGCCTTCTAAGGGCTCCAAATATCACTTTGCAAATTCCACAAGAACTGTCTTAGCGAAAGGCTTATTGAAGGGAAAGCTGTAACGCTGTGAGTTGAATTAAGAGAACACAAAGTAGTTTCTCGGAAAGATTCTTTCCAGTTTTAAACTGAAGTTATTTCCTTTTTCACCATAGCCCTCTATGGGTTTCCAATATCACTTTGCAAATTTCACAAGAACAGTCTTAGTGAACGGTTTCTTGAGGGTAAAGCTGTAACTCTGTGAGATGAACTAACAGAACACAAGGCAGTTTCTCAGAAAGCTTCTTTTCTATTTTTATCTTAGGATATTTCCATTTTCACCATAGCCATCTGTGGGCTTCCAAATATCACTTTACAAATTCGACAAAAACAGCCTTAGCGACAGGCTTCTTGAGGGGAAAGCTGTAACTCTGTGAGTTGATTTAACAGAAAACAAAGCAGTTGCTCAGAAAGCTTCTTTTCAGTTTTCATCTTAGGGTATTTCCTTTTTCACCATAGCCCTGTAAGGGCTTCGAAATATCACTTTGCAAATTTTGCAAGTTCCACAATAATAGTCTTAACCAAAGACTTCTGGAGGGGAAAGCTGTAACTCTGTGAGATGAATTAACAGAACACAAAGCAGTTTCTCAGAAATCTTCTTTCCAGTTTTTAACGGAAGATATTTCCTTTTTCACCGTAGCCCTCTCTGGGCTTCCAAATATCACTTTGCAAATTCCACAAGAACAGTCTTAGTGAACGGCTTCTTGAGGGGAAAGCTGTAAATCAGTGAGATGAATTAACAGAACACAAAGCAGTTTCTCAGAAATCATCTTTCCAGTTTTTTTCTTAGGATATTTCCTTTTTCACCATAGCCCTCTATGGGCTTCCAAATATCACTATGCAAATCCCACAGGAACAGTCTTAGCGAAAGGCTTCTTGTGGAGAAAGCTGTAACCCGGTGAGATATATTAACAGAACACGCGGCAGTTTCTCAGAGTGCTTCTTTCTAGTTTTTAATGGAAGATATTTCCTTTTTCACCATAGCCCACTATGGGCTTCCAAATACACTTTGAAAATTTCACAAGAACAGTCTTCCTGAATGGCTTCTTGAGGGGAAAGCGGTAACACTGTGAGATAAAATAAAAGAACACAAAGCAGTTTCTCAGGAAGCTTCTTCTCGGTTTTTATCTTAGGATATTTCCTTTTTCACCATAGCCATCTATGGGCTTCAAATTATCACTTTGCAAATTCCACAAGAACAGTCTTAGCGGAAGGTGTTTTCAGGGGAAAGCTCTAATTCTTTGAGATGAATTGACACAACACACAGCAGTTTGTCAGAAAGCTTCTTTTCAGTTTTTAACTGAAGATATTTCCTTTTTCACCGTAGCCCTCTATGGGCTTCCAAATATCACTTTGCAAATACCACAACAGCAGCCTTAGCGAAAGGCTTCTTGAGGGTAAAGCTGCAACTGTGTGAGTTGAATTAATAGAAAACAAAGCAGTTTCTCAGAAAGTTTCCTTTCAGTTTTTACCTTAGGATATTTACTTTTTCATCATAGCCCTCTAAGGGCTTCCAAATGTCACTTGTCAAATTCCACAAGAACAGTCTTAGTGAACGGCTGCTTTAGCAGAATGCTGTAACTCTGTGAGATGAACTACCAGAACAGAAAGCAGTTTCTCAGAAAGGTTCTTTTCGGTTTTTATCTTAGGATATTTCCATTACACCATAGCCCTCTTTGAGATTCCAAATATCACTTTGCAAATTCCACAACAACAGCCTTAGAGAAAGGCTTTTTGAGGGGAAAGCTATAACTCTGTGAGATGAATTAACAGAACACAAAGCACTTTCTCAGAAAGCTTCTTTCCAGTTTTTAATGGAAGATATTTCCTTTTTCACCATAGCCCTCTAGGGTTTCCAAATATCACTTTACAAATTCCACAAAAACACTCTTAGCGAATGTCTTCTTGAAGGGAGAACTGTAACTCTGTGAGATGAATTAACAGAACACTAAGCAGTTTCTCAGAAAGCTTCTTTCCAGTTTTTAACTGAAGGTATATCCTTTTTTACCATAGCCCTCTAAGGGCTTCCAAATATCTCTTTGAAAATTCCACAAGAACAGTCTTAGCGAAAGGCTTCTTTAGGGGAAAGCTGGAACACTGTGAGATGAATTAACAGAACACAAAGCAGCTTCTCAAAAAGCTTGTTTTCAGTTTTTATCTTAGTCTATTTCCTTTTTCACCATAGCCCTCTGTGGGCTTCTAAATATCACTCTGCAAATTCCACAAGAGCCGTCGTACCGAGAGGCTTCTTGAGGGGAAAGCTGTAACTCTTGGAGATGAATTAACAGAACACAAAGCAGTTTCTCAGAAGCTTCTTTCCTGTGGTTAACTGAAGATATTTCCATTTTCACCGTAGCCCTCTATGGGCTTCCAAATATCACTTTGCAAATCCCACAGGAACAGTCTTAGCGAAAGGCTTCTTGTGGGTAAAGCTGTAACTCGGTGAGATGTATTAACATGACACACGGCAGATTCTCATAAAGCTTCTTTACAGTTTTTAACGGAAGATATTTCCTTTTTCACCATAGCCCTCTATGGGCTTCCAAAGATCACTTTGCAAATTCCACAAGAAGAGTCTTAGTGAAAGGCTTCTTGAGGGAAAGCTGTAACTCTGTGAAATGAATTAACAGAACACAAAGCAGTTTCTCAGAAGCTTCTTTCCAGTTGTTAACTGAAGATAATTCCATTTTCACCGTAGCCCTCTATGGGCTTCCAAATATCACTTTGCAAATCCCACAGGAACAGTCTTAGCGAAAGGCTTCTTGTGGGGAAAGCTGTAACTCGGTGAGATGTATTAACATGACACACGGCAGATTCTCATAAAGCTTCTTTCCAGTTTTTAACGGAAGATATTTCCTTTTTCACCATAGCCCTCTAGGGGCTTCCAAATATCACTTTGAAAATTTCACAAGAACAGCCTCAGCAAAAGGCTTCTTGAGGGGAAAGCTGTAACTCTGTGAGTTGAATTGACAGAACACAAAGCAGTTTCTCAGAAAGCTTATTTTTCAGTTTCTATCTTAGGATAATTCCTTTTTCAAAATAGACTTCTATTGGCTTCCAAATATGACTTTGCAAATTCCACAAGAACAGTCTTAGCGAAAGGCTTCTGGAGGTGAAGCTGTAACTCTGTGAGATGAATTAACAGAACAAATAGCAATTTCTCAGAAATCTTCTTTCCAGTTTTAAACGGAAGAAATTTCCTTTTTCACCATAGCCCTCTATGGACTTCCAAATATCACTTTGCAAATCCCACAAGAACAGTCCTAGCGAATGTCTTCTTGAGGGGAAAGCTGTAACTCGGTGAGGTGCATTAAGAGAACACATGGCGGTTTCTCAGAAAGCTTATTTCCGGTTTTTAAGAGAAGATAGTTCCTTTTTCACCATAGCCCTCTGCGGGCTTCCAAATATCACGTTGCAAATTCCACAAGAACAGTCTTAGTGATCGGCTTCTTGAGGGGAAAGCTGTAACTTTGTGAGATGTATTAGCAGAACACAAAGGAGTTTCTCAGAAATCTTCTTTCCAGTTTTTAACGGAAGATATTTCCTTTTTCACCATAGCACTCTGCGGGCTTCCAAATATCACGTTGCAAATTCCACAAGAACAATCTTTGCGAAAGGCTTCTGGAGGGGAAATCTAAAACTCCGTGATATCAATTAAGAAAACAGAATGCAGTTTTTCAGAAAGCATCTTTTCAGTTTTTATCTTAGGATACTTCCTTTTCCACCATAGCCTTCTAGGAGCTTCCAAATATCACTTTGCAAATTCCTCAAGAACAGTCTTAAGGAAAGGCTTCTTGAAGTGAAAGCTGTAGTCTGTGAGAGGAATTAACAGAACATAAAGAAGTCTCTCAGAAAACTTCTTCCCTGTTTTTAATGGAAGATATTTCCTTTTTCACCATAGCCCTCTACGGGCTTCTAAGATCACTTTGCAAATTCCACAAGAACAGTCTTAGCGAAAGGCTTCTGGAGAGCAAAGCTGTAATTCTGTGAGATGAACTAACAAAACACAAAGCAGTTTCTCAGAAAGCTTCTTTTCGGTTTTTAACGGAAGAAATTTCCTTTTTCATCATAGCCCTCAATGGGCTTCCAAATTTCACTTCCCAAATTCCACAAGAACAGTCTTACAGAAAGGCTTCTTGAGGGGAAAGCTGTAACTCGGTGAGATGTATTAACAGAACACACGGTAGTTTCTCAGAAACCTTCTTTCCAGTTTTTAACTGAAGATATTTCCTTTTCCACCATAGCCCTCTCTGGGCTTCCAAATATCACTTTGCAAATTCCACAAGAACAGTCTTAGCGAAAGGCTTCTGGAGGGGAAAGCTGTACCACTGTGAGATGAATTAACAGAACACAAAGCAGTTTCTCAGAAAACTTCTTTTCAGTTTTTATCTTAGGATATTTCCTTTTTCACCATAGCTCTCTCTTTGCTTCCAAATATCACTTTGCAAATTCCACAAGAACAGTGTTAGCGAAAGGTTTCTGGATGGGAGAGCTGTATCTCTGTGAGATGCATTAACAGAACACAAAGCAGTTTCTCAGAAATCTTCTTTCCAGTTTTTAACGGAAGATATTTCCTTTTTCAGCTTAGCCCTCTATGGGCTTCCAAATATCACTTTGCAAATTCCAAAAGAACAGTCTTAGCAAAAGGTTTCTTGAGGGGAAAGCTGTAACTCTGTGAGTTGAATTAACAGAACACAAAGCAGTTTCTCAGAAAGCTTCTTTTCAGTTTTTATCATAGGATATTTCCTTTTTCACCATAGCCCTCTATGGGCTTCCAAATATCACTTTGCAAATGCCACGGGAACAGTCTTAGCGAAAGGCTTCTTTAGGGAAAATCTGTAACTCTGTCATATGAATTAACAGAACACAAATCAGTTTCTCAGAAAACTTCTTTTCGTTTTTTATCTGAGGATATTTCCATTTTCACAGTAGACCTCTATGGGCTTCCAAATATCATTTTGCAAATTACACAAGAGGCGCCAAAGCTGAAGGCTTCTTGAGGGGAAAGTTGTAATTCGTTGAGATGAATTAACAGAACACATAGCAGTTTCTAAGAAAGCTTCTTTTCAGTTTTTAACGAAAGATATTTCCTTTTTCAACATATCCCTCTATGGGCTTCCAAATATCACTTTGCAAATTCCTCAAGAACAGTCGTAGCGAAGGTCTTCTTGAGAGCAAAGCTGGAACTGTGTGAGATGTATTAATAGAACACACGGCAGTTTCTCAGAAAGCTTCTTTCCAGTTTTTAACGGAAGATATTTTGTTTTTCACTATAGCCCTCTGTGGGCTTTCGAATATCACTTTGCAAATTCCACAAGAACAGTCTTAGGGAAAGGCTTCTGGAGGGGAAAACTGTAACTCAGTGAGTTGAATTAACAGAACACAAAGCAGTTTGTCAGAAAGCTTCTTTCCAGTTTTTAACTGAAGAAATTTCCTTTTTCACCATAGCCATATTTGGGCTTCCAAATACAACTTTGCAAATCCCACAAGAACAGTCTTATCGAAAGGCTTCTTGAAGGGTAAGTTGTAATCCTGTGAGATGTATTATCAGAACACAAAACAGTTTCTCAGAAATCTTCTTTCCAGTTTTTAACTGGAGATATTTCCTTTTTCACTGAAGCCCTCTAGGGGCTTCCAAATATCACTTTGCAAATTCCACAAAAAGAATCTTAGCGAATGACTTCTCTAGGGGAATGCTGTAACTCTGTTAGATAAATTAACAGAACACAAAGCAGTGTCTCAGAAATCTTCTTCCCAGTTTTTAACGGAAGATATTTCCTTTTTCTCCATAGCCCACTATGGGCATCCAAATATCACTTTGCAAATTCCACAAAACAGACTTACCGAAAAGCTTCTTGAGAAGAAAGCTGTAAGTCTGTGAGATGAATTACCAGAACACAAAAGAGTTTCTCAGAAAGTTTCTTACCAGTTTTTAACTGAAGAGATTTCCTTTTTCATCATGGCCCTCTATGGGCTTCCAAATATCACTTTGCAAATTGCACAAGAACAGTCTTAGCGAATGTCTTCTTGAGGAAAAATTTGTAACTCTGGGATACGAATTAAGAGAACACAAAGCAGTTCCTCAGAAAGCTTCTTTTCCGTTTTTATCTTAGGATATTTCCTTTTTCACCATAGCTCTCTTTGGGCTTCCAAACATCATTTTGCAAATTCCACAAGAACAGTCCTAGCGAAAGTCTTCTGGAGGGGAATCCTGTAACCCTGTGAGATGAATTAACAGAACACAAAGCAGTTTCTCAGAAACTTCTTTCCGGTTTTTAACGGAAGATATTGCTTTTTCACCATAGCCCTCTAAGGGCTTCCAAATATCACTTTGGAAGTTCCACAAGAACAGTCTTAGCGACAGGCTTCTTGAGGGGAAAGCTGTAACACTCTGAGATGAATTAACAGAACACAAAGCAGTTTCTCAGAAATCTTCTTTCCAGTTTTTAACGGAAGATATTTCCTTTTTCACCATAGCCTTCTATGGGCTTCCAAATATCACTTTGCAAATTTCACAAGAACAGTCTTAGTGAACGGCTTCTTGAGGGGAAAGCTGTAACTCTATGAGATGAACTAACAGAACACAAGGCAGTTTCTCAGAAAGCTTCTTTTCGGTTTTTATCTTAGGAGATTTCCATTTTCACTATAGCACTCTATGGGCATCCGAATATCACTTTGCAAATTCCACAAGAACAGTATTAGCGAAAGGCTTCTTAAGGGGAAAGCTCTAACTCTTTGAGATGATTCAACAGAACACAAAGCAGTTTTTCAGAAAGCTTCTTTTCAGTTTCTATCTTAGGCTATTTCCTTTTTCACCATAGCCCTCTATGGTCTTCCAAATATCACCTTGCAAATTCCACAAGAACAGTCTGAGCGAAAGGCTTCTGGAAGGGAAAGCTCTAATTCGGTGAGATGTATTAACAGAAAACACGCCAGTTTCTCAAGAAGCTGCTTTCTACTTTTTTAACGGGAGATATTTCCTTTTTCACCATAGCCCTCTATGGGTTACCAAATATGAATTTGCAAATTGCACAAGAAGAGTCTTAGTGAACGGGGCTCCTTGAGAGGAAAGCTCAAACTCTGGGAGATGAACTAACAGAACACAAAGCAGTTTCTCAGAAAGCTTCTTTTCGGTTTTTAATGGAAGATATTCGCTTTTTCACCATAGCCCTCTATAGGCTTCGAAATTTCTCTTTGCAAATTCCACAAGAACAGTCTAAGTGAAAGGCTTCTGCAGGTACAAGCTGTAACTCTGTGAGATGAATTAACAGTACACAAAGCAGTTTCTCAGAAAGCTTCTGTTCAGTTTTTATATTAGGATATTTCCTTTTTCACCGTCGCCTTCTAAGGGCTCCAAATATCACTTTGCAAATTCCACAAGAACTGTCTTAGCGAAAGGCTTATTGAAGGGAAAGCTGTAACTCTGTGAGTTGAATTAAGAGAACACAAAGTAGTTTCTCAGAAAGATTCTTTCCAGTTTTAAACTGAAGTTATTTCCTTTTTCACCATAGCCCTCTACGGGCTTCCAATATCACTTTGCAAATTTCACAAGAACAGTCTTAGTGAACGGTTTCTTGAGGGTAAAGCTGTAACTCTGTGAGATGAACTAACAGAACACAAGGCAGTTTCTCAAAAAGCTTCTTTTCTATTTTTATCTTAGGATATTTCCATTTTCACCATAGCCATCTGTGGGCTTCCATATATCACTTTGCAAATTCCACAAAAACAGCCTTAGCGACAGGCTTCTTGAGGGGAAAGCTGTAACTCTGTGAGTTGATTTGACAGAAAACAAAGCAGTTGCTCAGAAAGCTTCTTTTCAGTTTTTATCTTAGGGTATTTCCTTTTTCACCATAGCCCTCTAAGGGCTTCGAAATATCACTTTGCAAATTCCACAAGAATAGTCTTAGCCAAAGACTTCTGGAGGGGAAAGCTGTAACACTGTGAGATGAATTAACAGAACACAAAGCAGTTTCTCAGAAATGTTCTTTCCAGTTTTTAACGGAAGATATTTCCTTTTTCACCGTAGCCCTCTCTGGGCTTCCAAATATCTCTTTGCAAATTCCACCAGAACAGTCTCAGTGAACGGCTTCTTGAGGGGAAAGCTGTAACTCTATGAGATGAACTAACAGAACACAGAGCAGTTTCTCATAAAGCTTCTTTTCGGTTTTTATCTTAGGAGATTTCCATTTTCACTATAGCACTCTATGGGCTTCCGAATATCACTTTGCAAATTCCACAAGAACAGTATTAGCGAAAGGCTTCTTAAGGGGAAAGCTCTAACTCTTTGAGATGATTCAACAGAACACAAAGCAGTTTTTCAGAAAGCTTCTTTTCAGTTTCTATCTTAGGCTATTTCCTTTTTCACCATAGCCCTCTATGGTCTTCCAAATATCACCTTGCAAATTCCACAAGAACAGTCTGAGCGAAAGGCTTCTGGAAGGGAAAGCTCTAATTCGGTGAGATGTATTAACAGAAAACACGCCAGTTTCTCAAGAAGCTGCTTTCTACTTTTTTAACGGGAGATATTTCCTTTTTCACCATAGCCCTCTATGGGTTACCAAATATGAATTTGCAAATTGCACAAGAAGAGTCTTAGTGAACGGGGCTCCTTGAGAGGAAAGCTCAAACTCTGTGAGATGAACTAACAGAACACAAAGCAGTTTCTCAGAAAGCTTCTTTTCGGTTTTTAATGGAAGATATTCCCTTTTTCACCATAGCCCTCTATAGGCTTCGAAATTTCTCTTTGCAAATTCCACAAGAACAGTCTTAGTGAAAGGCTTCTGCAGGGACAAGCTGTAAATCTGTGAGATGAATTAACAGTATACAAAGCAGTTTCTCAGAAAGCTTCTGTTCAGTTTTTATATTAGGATATTTCCTTTTTCACCGTCGCCTTCTAAGGGCTCCAAATATCACTTTGCAAATTCCACAAGAACTGTCTTAGCGAAAGGCTTATTGAAGGGAAAGCTGTAACGCTGTGAGTTGAATTAAGAGAACACAAAGTAGTTTCTCGGAAAGATTCTTTCCAGTTTTAAACTGAAGTTATTTCCTTTTTCACCATAGCCCTCTATGGGTTTCCAATATCACTTTGCAAATTTCACAAGAACAGTCTTAGTGAACGGTTTCTTGAGGGTAAAGCTGTAACTCTGTGAGATGAACTAACAGAACACAAGGCAGTTTCTCAGAAAGCTTCTTTTCTATTTTTATCTTAGGATATTTCCATTTTCACCATAGCCATCTGTGGGCTTCCAAATATCACTTTACAAATTCGACAAAAACAGCCTTAGCGACAGGCTTCTTGAGGGGAAACCTGTAACTCTGTGAGTTGATTTAACAGAAAACAAAGCAGTTGCTCAGAAAGCTTCTTTTCAGTTTTCATCTTAGGGTATTTCCTTTTTCACCATAGCCCTGTAAGGGCTTCGAAATATCACTTTGCAAATTTTGCAAGTTCCACAATAATAGTCTTAACCAAAGACTTCTGGAGGGGAAAGCTGTAACTCTGTGAGATGAATTAACAGAACACAAAGCAGTTTCTCAGAAATCTTCTTTCCAGTTTTTAACGGAAGATATTTCCTTTTTCACCGTAGCCCTCTCTGGGCTTCCAAATATCACTTTGCAAATTCCACAAGAACAGTCTTAGTGAACGGCTTCTTGAGGGGAAAGCTGTAAATCAGTGAGATGAATTAACAGAACACAAAGCAGTTTCTCAGAAATCATCTTTCCAGTTTTTTCCTTAGGATATTTCCTTTTTCACCATAGCCCTCTATGGGCTTCCAAATATCACTATGCAAATCCCACAGGAACAGTCTTAGCGAAAGGCTTCTTGTGGAGAAAGCTGTAACCCGGTGAGATATATTAACAGAACACGCGGCAGTTTCTCAGAGTGCTTCTTTCTAGTTTTTAATGGAAGATATTTCCTTTTTCACCATAGCCCACTATGGGCTTCCAAATATCACTTTGAAAATTTCACAAGAACAGTCTTCCTGAATGGCTTCTTGAGGGGAAAGCGGTAACACTGTGAGATAAAATAAAAGAACACAAAGCAGTTTCTCAGGAAGCTTCTTCTCGGTTTTTATCTTAGGATATTTCCTTTTTCACCATAGCCATCTATGGGCTTCAAATTATCACTTTGCAAATTCCACAAGAACAGTCTTAGCGGAAGGTGTTTTCAGGGGAAAGCTCTAATTCTTTGAGATGAATTGACACAACACACAGCAGTTTGTCAGAAAGCTTCTTTTCAGTTTTTAACTGAAGATATTTCCTTTTTCACCGTAGCCCTCTATGGGCTTCCAAATATCACTTTGCAAATACCACAACAGCAGCCTTAGCGAAAGGCTTCTTGAGGGTAAAGCTGCAACTGTGTGAGTTGAATTAATAGAAAACAAAGCAGTTTCTCAGAAAGTTTCCTTTCAGTTTTTACCTTAGGATATTTACTTTTTCATCATAGCCCTCTAAGGGCTTCCAAATGTCACTTGTCAAATTCCACAAGAACAGTCTTAGTGAACGGCTGCTTTAGCAGAATGCTGTAACTCTGTGAGATGAACTACCAGAACAGAAAGCAGTTTCTCAGAAAGGTTCTCTTCGGTTTTTATCTTAGGATATTTCCATTTTCACCATAGCCCTCTTTGAGATTCCAAATATCACTTTGCAAATTCCACAACAACAGCCTTAGAGAAAGGCTTTTTGAGGGGAAAGCTATAACTCTGTGAGATGAATTAACAGAACACAAAGCACTTTCTCAGAAAGCTTCTTTCCAGTTTTTAATGGAAGATATTTCCTTTTTCACCATAGCCCTCTAGGGTTTCCAAATATCACTTTACAAATTCCACAAAAACACTCTTAGCGAATGTCTTCTTGAAGGGAGAACTGTAACTCTGTGAGATGAATTAACAGAACACTAAGCAGTTTCTCAGAAAGCTTCTTTCCAGTTTTTAACTGAAGGTATATCCTTTTTTACCATAGCCCTCTAAGGGCTTCCAAATATCTCTTTGAAAATTCCACAAGAACAGTCTTAGCGAAAGGCTTCTTTAGGGGAAAGCTGGAACACTGTGAGATGAATTAACAGAACACAAAGCAGCTTCTCAAAAAGCTTGTTTTCAGTTTTTATCTTAGTCTATTTCCTTTTTCACCATAGCCCTCTGTGGGCTTCTAAATATCACTCTGCAAATTCCACAAGAGCCGTCGTACCGAGAGGCTTCTTGAGGGGAAAGCTGTAACTCTTGGAGATGAATTAACAGAACACAAAGCAGTTTCTCAGAAGCTTCTTTCCTGTGGTTAACTGAAGATATTTCCATTTTCACCGTAGCCCTCTATGGGCTTCCAAATATCACTTTGCAAATCCCACAGGAACAGTCTTAGCGAAAGGCTTCTTGTGGGTAAAGCTGTAACTCGGTGAGATGTATTAACATGACACACGGCAGATTCTCATAAAGCTTCTTTACAGTTTTTAACGGAAGATATTTCCTTTTTCACCATAGCCCTCTATGGGCTTCCAAAGATCACTTTGCAAATTCCACAAGAAGAGTCTTAGTGAAAGGCTTCTTGAGGGAAAGCTGTAACTCTGTGAAATGAATTAACAGAACACAAAGCAGTTTCTCAGAAGCTTCTTTCCAGTTGTTAACTGAAGATAATTCCATTTTCACCGTAGCCCTCTATGGGCTTCCAAATATCACTTTGCAAATCCCACAGGAACAGTCTTAGCGAAAGGCTTCTTGTGGGGAAAGCTGTAACTCGGTGAGATGTATTAACATGACACACGGCAGATTCTCATAAAGCTTCTTTCCAGTTTTTAACGGAAGATATTTCCTTTTTCACCATAGCCCTCTAGGGGCTTCCAAATATCACTTTGAAAATTTCACAAGAACAGCCTCAGCAAAAGGCTTCTTGAGGGGAAAGCTGTAACTCTGTGAGTTGAATTGACAGAACACAAAGCAGTTTCTCAGAAAGCTTATTTTTCAGTTTCTATCTTAGGATAATTCCTTTTTCAAAATAGACTTCTATTGGCTTCCAAATATGACTTTGCAAATTCCACAAGAACAGTCTTAGCGAAAGGCTTCTGGAGGTGAAGCTGTAACTCTGTGAGATGAATTAACAGAACAAATAGCAATTTCTCAGAAATCTTCTTTCCAGTTTTAAACGGAAGAAATTTCCTTTTTCACCATAGCCCTCTATGGACTTCCAAATATCACTTTGCAAATCCCACAAGAACAGTCCTAGCGAATGTCTTCTTGAGGGGAAAGCTGTAACTCGGTGAGGTGCATTAAGAGAACACATGGCGGTTTCTCAGAAAGCTTATTTCCGGTTTTTAAGAGAAGATAGTTCCTTTTTCACCATAGCCCTCTGCGGGCTTCCAAATATCACGTTGCAAATTCCACAAGAACAGTCTTAGTGATCGGCTTCTTCAGGGGAAAGCTGTAACTTTGTGAGATGTATTAGCAGAACACAAAGGAGTTTCTCAGAAATCTTCTTTCCAGTTTTTAAACGGAAGATATTTTCTTTTTCACCATAGCACTCTGCGGGCTTCCAAATATCATGTTGAAAATTCCACAAGAACAATCTTTGCGAAAGGCTTCTGGAGGGGAAATCTATAACTCCGTGATATCAATTAAGAAAACACAATGCAGTTTTTCAGAAAGCATCTTTTCAGTTTTTATCTTAGGATACTTCCTTTTCCACCATAGCCTTCTAGGAGCTTCCAAATATCACTTTGCAAATTCCTCAAGAACAGTCTTAAGGAAAGGCTTCTTGAAGTGAAAGCTGTAGTCTGTGAGAGGAATTAACAGAACACAAAGAAGTCTCTCAGAAAGCTTCTTCCCTGTTTTTAATGGAAGATATTTCCTTTTTCACCATAGCCCTCTACGGGCTTCTAAGATCACTTTGCAAATTCCACAAGAACAGTCTTAGCGAAAGGCTTCTGGAGAGCAAAGCTGTAATTCTGTGAGATGAACTAACAAACACAAAGCAGTTTCTCAGAAAGCTTCTTTTCGGTTTTTAACGGAAGAAATTTCCTTTTTCATCATAGCCCTCAATGGGCTTCCAAATTTCACTTTCCAAATTCCACAGGAACAGTCTTAGTGAAAGGCTTCCGGAGGGGAAAGCTGTACCACTGTGAGATGAATTAACAGAACACAAAGCAGTTTCTCAGAAACCTTCTTTCCAGTTTTTATCTTAGGATATTTCCTTTTTCACCATAGCTCTCTCTTTGCTTCCAAATATCACTTCGCAAATTCCACAAGAACAGTGTTAGGGAAAGGTTTCTGGATGGGAGAGCTGTATCTCTGTGAGATGCATTAACAGAACACAAAGCAGTTTCTCAGAAATCTTCTTTCCAGTTTTTAACGGAAGATATTTCCTTTTTCAGCTTAGCCCTCTATGGGCTTCCAAATATCACTTTGTAAATTCCACAAGAAGAATTTAGCCAAAGGCTTCTTGAGGGGGAATCTGTAACTCTGTGAGATGAATTAACAAAACACAAAGCAGTTTTTCAGAATGATTCTTTCCAGTTTTTAACGGAAGATATTTCCTTTTTCAAAAAGCCCTCCAAGGGCTTCCAAATATCACCTTGAAAATTCCACAGGAACAGTCTTAGTGAACGGCTTCTGGAAGGGAAAGCTACAACACTGTGAGATGAATTAAGAGAACACAATGCAGTTTCTCCGAAAGCTTCTATTCAAGTTTTATCTTAGGATATTTCCTTTTTCATATAGCCTTCTAAGGGCTTCCAAATATCACATTGCAAATTCCACAAGAAAATTCTTAGTGAACGGCTTCTGGAGGGGAAAACTGTAACGGTGTGAGATGAATTAACAGAACACAAAGCAGTTTCTCGAAAGCTTCTTTCCTGTTTTTAACGGAAGATATTTCCTTTTTCACCATAGCCCTCTATGGGCTTCCAAATATCACTTTGCAAATTCCACAAGAATATTCTTAGCGAAGGGATTCTGGAGCGGAAAACTGTGACTCTGTGAGATGAATTAACAGAACACAAAGAAGTTTCTCGAAAACTTCTTTCCAGTTTTTAACGGAAGATATTTCCTTTTTCACCATAGCCCTCTATGGTCTTCCAAATATCACTTTGCAATTTCCACAAGAACAGTCTTAGCGAGAGGCTTCTTGAGGGGAAAGCTGTAACTCTGTGAGACGAAATAACAGAAAACACGGCTGTTTCTCAGAAAGCTTCTTTCCAGTTTTTAACGGAAGATAATTTCTTTTTCACCATAGCCCACGATGGGCTCCCAAATATCACTTTGCTAATTCCACAAGAACAATCTCAGGGAAAGACTTCTTGAGGTTATACATGTAACACTGTGAGATGAATTAACAGAACACAAAGCAGTTTCTCAGAAAGCTTCCTTCCAGTTTTTAAGAGAAGATATTTAATATTTTACCATAACCCTCTATCGGCTTCCAAATATCACTTTGCATATTTCACAAGAACTGTCTTAGAGAAAGGCTTCTTGAGGGGAAAGCTGTAACTCTGTGAGGTGAATTTACAAAGCAAAGCAGTTTCTCAGAAAGCTTCTTTTCAGTTTTTATCTTAGGATATTTCCTTTTTCACCATAGCCCTCTAAGGGCTTCCAAATATCACTTTGCAAATTACACAAGAACAGTCTTAGCGAAAGGCTTCTTGAGGAGAAAGCTGTAACTCTGTGAGATGAATTAATAGAACACAAAGCAGTTTCTCAGAAAGCTTCTTTCAAGTAGTTAACTGAAGATATTTCCTTTTTGAGCATAGCCATCTACGGGCTTCCAAATATCACTTACCAAATTCCACAAGAACAACCTTAGTGAAAGGCTTCTTGAGGCGAAAGTTGTAACTCTGTGAGATGAATTAAAAGAACACAAAGCAGTTTCTCAAAAACCTTCTTTAAGTTTTTATCTTAGGATATTTCCTTTTTCACTATAGCCCTCTATGGGCTTCCAAATATCACTTTGCAAATTCCACAAGAACAGTCTTAGCGAAACGTTTCATGTGGGGAAATCTGTCACTCTGTGAGATGAATTAACAGAAAACCAATCCGTTTCTCAGAAAGCTTCTTTTCAGTTTTTATCTTAGGATATTTCTTTTTTCACCATAGCCCTCTAGGGGCTTCCAAATATCACTTTGCAAATTCCACAAGAACAGTCTTAGCGAAAAGCTACTTAAGGGGGAAGCTGTAACTCTGTGAGATGAATTAACAGAACACAAAGCAATTTCCCAAAAAACTTCTTTCCTGTTTTAATGAAGATATTTCCTTTTTCACCATGGCCCACTATGGGCTTCAAAATATTACTTTTGAAATTCCACAAGAACAGTCTTAGCGAAAGGCTTCTTGAGGGAAAAGCTGAACTCTGTGAGATGAATTAACAGAACACAAAGCAGTTTCTCAGAAAGCTTCTTTCCAGTTTTTATCTGAAGATGTTTCCTTTTTCACCACAGCCTTCTACGGGCTTCCAAATATCACTTTGCAAATTCCACAAGAACAGTCTTCGTGAAACGTTTCTTGAGGAGAAAACTGTAGCTCTGTAAGATGTATTAACAGATGACAAAGCAGTTTTTCAGAAAGCTTCTTTTCGGTTTTTATCTTAGAATATTTCCATTTTCACCATAGCCCTCTATGGGCTTCTAAATATCACTTTGAAAATTCAACAAGAATAATCTTAGCGAAAGGCTTCTTGAGGGGAAAGTTTTAACCCTGTGAGTTGAATTAACAGAAGACAAAGCTGTTTCTCAGAAAGCTTCTTTTCAGTTTTCATCCTAGGATATTTCCTTTTTCACCATAGCCTTATATGGGCTTCCATATATCACTTTGAAAATTCCACAGGAAGAGTCTTAGTGAACGGCTTCTTGAGGGGAAAGCTGTAGCTCTGTGAGATGAATTAACAGAGCATCAAGCAGTTTCTCAGAAAGATTCTTTCCAGTTTTTAACGGAAGATATTTCCAAGGGCTTGGAAATATCACCTTGCAAATTCCACAGGAACAGTCTTAGTGAATGACTTCTTGAGGGGAAAGCTATAATTCTGTGAGATGAATTAGGAGAACACAATGCAGTTTCTGAGAAAGCTTCTTCTTGGTTTTCATCTTAGGATATTTCCCTTTTCGCCACAACCCTCTATCGGTTTGCAATATCACATTGCAAATTTCACAAGAACAGTCTCAGTGAATGGCTTCTTGTCGGGAAAGCTGTAACTGTGTGAGATGAATTAACAGAACACAAAGCAGTTTCTCAGAAAGCTTCTTTTCAGTTTTTATCTTAGGATATCTCCATTTTCACCATAGCCCTCTATGGGCCTCCGAATATCACTTTGCAAATTCCACAAAAACAGTCTTAGCGAAAGGTTTCTTGACGGGAAAGCTGTAACTCTGTGAGATGAATTAACAGAACACAAAGCAGTTTCTCAGAAAGCTTCTTTCCCATATCCCTTTATGGGCTTCCAAATATCACATTGCAAATTACACAAGAACAGTCTTAACGAAAGGTTTCTTGAGGGGAATGTTGCAACTCTGTGAGATGTATTAACAGAACCCAAAGCAGTTTGTCAGAAATCTTCTTTCCAGTTTTCAACTGAAGATATTTCCTTTTTTACTATAGCCCTCTATGGGCTTCCAAATATCACTTTGTAAATTCCACAAGAACTGTCTCACGGAAAGGCTTCTTGAGGGGAGAGCCGAAATTCTGTGAGATGAATTAATAGAACACAAAGCATTTTCTCAGAAAGCTTCTTTCCACTTTTTAACTGAAGTTGTTTCGTTTTTCACCAGAGCCCACTATGGGCTCCCAAATATCACTTTGCAAATTCCACAAGAACAGTCTTAGCGAAAGGCCTCTTGAGGGGAAAGCTGTAACTCTGTGAGATGAATTAGCAGAACACAAAGCAGTTTCTCAGAAAGCTTCTTTTCAGTTTTTATCTTAGGATATTTCCTCTTTCCATAGCCCTCTAAGGGCTTCTAAATATCACTTTGCAAATTTCACAAGAGCAGTCTTAGCGAAAGGCATCTCCATGGCAAAGCTGTAACTCTGAGAGATGAATTAACAGAACGCAAAGGAGTTTCTCAGAAAGCTTCTTTCCAGTTTTTAACTGAAGATATTTCCTTCTTTACCATAGCCCTCTATAGGCTTCCAAATATCACTTTGAAAATTCCACAAGAACAGCCTTAGCGAAAGGCTTCTTGAGGGGAAAGCTGTAACTCCGTGAGATCAATTAACAGAACACAAGGCAGTTTCTCAGAAAGCTTCTTTTCAGTTTCTATCTTAGGATATTTCCTTTTTCACCATAACCCTCTACGGGTTTCCAAATATCACTTTGCAAATTCCACAAGAACAGTCTTACCGAAAGGCTTCTTGCTGTGAAAGCTATAATTCTGTGAGATGAATTAACAGAACACAAAGCAGTTTCTCAGAAAGCTTCTTTTCGGTTTTTATCTTAGGATATTTCCATTTTCACCATAGACCTCTATGGGCTTCGAAATATCACTTTGCAAATTCCACAAGAACAGTCTTAGCGAAACGCTTCTTGAAGAGAAAACTTTAGCTCTGTGAGTTGAATTAACAGAACACAAAGCTGCTTCTCAGAAAGCTTCTTTTCTGTTTTTATCCTAGGATATTTCCTTTTTCCCATAGCCCTGTATGGGCTTCCATATATCACTTTGAAAATTCCACAGGAACAGTCTTAGTGAACGGCTTCTTGAGGGGAAAGCTGAAACTCTGTGAGATGAATTATCAGAGCATCAAGCAGTTTCTCAGAAAGATTCTTTTCCAGTTTTTAACGGAAGATATTTCCTTTTTCAAAATAGCCCTATAAGGGCTTCGAAATATCACCTTGCAAATTCCACAGGAACAGTCTTAGGGAATGACTTCTTGAGGGGAAAGCTATCACTCTGTGAGATGAATTAAGAGAACACAATGCAGTTTCTCAGAAAGCTTCTTTTCGGTTTTTATCTTAGGATATTTCCATTTTCACCATAGCCCTCTATGGGCTTCTAAATATCACTTTGCAAATTCCACAAGAACAGTCTTAGCGAAACGCTTCTTGAAGAGAAAGCTTTAAGTCTGCGAGTTGAATTAAAAGAACACACGGCTGTTTCTCAGAAAGCTTCTTTGTAGTTTTTATCCTAGGATATTTCATTTTTCACCATAGCTCTCTATGGGCTTCCATATATCACTTTGAAAATTTAACAGGAACAGTCTTAGTGAACGGCTTCTTGAGGGGAAAGCTGAAACACTGTGAGATGAATTATCAGAGCATCAAGCAGTTTCTCAGAAAGATTCTTTCCAGTTTTTAACGGAAAATATTTCCTTTTTCAAAATAGCCCTATAAGGGCTTCGAAATATCACCTTGCAAATTCCACAGGAACAGTCTTAGGGAATGACTTCTTGAGGGGAAAGCTATAACTCTGTGAGATGAATTAAGAGAACACAATGCAGTTTCTCAGAAAGCTTCTTTTCGGTTTTTATCTTAGGATATTTCCTTTTTCATATAGCCTTCTAAGGGCTTCCAAATATCACATTGCAAATTCCTGAAGAACGGTCTCAGTGAACGGCTTCTTGAGGGGAAAGCTGTAACACTGTGAGATGAATTAACAGAACACAAAGCAGTTTCTCAGAAAGCTTCTTTCCAGTTTTTAACAGAAGATATTTTCTTTATTACCATAGCCCTCTATCGGCTTCCATATATCACTTTGCATATTCCACAAGAACTGTCTTAGCGAAAGGCTTCTTGAGGGGAAAGCTGTAACTCTGTGAGATGAATTAACAAAAAACAAAGCAGTGTCTCAGAAAGCTTCTTTTCAATTTTTATCTTAGGATATTTCCTTTTACACCATAGCCCTCTATGGGCTTCCAAATATCACTTTGCACATATCACAAGAACAGTCTTAGCGAAAGGCTTCCTTAGGAAGAAGCTGTAACTCTGTGAGTTGAATTAACAGAACACTAAGCAGTTTCTCAGAAAGCTTCTTTTCGGTTTTTATCTTAGGATATCTCCATTTTCACCATAGCCCTCTATGGGCCTCCGAATATCACTTTGCAAATTCCACAAAAACAGTCTTAGCGAAAGGTTTCTTGACGGGAAAGCTGTAACTCTGTGAGATGAATTAACAGAACACAAAGCAGTTTCTCAGAAAGCTTCTTTCCCATATCCCTTTATGGGCTTCCAAATATCACATTGCAAATTACACAAGAACAGTCTTAGCGAAAGGTTTCTTGAGGGGAATGTTGCAACTCTGTGAGATGTATTAACAGAACCCAAAGCAGTTTGTCAGAAATCTTCTTTCCAGTTTTCAACTGAAGATATTTCCTTTTTTACTATAGCCCTCTATGGGCTTCCAAATATCACTTTGTAAATTCCACAAGAACTGTCTCACGGAAAGGCTTCTTGAGGGGAGAGCCGAAATTCTGTGAGATGAATTAATAGAACACAAAGCATTTTCTCAGAAAGCTTCTTTCCACTTTTTAACTGAAGTTGTTTCGTTTTTCACCAGAGCCCACTATGGGCTCCCAAATATCACTTTGCAAATTCCACAAGAACAGTCTTAGCGAAAGGCCTCTTGAGGGGAAAGCTGTAACTCTGTGAGATGAATTAGCAGAACACAAAGCAGTTTCTCAGAAAGCTTCTTTTCAGTTTTTATCTTAGGATATTTCCTCTTTCCATAGCCCTCTAAGGGCTTCTAAATATCACTTTGCAAATTTCACAAGAGCAGTCTTAGCGAAAGGCATCTCCATGGCAAAGCTGTAACTCTGAGAGATGAATTAACAGAACGCAAAGGAGTTTCTCAGAAAGCTTCTTTCCAGTTTTTAACTGAAGATATTTCCTTCTTTACCATAGCCCTCTATAGGCTTCCAAATATCACTTTGAAAATTCCACAAGAACAGCCTTAGCGAAAGGCTTCTTGAGGGGAAAGCTGTAACTCCGTGAGATCAATTAACAGAACACAAGGCAGTTTCTCAGAAAGCTTCTTTTCAGTTTCTATCTTAGGATATTTCCTTTTTCACCATAACCCTCTACGGGTTTCCAAATATCACTTTGCAAATTCCACAAGAACAGTCTTACCGAAAGGCTTCTTGCTGTGAAAGCTATAATTCTGTGAGATGAATTAACAGAACACAAAGCAGTTTCTCAGAAAGCTTCTTTTCGGTTTTTATCTTAGGATATTTCCATTTTCACCATAGACCTCTATGGGCTTCGAAATATCACTTTGCAAATTCCACAAGAACAGTCTTAGCGAAACGCTTCTTGAAGAGAAAACTTTAGCTCTGTGAGTTGAATTAACAGAACACAAAGCTGCTTCTCAGAAAGCTTCTTTTCTGTTTTTATCCTAGGATATTTCCTTTTTCCCATAGCCCTGTATGGGCTTCCATATATCACTTTGAAAATTCCACAGGAACAGTCTTAGTGAACGGCTTCTTGAGGGGAAAGCTGAAACTCTGTGAGATGAATTATCAGAGCATCAAGCAGTTTCTCAGAAAGATTCTTTTCCAGTTTTTAACGGAAGGTATTTCCTTTTTCAAAATAGCCCTATAAGGGCTTCGAAATATCACCTTGCAAATTCCACAGGAACAGTCTTAGGGAATGACTTCTTGAGGGGAAAGCTATCACTCTGTGAGATGAATTAAGAGAACACAATGCAGTTTCTCAGAAAGCTTCTTTTCGGTTTTTATCTTAGGATATTTCCATTTTCACCATAGCCCTCTATGGGCTTCTAAATATCACTTTGCAAATTCCACAAGAACAGTCTTAGCGAAACGCTTCTTGAAGAGAAAGCTTTAAGTCTGCGAGTTGAATTAAAAGAACACACGGCTGTTTCTCAGAAAGCTTCTTTTTAGTTTTTATCCTAGGATATTTCCTTTTTCACCATAGCTCTCTATGGGCTTCCATATATCACTTTGAAAATTTAACAGGAACAGTCTTAGTGAACGGCTTCTTGAGGGGAAAGCTGAAACACTGTGAGATGAATTATCAGAGCATCAAGCAGTTTCTCAGAAAGATTCTTTCCAGTTTTTAACGGAAAATATTTCCTTTTTCAAAATAGCCCTATAAGGGCTTCGAAATATCACCTTGCAAATTCCACAGGAACAGTCTTAGGGAATGACTTCTTGAGGGGAAAGCTATAACTCTGTGAGATGAATTAAGAGAACACAATGCAGTTTCTCAGAAAGCTTCTTTTCGGTTTTTATCTTAGGATATTTCCTTTTTCATATAGCCTTCTAAGGGCTTCCAAATATCACATTGCAAATTCCTGAAGAACGGTCTCAGTGAACGGCTTCTTGAGGGGAAAGCTGTAACACTGTGAGATGAATTAACAGAACACAAAGCAGTTTCTCAGAAAGCTTCTTTCCAGTTTTTAACAGAAGATATTTTCTTTATTACCATAGCCCTCTATCGGCTTCCATATATCACTTTGCATATTCCACAAGAACTGTCCTAGCGAAAGGCTTCTTGAGGGGAAAACTGTAACTCTGTGAGATGAATTAACAAAAAACAAAGCAGTGTCTCAGAAAGCTTCTTTTCAATTTTTATCTTAGGATATTTCCTTTTTCACCATAGCCCTCTATGGGCTTCCAAATATCACTTTGCACATATCACAAGAACAGTCTTAGCGAAAGGCTTCCTTAGGAAGAAGCTGTAACTCTGTGAGTTGAATTAACAGAACACTAAGCAGTTTCTCAGAAAGCTTCTTTTCGGTTTTTATCTTAGGATATCTCCATTTTCACCATAGCCCTCTATGGGCCTCCGAATATCACTTTGCAAATTCCACAAAAACAGTCTTAGCGAAAGGTTTCTTGACGGGAAAGCTGTAACTCTGTGAGATGAATTAACAGAACACAAAGCAGTTTCTCAGAAAGCTTCTTTCCCATATCCCTTTATGGGCTTCCAAATATCACATTGCAAATTACACAAGAACAGTCTTAGCGAAAGTTTTCTTGAGGGGAATGTTGCAACTCTGTGAGATGTATTAACAGAACCCAAAGCAGTTTGTCAGAAATCTTCTTTCCAGTTTTCAACTGAAGATATTTCCTTTTTTACTATAGCCCTCTATGGGCTTCCAAATATCACTTTGTAAATTCCACAAGAACTGTCTCACGGAAAGGCTTCTTGAGGGGAGAGCCGAAATTCTGTGAGATGAATTAATAGAACACAAAGCATTTTCTCAGAAAGCTTCTTTCCACTTTTTAACTGAAGTTGTTTCGTTTTTCACCATAGCCCACTATGGGCTCCCAAATATCACTTTGCAAATTCCACAAGAACAGTCTTAGCGAAAGGCCTCTTGAGGGGAAAGCTGTAATTCTGTGAGATGAATTAGCAGAACACAAAGCAGTTTCTCAGAAAGCTTCTTTTCAGTTTTTATCTTAGGATATTTCCTCTTTCCATAGCCCTCTAAGGGCTTCTAAATATCACTTTGCAAATTTCACAAGAGCAGTCTTAGCGAAAGGCATCTCCATGGCAAAGCTGTAACTCTGAGAGATGAATTAACAGAACGCAAAGGAGTTTCTCAGAAAGCTTCTTTCCAGTTTTTAACTGAAGATATTTCCTTCTTTACCATAGCCCTCTATAGGCTTCCAAATATCACTTTGAAAATTCCACAAGAACAGCCTTAGCGAAAGGCTTCTTGAGGGGAAAGCTGTAACTCCGTGAGATCAATTAACAGAACACAAGGCAGTTTCTCAGAAAGCTTCTTTTCAGTTTCTATCTTAGGATATTTCCTTTTTCACCATAACCCTCTACGGGTTTCCAAATATCACTTTGCAAATTCCACAAGAACAGTCTTACCGAAAGGCATCTTGCTGTGAAAGCTATAACTCTGTGAGATGAATTAACAGAACACAAAGCAGTTTCTCAGAAAGCTTCTTTCCAGTTTTTATCTTAGGATATTTCCATTTTCACCATAGACCTCTATGGGCTTCGAAATATCACTTTGCAAATTCCACAAAACAGTCTTAGCGAAACGCTTCTTGAAGAGAAAAATTTAGCTCTGTGAGTTGAATTAACAGAACACAAAGCTGCTTCTCAGAAAGCTTCTTTTCTGTTTTTATCCTAGGATATTTCCTTTTTCACCATAGCTCTCTATGGGCTTCCATATATCACTTTGAAAATTCCACAGGAACAGTCTTAGTGAACGGCTTCTTGAAGGGAAAGCTGAAACTCTGTGAGATGAATTATCAGAGCATCCAGCAGTTTCTCAGAAAGATTCTTTCCAGTTTTTAACGGAAAATATTTCCTTTTTCAAAATAGCCCTATAAGGGCTTCGAAATATCACCTTGCAAATTCCACAGGAACAGTCTTAGGGAATGACTTCTTGAGGGGTAAGCTATAACTCTGTGAGATGAATGAAGAGAACACAATGCAGATTCTCAGAAAGCTTCTTTTCGGTTTTTATCTTAGGATATTTCCTTTTTCATATAGCCTTCTAAGGGCTTCCAAATATCACATTGCAAATTCCTGAAGAACGGTTTCAGGGAACGGCTTCTTGAGGGGAAAGCTATAACCCCGTGAGATGAATTAACAGAACACAAAGCAGTTTCTCAGAAAGCTTCTTTCCAGTTTTTAACAGAAGATATTTTCTTTATTACCATAGCCCTCTATCGGCTTCCATATATCACTTTGCATATTCCACAAGAACTGTCTTAGCGAAAGGCTTCTTGAGGGGAAAGCTGTAACTCTGTGAGATGAATTAACAAAAAACAAATCAGTGTCTCAGAAAGCTTCTTTTCAATTTTTATCTTAGGATATTTCCTTTTTCACCATAGCCCTCTATGGGCTTCCAAATATCACTTTGCACATATCACAAGAACAGTCTTAGCGAAAGGCTTCCTTAGGAAGAAGCTGTAACTCTGTGAGTTGAATTAACAGAACACTAAGCAGTTTCTCAGAAAGCTTCTTTTCGGTTTTTATCTTAGGATATCTCCATTTTCACCATAGCCCTCTATGGGCCTCCGAATATCACTTTGCAAATTCCACAAAAACAGTCTTAGCGAAAGGTTTCTTGACGGGAAAGCTGTAATCTGTGAGATGAATTAATAGAACACAAAGCAGTTTCTCAGAAAGCTTCTTTCAAGTAGTTAATTGAAGATATTTCCTTTTTCACCATAGACGCCTACGAGCTTCCAAGTATCACTTTGCAAATTCCACAAGAATAGCCTTAGCGAAAGGCTTCTTGAGGAGAATGCTGTAACACTGTGAGATGAATTAACAGAACACAAAGCAGTTTCTCAGAAAGCTTCTTTCCTATTTTTAACTGAAGTTGTTTCGATTTTCACCATAGCCCCCTATGGGCTTCCAAATATCGCTTTGCAAATTCCGCAAGAACAGTCGTAGCGAAAGGCTTCTTGAAGGGAAAGCTGTAACTCTGTGAGATGAATTAACAGAACTCAAACCAGTTTCTCAAAAGCTTCTTTCAGTTTTTATCTTAGGATATTTCTTTTTTTCATAGCCCTCTCTGGGCCTCTAAATATCACTTTGCAAATGTCACAAGAAGATTCTTACCGAAAGGCTTCTTGATGGGAAAGCTATAACTCTGTGAGATGAATTAACAGAACACAAAGCAGTTTCTCAGAAAGCTTCTTTTCAGTTTTTATCATAGGATATTTGCTTTTTCACCATATCCCTTTATGGGCTTCCAAATATCACTTTGCAATTTACACAAGAACAGTCTTAGGGAAAGGTTTCTTGAGGGGAATGTTGCAACTCTGTGAGATGTATTAACAGAACCCAAAGCAGTTTGTCAGAAATCTTCTTCCCAGTTTTCAACTGAAGATATTTCCTTTTTTACTATAGCCCTCTATGGGCTTCGAAATATCACTTTTTTAATTCCACAAGAACTGTCTCACGGAAAGGCTTCTTGAGGGGAGAGCCGAAATTCTGTGAGATGAATTAATAGAACACAAAGCATTTTCTCATAAAGCTTCTTTCCACTTTTTAACTGAAGTTGTTTCGTTTTTCACCATAGCCCACTATGGGCTCCCAAATATCACTTTGCAAATTCCACAAGAACAGTCTTAGCGAAAGGCCTCTTGAGGGGAAAGCTGTAACTCTGTGAGATGAATTAGCAGAACACAAAGCAGTTTCTCAGAAAGCTTCTTTTCAGTTTTTATCTTAGGATATTTCCTCTTTCCATAGCCCTCTAAGGGCTTCTAAATATCACTTTGCAAATTTCACAAGAGCAGTCTTAGCGAAAGGCATCTCCAGGGCAAAGCTGTTACTCTGAGAGATGAATTAACAGAATGCAAAGGAGTTTCTCAGAAAGCTTCTTTCCAGTTTTTAACTGAAGATATTTCCTTCTTTACCATAGCCCTCTATAGGCTTCCAAATATCACTTTCAAAATTCCACAAGAACAGCCTTAGCGAAAGGCTTCTTGAGGGGAAAGCTGTAACTCCGTGAGATCAATTAACAGAACACAAGGCAGTTTCTCAGAAAGCTTCTTTTCAGTTTCTATCTTAGGATATTTCCTTTTTCACCATAACCCTCTACGGGTTTCCAAATATCACTTTGCAAATTCCACAAGAACAGTCTTACCGAAAGGCTTCTTGCGGTGAAAGCTATAACTATGTGAGATGAATTAACAGAACACAAAGCAGTTTCTCAGAAAGCTTCTTTCCAGTTTTTAACGGAAGACAGTTCCTTTTTCAACATAGCCCTCTACTTGCTTCACAATATCACTTTGCTAATTCTACAAGAACAGTCTTTGCGAAAGGCTTCTTGAGGGGAAAGCTGTAACACTGTGTGATCAATTAACGGAAAACAAAGCAGTCTCACAGAACGTTTCCTTCCAGTTTTTAACGGAAGATATTTCCTTTTTCACCATAGACCTCTATGGACTTCCAAATACCACTTTGCAAATCCCACAAGAAAAGTCTTAGCGAAAGGCTTCATGAGGGGATAATGTAACTCTGTAAGATGATTTAACAGAACACAAAGCAGTTTCTCAGAAAGCTTCTTTCCAGTTTGTAAACGAAGATATTTCGTTTTTCAACATAGCCCCCTATGGGCTTCCAAATATCACTTTGAATATTCCACCAGAACAGTCTTAGCGAAAGGCTTCTTGAGGGGAAATCTGTAACTCTGTGAGATGAATTAACAGAACACAAAGCAGTTTCTCAGAAAGCTTCTTTCCGGTATTTAACGGAAGAGATTTCCTTTTTCACCATAGCCCTCTGTGGGCTTCCAAATATCACTTTGCCAATCCCAGAAGAACAGTCTCAGCGAAAGATTTCATGAGGGGAAAACTGTAACTCTGTAAGATATTTTAACAGAACACAAAGAATTTCTCAGAAAGCTTCTTTTCGGTTTTTATCTTAGGCTATTTCCCTTTTCGCCATAACCCTCTATCGGCTTCCAATATCACTTTGCAAATTCCACAAGAACAGTCTCAGTGAACGGCTTCTTGAAGGGAAAGCTGTGACTGTGTGAGATGAATTAACAGACAAAGCAGCTTGTCAGAAAGTTTCTTTACAGTTTTTATCTTAGGACAATTTCTTTTTCACCATAGCCCTAATGGGCTTCCAAATATCACTTTGCAAATTCCACAAGAACAAAGTTAGCGAAAGGCTTCTTCATGGGAAAGCTGTAACTCTGTGAGATGAATTAACAGAACACAAAGCAGTTTCACAGAAAGCTTTATCCAGTTTTTAACGGAAGATATTTCCTTTTTCTGCATAGACTTCTAACGGCTTCCAAATATCACCTTGCAAATTCCACAGGAACAGTCTTAGTGAATGGCTTCTTGTGGCGAAAGCTATAACTCTGTGACATGAATTAAGAGAATACAATGCAGTTTCTCAGAAAGCTTCTTTTCGGTTTTTATCTTAGGAAATTACCTTTCTCGCAATAATCCTCTATGGGCTTCCAATATCACTTTGCAAATTCCACAAGAACAGTCTCAGTGAACGGCTTGTTTAGGGGAAAGCTGTAACTCTGTGAGATGAATTAACAGAACACAAAGCAGTTTCTCAGAAAGTTTCTTTTCAGTTTTTAAAGGAAGATATTTCCTTTTTCACCAGAGCCCTGTATGGACTTCCAAATATCTCTTTGGAAATTCTACAAGAACAGTCTTAGGGAGAGGCTTCTTGAGGGAAAAGCTGTAACTCTGTGAGATGAATTAACAGAACACAAAGCAGTTTCTCAGAAAGCTTTTTTCAGTTGTTGTCTTAGGATATTTCCTTATTCTCCGTAGGCCTCTATGGGCTTCCAAATATCCCTTTGCAAATTCCACAAGAACAGACTTAGCGAAAGGCTTCTTGAAGGGAAAGCTGTAACTCTGTGAGATCATTAACAGAACACATAGCAGTTTCTCAGATACCTTCTTTTCAGTTTTTATCTTAGCATATTTCCTTTTTCAACATAGCCCTCTATGGGCTTCCAAATATAACTTTGCAAACTCCACAAGAACAGCATTAGTGAAAGGTTTCTTATGGTGAAAGCTGTAACTCTGTGAGATGAATTAACAGAACACAAAGCAGTTTCTCAGAAAGATTCTTTCCAGTTTTTAACGGAAGATATTTCCTTTTTCACCATAGCCCTCTATGGGCTTCCAAATATCACTTTGCAAATTCCACAAGAACAGTCTTAGCGAAAGGCTACCTGAGAAAGGCTTCTTGAGGGGAAACTGTAACTCTGTGAGTTGAATTAACAGAACACAAAGCAGTTTCTCAGAAAGCTTATTTTCAGTTTTTATCCTAAGATATTTCCTTTTTCACCATAGCCCTCTATGGGCTTCCAAATATCACTTTGCTAATTTCACAAAAACAGTCTTATTGAACAGCTTCTTGAGGGGAAAGCTGTAACTCTGTGAGTTGAACTAACAGAACACAAAGCAGTTTCTCAGAAATCTTCTTTCCAGTTTTTAACGAAAGTTATTTCCTTTTTCACCTTAGCCCTCTATGGGATTCCAAACATCACTTTGCAAATTTCACAAGAACAGTCGTAGCGAAAGGCTTCTTGAGGAGAAAGCTGCAGCTCTCTGACATTAATTAACAGAACACAAAGCAGTTTCTAAGAAAGATTCTTTTAGGTTTTTATCTTAGGATATTTCCATTTTCACCATAGCCCCCCTATGGCCTTCCAAATATCACTTTGCAAATTCCACAAGAACAGTCTTAGCGAAAGGCTTCTTGAGGGGAATGTTGTAACTCTGTGAGATGAATTAACAGAACACAAAGCAGTTTCTTAGAAAGCTTCTTTTCAGTTTTTATCTTAGGATATTTCCTTTGTCAGCATAGCCCTGTAGGGGCATACAAATGTCACTTTGCAAATTCATCAGGAACAGTCTTAGCGAAAGGCTTCTTGAGGGGAAAGCTGTAGCTCTGTGAAATGAATTAACAGACCACAAAGCAGTTTCTCAGAAAGCTGCTTTCCAGTTTTTAACGGAAGATATTTCCTTTTTCACCATATCCCTCGATGGGATTCCAAATATCACTTTGCAACTTCCACAAGAACAGTCTTAGCGAAAGGCTTCTTGAGGGGAAATCTGTAGCTTTGTTAGATGAACTAACGGACCACAAAGCAGTTAATCAGAAAGTTTCTTTCCAGTTTTTAAAGGAGATATTTTCTTTTCACCATATCCCTCTATGGGCTTCCAAATATCACTTTGCAAATTACACAAGAACATTTTAGTGAACGGCTTCTTGAGGGGAAAGCTATAAATCTGTGAGATGAATTAAGAGCACACAGTGCAGTTTCTCATAAAGCTTCCTTTCGGTTTTTAGGTTAGGATATTTTCTTTTTCGCCAGAGCCCCCTATGGGCTTCCAAGTATCACTTTGCAAATTCCAGAAGAACAGCCTTAGGGAAAGACTTCTTGAGGGGAAAGCTGTAACTCTCTGGGATCAATTAACAAAAAAAGCAAGCAGTTTCTCAGAAATCTTCTTCCAAGTTTTTAACGGAAGATATTTCCTTTTTCTCCATAGCCCTCTATGGTTTTCCAAATATCACATTTAAAGTTCCACAACAACAGCCTTAGCAAAAGGCTTTTGGAGGAGAAAGCTTAAATCTGTCATATGAATTAACAGACACAAAACTGTTTTTCAAAAAGCTTCTTTCCACTTTTTAACGGAAGATATTTCTTTTTTCACCACAGCCCTCTATGCGCTTCCAAATATCACTTTGCAAATATCACAAGAACAGTCTTACTGAACAGCTTCTTGAGAGGAAAGCTGTAACTCTGTGAGATGAACTAACAGAACACAAAGCAGTTTCTCAGAAAGCTTCTTTCCAGTTTTTAACGGAAGATATTTCGTTTTCCACCATAGCCCTCTATGGGCTTCCGAATATCACTTTGCAAATTCCACAAGAACAGTCTTAGCGAAATGCTTCTTGAGGGGAAAGCTATAACTCTGTGAGATGAATTAAGATAACACAGTGCAGTTTTTCAGAAAGCATCTTTTCGGTTTTTATGTTTCGATATTTTCTTTTTCACCATACCTCTCTAAGGGCTTCCAAATATCATTTTGCAAATTCCACAAGAACGGTCTTAGGGGAAGGCTTCTTGAAGGGAAAGATGTAACACTGTGAGATGAATTAACAGAACACAAAGTAGTTTCTCAGAAAGCATCTTTCCAGTTTTTAACCGAAGTTATTTCCTTTATTACCATAGACTTCTATGGGCTTCCATATATCAGTTTGCAAATTTCACAAGAACTGTCTTAGCGAAGGGCTTCTCGAAGAGAAAGCTGTAACTCTCTGAGATGAATTAACAGTACACAAAGCAGTTTCTCAGAAAGCTTCTTTTCGGTTTTTATCTTAGGATATTTCCATATGCACCATAGCTCTCTATGGCCTTCCAAATATCACTTTGCCAATTCCAAAAGAACAGTCTTTGTGAAAGGCTTCTTGAACGGAAAGCTGTAAATCTCTGAGATGAATTAACAGAACATAAAGCAGTTCCTCAGAAAGCTTCTTTTCAGTTTTTATCTTAGGATATTTCAGTTTTATCTTAGGATATTTTATCTTAGGATATCTTAGGATATTTTATCTTAGAATATTTTATCTTAGAGAGCACCATAGCTCTCTATGGCCTTCCAAATATCACTTTGCCATTTCCAAAAGAACAGTCTTTGCGAAAGGCTTCTTGAACGGAAAGCTGTAAATCTCTGAGATGAATTAACAGAACATAAAGCAATTCCTCAGAAAGCTTCTTTTCAGTTTTTATCTTAGGATATTTCGTTTTTAACCATAGCCCTCTTTGGGCTTCCAAATATCTCTTTGCAAATTCCTCAAGAACAGTCTCATGGAAAGGCATCTTGAGGGGAAAGCTGTAACTCTGTGAAATGAATTAAAAGAACACAAAGCAGATTCTCAGAAAGCTTCTTTTCCGTTTTTATCTTAGGATATTTCCTTTTTCACCATCGCCTTCGAGGCGCTTCCAAATATCACTTTGCCAGTTCCGCAAGAACAGTCCTTGGGAAAGGCTTCTTGAGGAGAAAGATGTAACTCTGTGAGATGAATTGAGAGAACACAAAGCAGTTTCTCAGAGAGCTTCTTTCCAGTTTTTAACGGAAGATATTTCCTTTTTCACCATAGCCCTCTATTGGCTTCCAAATATGACTTTGAAAATTCCACAGGAACAGTCTTACTGATAGGCTTCTTGAAGGGAAAGTTAAAACTCTGTGAGATGAATTAAGAGAACACAATGCAGTTTCTGAGATAGCTTCTTTTCGGTTTTTATCTTAGGATATTTCCTTTTTCGCCATAACCATCTATGGTCTTCCAATATCACTTTGCAAATTCCACAAGAACAGTCTCAGTGAACGGTGTCTTGAGGGGAAAGCTGTAACTATGTGAGATGAATTAACAGAGCACAAAGCAGTCTCTCAGAAATCTTCTTTCCAGATTTTAACGGAAGATACTTCCTTTTTCACAATAGCCTCCTATGGGCTTCCAAATATCACTTTTCAAATTCCACAAGATCAGCCTTAGCTAAAGGTTTCTTGAGGAGAAATTTGTAACACTGTGAGATGAATCAACAGAACACAAAGCAGTTTCTCGGAAAGCTTCTTTTCACTTTTTATCTTAGGATATTTCCATTTTCACCATAGCCCTCTAAGGTCTTCGAAATATCACTTTGCAAATTCCACAAGAACCGTCTTAGCGAAAGGCTTCTTGAGGGGAAAGCTGTAACTCTGTGAGATGAATTAACAGAACACAAAGCAGTTTCTCAGAAAGTTTCTTTTCAGTTTCTATCTTAGGATATTTCCTTTTTCACCATAGCCCTCTTTGGGCTTCCAAATATCACTTTGCAAATTCCACAAGTACAGTCTTAGCGAAGGGCTTCTTGAGGAGAAAGCTATAACTCTGTGAGATGAATTAAGATAACACAGTCAGTTTTTCAGAAAGCATCTTTTCGGTTTTTATGTTACGATATTTTCTTTTTCACCATAGCTCTCTAAGGGCTTCCAAATATCACTTTGCAAATTCCACAAGAACAGTCTTAGGGGAAGGCTTCTTGAAGGGAAAGATGTAACACTGTGAGATTAATTAACAGAACACAAAGTAGTTTCTCAGAAAGCTTCTTTCCAGTTTTTAACCGAAGTTATTTCCTTTATTACCATAGCCTTCTATGGGCTTCCATATATCAGTTTGCAAATTTCACAAGAACAGTCTTAGCGAAGGGCTTCTCGAGGAGAAAGCTGTAGCTCTCTGAGATGAATTAACAGAACACTAAGCCGTTTCTCAGAAAGCTTCTTTTCAGTTTTTATCTCAAGATATTTCCATATGCATCATAGCTCTCTATGGCCTTCCAAATATCACTTTGCCAATTCCAAAAGAACAGTCTTTGCGAAAGGCTTCTTGAACGGAAAGCTGTAAATCTCTGGGATGAATTAACAGAACATAAAGCAGTTCCTCAGAAAGCTTCTTTTCAGTTTTTATCTTAGGATATTTCGTTTTTAAACATAGCCCTCTTTGGGCTTCCAAATATCTCTTTGCAAATACCTCAAGAACAGTCTCATGGAAAGGCATCTTGAGGGGAAAGCTGTAACTCTGTGAAATGAATTAAAAGAACACAAAGCAGATTCTCAGAAAGCTTCTTTTCCCTTTTTATCTTAGGATATTTCCTTTTTCACCTTCGCCTTCTAGGCGCTTCCAAATATCACTTTGCCGGTTCCACAAGAACAGTCCTTGGGAAAGGCTTCTTGAGGAGAAAGATGTAACTCTGTGAGATGAATTGAGAGAACACAAAGCAGTTTCTCAGAGAGCTTCTTTCCAGTTTTTAACGGAAGATATTTCCTTTTTCACCATAGCCCTCTATTGGCTTCCAAATATGACTTTGAAAATTCCACAGGAACAATCTTACTGATAGGCTTCTTGAAGGGAAAGTTAAAACTCTGTGAGATGAATTAAGAGAACACAATGTAGTTTCTGAGAAAGCTTCTTTTCGGTTTTTATCTTAGGATATTTCCTTTTTCGCCATAACCATCTATGGTCTTCCAATATCACTTTGCAAATTCCACAAGAACAGTCTCAGTGAATGGTTTCTTGAGGGGAAAGCTGTAACTATGTGAGATGAATTAACAGAGCACAAAGCAGTCTCTCAGAAATCTTCTTTCCAGATTTTAACGGAAGATACTTCATTTTTCACAATAGCCTCCTATGGGCTTCCAAATATCACTTTTCAAATTCCACAAGATCAGCCTTAGCTAAAGGTTTCTTGAGGAGAAATTTGCAACACTGTGAGATGAATTAACAGATCACAAAGCAGTTTTTCGGAAAGCTTCTTTTCACTTTTTATCTTAGGATATTTCCATTTTCACCGTAGACCTCTATGGTCTTCGAAATATCACTTTGCAAATTCCACAAGAACCGTCTTAGCGAAAGGCTTCTTGAGGGGAAAGCTGTAACTCTGTGAGATAAATTAACAGAACACAAAGCAGTTTCTCAGAAAGTTTCTTTTCAGTTTCTATCTTAGGATATTTCCTTTTTCACCACAGCCCTCTTTGGGCTTCCAAATATCACTTTGCAAATTCCACAAGAACAGTCATAGCGAAAAGCTTCCTGAGGGGAAAGCTGTAACTCTGTGAGATGAACTAACAGAACACTAAGCAGTTTCTCAGAAAGTTTCTTTTCGGTTTTTATCTTAGTATATTTCCTTTTTCACTATAGCCCCTATGAGCTTCCAAACATCACATTGCAATTTCTACGAGAACAGTCTTAGAGAAAGACTTCTTGAGGGGAAAGCTGTACCTCTCTGAGATGAATTAACAGAACACAAAGCAGTTTCTCAGAAAGCTTCTTTCCAGTTTTGAACTGAAGATATTTCCTTTTTCACCATAGCCCTCCATGGGCTTCCAAATGTCACCTTGCAAATTCCACAAGAACCGCCTTCGCGATATTCTTCTTGAGGTGAAAGCTGTAACTCTGTGAGATAAATTGACAGAACACAAAGCAGTTTCTCAGAAAGCTTCTTTTCAGTTTTTATCTTAGGATATCTCCTTGTTCAACATAGCCCTCTGTGGGCTTCCAAATATCACTTTGCAAATTCCACAAGAACAGTCTTAGGAAAAGGCTTCATGAGGGGAAAGCTGTAAGTCTCTGAGATGAATTAACAGAACACAAAGTAGTTTCTCAGAAATCTTCTTTCCAGATATTAACGGAAGATATTTCCTTTTTCACCATAGCCCCCTATGGGCTTCCAAATATCACTTTTCAAATTCCACAAGATCAGACTTACCTAAAAGTTTCTTGAGGAGAAATTTGTAACACTCTGAGATGAATTAACAGAATACAAAGCAGTTTCTCAGAAAGCTTCTTTTCGTTTTTTATCTTAGGATATTTCCATTTTCACCATAGCCCTCTACGGTTTTAGAAATATCACATTGCAAATTCCACAAGAACAGTCTTTGCGAAAGGCTTCTTGAGGGGAAAGCTGTAATTGTGTGAGCTGAATTAAGAGAATACAAAGCAGTCTCTCAGAAAGCTTCTTTCCAGTTTTTAACTGAAGATATTTCCTTTTTCACCATGGCCCTTTAAGGGCTTCCAAATAGCACTTTGCAAATTCCACAAGAACAGTCTTAGCGAAAGGCTTCTTGAGGGGAAAGCCGTAACTCTGTGAGATTAATTAATGGAACACAAAGGTGTCTCTCAGAAAGCTTCTTGCCAGCTTTTAAAGGAAGATATTTCCTTTTTCACCGTAGCTCTCTATGGGCTTCCAAATATCTCTTTGCAAATTCCACAGGACAGTCTTAGGGAAAGGCTTCTAGAGTGGAAAGCTGTAACTCTGTGACATGAATTAACAGAATGCAAGGCAGTTTCTCAGAAAGACTATTTACAGTTTTTAATGGAAGATATTTTCTTTTTCACCATAGCCCTCTACGGGCTTCCAAATATTACTTTCCAAATTTCACAAGAACAGTCTTAGTGAACGGCTTCCTGAGGGGAAAGCTGTAACTCTGTGAGTTTAACTAACAGAACACTAAGCAGTTTCTCAGAAAATTTCTTTTCGGTTTTTATCTTAGTATATTTCCTTTTTCACCATAGCCCCTATGAGCTTCCAAACATCACTTTGCAATTTTCACAACATCAGTCATAGAGAAAGACTTCTTGAGGGGAAAGTTTTACCTCTCTCAGATGAATTAAGAGAACACAAAGCAGTTTCTCAGAAAGCTTCTTTTCAGTTTTTATCTTAGTATATTTCCTTTTTCACCATTACCTTCTAAGGACTTCCAAATATCCTTTTGCAAATTCCACAAGAACACTCTTAGCGAAAGGCTTCTTGAGGGGAAAGCTGTAACTCTGTGAGATGAATTAACAGAACACAAAGCAGTTTCTCAGAAAGCTTCTTTCCAGTTTTTAACTGACGATATTTCCTTTTTCACCGTAGCCGTCCTTGGGCTTCCAAATGTCACTTTTCAAATTCCACAAGAACCGCCTTCGTGAAAGTCTTCTTTAGGGGAAAGCTGTATCTCTGTGAGAGAAACTGACAGAACACAAAGCAGTTTCTCAGAAAGCTTCTTTTCAGTTTTTATCTTAGGATATCTCCTTTTTTCACCATAGCCCTCTTTGGGCTTCCAAATGTTACTTTTCAAATTCCACAAGATCAGCCTTAGCTAAAGGTTTCTTGAGGAGAAATTTGTAACATTGTGAGATGAATTAACAGAACACAAAGCAGTTTCTGAGAAAGCTTCCTTCTACTTTTTAACGGAAGATATTTCCTTTTTCACCATAGCCCTCTATGGGCTTCCAAATATCACTTTGCAAATTCCACAAGAACAGTCTTAGCGAAAGGCTTCTTGAGGGCAAAGCTGTAACACTGTGAGATGAATTAACAGAACACAAAGCAGTTTCTCAGAAAGCTTCTTTCCTATTTTTAATGGAAGTTATTTCCTTTTTCACCGTAACCCTCTATGGGCTTCCAAATATCACTTTCAAATTCCAGAAGAACAGTCTTAGCGAAAAGCTTCTTGAGGAGAAAGCTGTATCTCTGTGAGATGAATTAACAGAACACAATGCAGTTTTTTGGAAGGTTTCTTTTCAGTTTTATCTTAGGATATTTCCTTTTCCACCATAGCCCTCTATGGGTTTCCAAAGATCATTTTGAAAATTCCACAAGAACAGTCTCAGCGAAAGGCTTCTTGAGGTGAAAGCTGTAACCCTGTGAGATGAATTAACAGAACACAAAGCAGTTTCTCAGAAAGCTTCTTTTCAGTTTTTATCTTAGGATATTTCCTTTTTCTCCATAGCCCTCTATGGGCTTCCAAACGTCACTTTGCAAATTTCACCAGAACACTCTTAGGGAAAGGCTTCTTGACGGGAAAGCTGTAACTCTGTGAGATGAATTAACAGAACACAAAGCAGGTTCTCAGAAAGCTTCTTTTCAGGTTTCAACGGAAGATATTTCCTTTTTCACCGTAGCCCTCTATGGGCTTCCAAATATCACTTTGCAAATTCCACAAGAACAGTCTTAGAGAAAGGCTTCTTGAGGGGAAAGCTTCTTGAGGGAAAAGCTTCTTTCCAGTTTTTAAGGAAAGTTATTTCCTTTTTCACCATAGCCCTCTATGGGCTTCCAAATATTACTTTCCAAATTTCACAAGAACAGTCTTAGTGAACGGCTTCTTGAGGGGAAAGCTGTAACTCTGTGAGATGAACTATCAGAACACAAAGCAGTTTCTCAGAAATCTTCTTTTCGGTTTTTATCTTAGTATATTTCCTTTTTCACCATAGCCCTCTATGGCCTTCCAAATATCACTTTGCAAATTCCACAAGAACTGTCTTAGCGAAAGGCTTCTTGAGGAGAAAGCTGTAACCCTGTGACATGAATTCACAGAACGCAAGGCAGTTTCTCAGAAAGATTATTTACAGTTTTTAATGGAAGATATTTTCTTTTTCACCATAGCCCTCTACGGGCTTCCAAATATTACTTTCCAAATTTCACAAGAACAGTCTTAGTGAACGGCTTCCTGAGGGGAAAGCTGTAACTCTGTGAGATGAACTAACAGAACACTAAGCAGTTTCTCAGAAAATTTCTTTTCGGTTTTTATCTTAGTATATTTCCTTTTTCACCATAGCCCCTATGAGCTTCCAAACATCACTTTGCAATTTTCACAAGATCAATCTTAGAGAAAGACTTCTTGAGGGGAAAGTTGTACTTCTCTGAGATGAATTAAGAGAACACAAAGCAGTTTCTCAGAAAGCTTCTTTTCAGTTTTTATCTTAGTATATTTCCTTTTTCACCATTACCTTCTAAGGTCTTCCAAATATCCCTTTGCAAATTCCACAAGAACACTCTTAGCGAAAGGCTTCTTGAGGGGAAAGCTGTAACTCTGTGAGATGAATTAACAGAACACAAAGCAGTTTCTCAGAAAGCTTCTTTCCAGTTTTTAACTGAAGATATTTCCTTTTTCACCGTAGCCCTCCATGGGCTTCCAAATGTCACTTTTCAAATTCCACAAGAACCGCCAACGCGAAAGTCTTCTTTAGGGGAAAGCTGTATCTCTGTGAGAGAAACTGACAGAACACAAAGCAGTTTCTCAGAAAGCTTCTTTTCAGTTTTTATCTTAGGATATCTCCTTTTTTCACCATAGCCCTCTATGGGCTTCCAAATGTTACTTTTCAAATTCCACAAGATCAGCCTTAGCTAAAGGTTTCTTGAGGAGAAATTTGTAACATTGTGAGATGAATTAACAGAACACAAAGCAGTTTCTGAGAAAGCTTCTTTCTACTTTTTAACGGAAGATATTTCCTTTTTCACCATAGCCCTCTATGGGCTTCCAAATATCACTTTGCAAATTCCACAAGAACAGTCTTAGCGAAAGGCTTCTTGAGGGCAAAGCTGTAACTCTGTGAGATGAATTAACAGAACACAAAGCAGTTTCTCAGAAAGCTTCTTTCCTGTTTTTAACGGAAGTTATTTCCTTTTTCACCGTAACCCTCTATGGGCTTCCAAATATCACTTTCAAATTCCAGAAGAACAGTCTTAGCGAAAAGCTTCTTGAGGAGAAAGCTGTATCTCTGTGAGATGAATTAGCAGAACACAATGCAGTTTTTTGGAAGTCTTCTTTTCAGTTTTTATCTTAGGATATTTCCTTTTCCACCATAGCCCTCTATGGGCTTCCAAAGATCATTTTGAAAATTCCACAAGAACAATCTCAGCGAAAGGCTTCTTGAGGGGAAAGCTTCTTGAGGGGAAAGCTTCTTTCCAGTTTTTAAGGAAAGTTATTTCCTTTTTCACCATAGCCCTCTATGGGCTTCCAAATATTACTTTCCAAATTTCACAAGAACAGTCTTAGTGAACGGCTTCTTGAGGGGAAAGCTGTAACTCTGTGAGATGAACTATCAGAACACAAAGCAGTTTCTCAGAAATCTTCTTTTCGGTTTTTATCTTAGTATATTTCCTTTTTCACCATAGCCCTCTATGGCCTTCCAAATATCACTTTGCAAATTCCACAAGAACTGTCTTAGCGAAAGGCTTCTTGAGGGGAAAGCTGTAACTCTCTTAGATGAATTAACAGAACACAAAGCAGTTTCTCAGAAAGCTTCTTTTCACTTTTTTTTTTAATATTACATGCTTAATTTCTTTTTTATTTATATAATTTTGTGTAACAATCCCTCATGAAATATCAGAATTCTTATTACTTAGTACCTAAAGAATATTCAAGAAATATTTTTGCAGTAGAAAGCTAGCCATGTATGAGCAGGGCAGGAGAGGTCTCCCCTCTTCCACACACCGAATGTGTTGGGAAACCCTCAGGTGATGGTCAAGGGGTTGTTAACTGTTTCTCTAAAGTAGTAATTGGTCATACCTGGTGTCAAGGAAAGGCAGGCTTCTAATAGAAAACACCTGAAACTGATTAGCAACTTCCCAATGAGATCTCAGGAGTGAGGAGAAGTAAGGCAAGATCCCGGAAGTATGCCAATGTATAAAACCTCAAGTCAAGAATTCAAGCCGTGCACTTGGCTTCTCAAGTCTCCCACTTGGCCCTCTTCCAGGTTGTACTTCCCTTCTTTTCCTTTCTGTTTTAAAGCCTTTTAATAAACCTTCACTCCTGCTCTGAGAATTACCTCTGTCTCACTTTCTGCCTTATGCCCCTTAGTGGAATTCCTTCTGAGGAAGCAAGAATGGAGGGTGCTGCAAACCTATACAGATTCGTAGCCAATGTCTCAAGAACTCGGATGTCTTCCACAGGTAATAACATTGCTTTCAATATTTTTCATAATTATATCATGCTAAAAAACTAAGTATAACAGTGTCAAATACAAATACAATTAAAGCTTTTTGAAGTCTATTTTACTTTACAAGTTTTTTTAAATCAAGTATGATTTTTCCTGGTGCAATTAAATTATAATTCTTTTCATATTTATATTTAATCATTTTATATAGAATTATTTTATATTTCTAGTACTTATTATTCTAGTATATCACTTTTAGGCTTACTTTATGTCTCACTTTTATAAAAATAAGTAAAATATATATTTGATACATTACAATAACTTAGCAAAATGCTCAGGTATAATGCTATTTAAAAATTAATATACCATATTTCTATAATAATGCTATAATTTTCTCATAAAATAATAAATCTTTTTAATGTTTGAAATTATAGGATGATAAGTGGTTTTAATTTATTCCCCTTGTTTGAATTTTCAGTAGTGAATATGTTCTTTCAAAAATATTTTTATGATAAATTCCAAATGCATACAATAGTGGATTACCTCTAGGTACTCATCATTCATTTCACCAACATCAACACTTGTCCAATTCCTTTTATCTTCACTCACTTCTCCCCATTTCCCCCAACCGCATTCCTGCCACAACTGCTGACTCAAACCGTTCAAAGGATTGCTTGGTCAATCATTTTGTAACAATTTAGTTATGTGCTTTTCCTAAAAAATAAGTGGAAGATTATTTTCTATTTTTTATTTTTTATTTTTTAAAATTATTTATTTCAATTTTGTGGGTATATAGTAGATGTATGTATTTATGGGGTGCATGATATGTTCTGATTCAGGCATGCAATGAATAATAATCACATCACGTAAAATGGGGTATCCATTCTCTCAAGCATTTATCCTTTGTGTTACAAGCAATCCAATTAGACTCTTTTAGTTATTTTCAAATGCACAGTTAAATTATTACTGACTGTAGTTGCCTTGTTGTGCTATCAAATACTAGATCCTATTTATTCTTTCTGTTTTTTTGTACCCATTAACCATCTCCAGCTTTGCCTCAAACCCCCACTACCCTTCCCAGCCTCTGGTAACCATGCTTCTACTCTCTATCTCCATGAGTTCAATTGTTTTGATTTTTAGATCTCACAAATAAGTGAGAACATGAAATTAGAATTATTATTAAACAGATCTCAAAATGTGACTTAGTTGCATATCTTCTCCTCCTCTGCCTGTATCAACCTGTTTCAGCCTGGAAGCCTCTAGTGGGAAGGAGAGATGTGGTTGGTTGTTTCTTTTTTCTTTTTTTTTTTTTTATATATATTTTAAGTTCTAGGGTACATGTGCATAACGTGCAGGTTTGTTACATATGTATACTTGTGCCCTGTTGCTGTGCTGCACCCATCAATTCGTCAGCACCCATCAACTCGTCATTTACATCAGGTATAACTCCCAATGCAATCCCTCCCGCCTCCCCCCTCCCCATGATAGGCCCCGGTGTGTGATGTTCCCCTTCCCGAGTCCAAGTGATCTCATTGTTCAGTTCCCACCTATGAGTGAGAACATGCGGTGTTTGGTTTTCTGTTCTTGTGATAGTTTGCTAAGAATGATGGTTTCCAGCTGCATCCATGTCCCTACAAAGGACACAAACTCATCCTTTTTTTGGCTGCATAGTATTCCATGGTGTATATGTGCCACATTTTCTTAATCCAGTCAGTCACTGATGGACATTTGGGTTGATTCCAAGTCTTTGCTATTGTGAATAGTGCCGCAATAAACATACGTGTGCATGTGTCTTTATAGCAGCATGATTTATAATCTTTTGTGTATATACCCAGTAATGGGATGGCTGGGTCATATGGTACGTCTAGTTCTAGATCCTTGAGGAATCGCCATACTGTTTTCCATAATGATTGAACTAGTTTACAATCCCACCAACAGTGTAAAAGTGTTCCTATTTCTCCACATCCTCTCCAGCACCTGTTGTTTCCTGACTTTTGAATGATCGCCATTCTAACTGGTGTGAGATGGTATCTCAGTGTGGTTTTGATTTGCATTTCTCTGATGGCCAGTGATGATGAGCATTTTTTCATGTGTCTGTTGGCTGTATGAATGTCTTCTTTTGAGAAATGTCTGTTCATATCCTTTGCCCACTTTTTGATGGGGTTGTTTGTTTTTTTCTTGTAAATTTTTTTGAGGTCTTTGTAGGTTCTGGATATTAGCGTTTGTCAGATGAGTAGATTGCAAAAATTTTCTCCCATTCTGTAGGTTGCCAGTTCACTCTGATGGTAGTTTCTTTTGCTGTGCAGAAGCTCTTTAGTTTAATGAGATCCCATTTGTCAATTTTGGCTTTTGCTGCCGTTGCTTTTGGTGTTATAGACATGAAGTCTTTGCCCATGCCTATGTCCTGAATGGTACTACCTAGGTTTTCCTCTAGGGTTTTTATGGTCTTAGGCCTAACGTTTAAGTCTCTAATCCATCTGGAATTAATTTTCGTATAAGGAGTAAGGAAAGGATCCAGTTTCAGCTTTCTGCTTATGGCTAGCCAATTTTCCCAGCACCATTTATTAAATAGGGAATCCTTTCCCCATTTCTTGTTTCTCTCAGGTTTGTCAAAGATCAGATGGCTGTAGATGTGTGGTATTATTTCTGAGGACTCTGTTCTGTTCCATTGGTCTATATCTCTGTTTTGGTGCCAGTACCATGCTGTTTTGGTGACTGTAGCCTTGTAATATAGTTTGAAGTCAGGTAGCGTGATGCCTCCAGCTTTGTTCTTTTGACATAGGATTGTCTTGGAAATGCGGGCTCTTTTTTGGTTCCATATGAACTTTAAAGCAGTTTTTTCCAATTCTGTGAAGAAACTCATTGGTAGCTTGATGGGGATGGCATTGAATCTATAAATAACCTTGGGCAGTATGGCCATTTTCACAATATTGATTCTTCCTATCCATGAGCATGGTATGTTCTTCCATTTGTTTTTGTCCTCTTTTATTTCATTGAGCAGTGGTTTGTAGTTCTCCTTGAAGAGATCCTTTACATCCCTTGTAAGTTGGATTCCTAGGTGTTTTATTCTCTTTGAAGCAATTGTGAATGGAAGTTCATTCATGATTTGGCTCTCTGTTTGTCTGTTACTGGTGTATACGAATGCTTGGGATTCTTGCACATTAATTTTGTATCCTGAGACTTTGCTGAAGTTGCTTATCAGCTTAAGGAGATTTCGGGCTGAGACAATGGGATTTTCTAAATATACAATCATGTCATCTGCAAAGAGGGACAATTTGACTTCTTCTTTTCCTAACTGAATCCCCTTGATTTCTTTCTCTTGCCTGATTGCCCCAGCCAGGACTTCCAACACTATGTTGAATAGGAGTGGTGAGAGAGGGCATCCCTGTCTTGTGCCAGTTTTCAAAGGGAATTTTTCCAGGTTTTGCCCATTCAGTATGATATTGGCTGTGGGTTTGTCATAAATAGCTCTTATGATTTTGAGGTACGTTCCATCAATACCGAATTTATTGAGCGTTTTTAGCATGAAGGGCTGTTGAATTTTGTCAAAAGCCTTTTCTGCATCTATTGAGATAATGATGTGGTTCTTGTCTTTGGTTCTGTTTATATGCTGGATTATGTTTGTTGATTTGCGAATGTTGAACCAGCCTTGCATCCCAGGGATGAAGCCCACTTGATCATGGTGGATAAGCTTTTTGATGTGTTGCTGAATCCGGTTTGCCAGTATTTTATTGAGGATTTTTGCATCGATGTTCATCAGGGATATTGGTCTAAAATTCTCTTTTTTTGTTGTTTCTCTGCCAGGCTTTGGTATCAGGATGATGTTGGCCTCATAAGATGAGTTAGGGAGGGTTCCCTGTTTTTCTATTGATTGGAATAGGTTTAGAAGGAATGGTACCAGCTCCTCCTTGTACCTCTGGTAGAATTCAGCTGTGAATCCATCTGATCCTGGACTTTTTTTCGTTGGTAGGCTATTAATTATTGCCTCAATTTCAGAGCCTGCTATTGATCTATTCAGGGATTCAACTTCTTCCTGGTTTAGTCTTGGAAGAGTGAGAGTGTCCAGGAAATTATCCATTTCTTCTAGATTTTCTAGTTTATTTGCGTAGAGGTGTTTATAGTATTCTCTGATGGTAGTTTGTATTTCTGTGGGGTCAGTGGTGATATCCCCTTTATCATTTTTTATTGCGTCTATTTGATTCTTCTCCCTTTTCTTCTTTATTAGTCTTGCTAGCGGTCTGTCAATTTTGTTGATCTTTTCAAAAAACCAACTCCTGGATTCATTGATTTTTTGGAGGGATTTTTGTGTCTCTATCTCCTTCAGTTCTGCTCTGATCTTAGTTATTTCTTGCCTTCTGCTAGCTTTTGAATGAGTTTGCTCTTGCTTCTCTAGTTCTTTTAATTGCGATGTTAGAGTGTCAATTTTAGATCTTTCCTGCTTTCTCTTGTGGGCATTTAGTGCTATAAATTTCCCTCTACACACTGCTTTAAATGTGTCCCAGAGATTCTGGTATGTTGTATCTTTGTTCTCATTGGTTTCAAAGAACATCTTTATTTCTGCCTTCATTTCGTGATGTACCCAGTAGTCATTCAGGAGCAGGTTGTTCAGTTTCCATGTAGTTGAGCGGTTTTGATTGAGTTTCTTAGTCCTGAGTTCTAGTTTGATTGCAGTGTGGTCTGAGAGACAGTTTGTTACCATTTCTGTTCTTGTACATTTACTGAGGAGTGCTTTACTTCCAACTATGTGGTCAATTTTGGAATAAGTGCGCTCTGGTGCTGAGAAGAATGTATATTCTGTTGATTTGGGTGGAGAGTTCTATAGATGTCTATTAGTTCTGCTTGCTGCAGAGATGAGTTCAATTCCTGGATATCCTTGTTAATTTTCTGTCTCGTTGATCTGTCTAATGTTGACAGTGGAGTGTTGAAGTCTCCCATTATTATTGTATGGGAGTCTAAGTCTCTTTGTAAGGCTCTAAGGACTTGCTTTATGAATCTGGGTGCTCCTGTATTGGGTGCATATATATTTAGGATAGTTAGCTCTTCCTGTTGAATTGATCCCTTTACCATTATGTAATGGCCTTCTTTGTCTCTTTTGATCTTTGATGGTTTAAAGTCTGTTTTATCAGAGACTAGTATTGCAACCCCTGCTTTTTTTTGTTCTCCATTTGCTTGGTAAATCTTCCTCCATCCCTTTATTTTGAGCCTATGTATGTCTCTGCGTGTGAGATGGGTCTCCTGAATACAGCAGACTGATGGGTCTTGACTCTTTATCCAGTTTGCCAGTCTGTGTCTTTTTAATTGGAGCATTTAGTCCATTTACATTAAAGGCTAAGATTGTTATGTGTGAACTTGATAATACCATTATGATATTAACTGGTTATTTTGCTCGTTAGTTGATGCAGTTTCTTCCTAGCCTTGATGGTCTTTACATTTTGGCATGTTTTTGCAATGGCTGGTACCGGTTGTTCCTTTCCATGTTTAGTGCTTCCTTCAGGGTCTCTTGTAAGGCAGGCCTAGTGGTGACAAAATCTCTAAGCATTTGTTTATCTGTAAAGGATTTTATTTGTCCTTCACTTATGAAACTTAGTTTGGCTGGATATGAAATTCTGGGTTGAAAATTCTTTTCTTTAAGAATGTTGAATATTGACCCCCACTCTCTTCTGGCTTGTAGTTTCTGCCGAGAGATCTGCTGTTAGTCTGATGGGCTTCCCTTTGTGGGTAACCCGACCTTTCTCTCTGGCTTGCTCTTCTCGACGAGTATCTTTGTGGTGTTCTCTGTATTTCCTGGATTTGAATGTTGGCCTGCCCTACTAGGTTGGGGAAGTTCTCCTGGATGATATACTGAAGAGTGTTTTCCAAATTGGTTCCATTTTCCCCCTCACTTTCAGGAACCACAATCAGACGAAGATTTGGTCTTTTTACATAATCCCATACTTCTTGCAGGCTTTGTTCATTTCTTTTTCTACTTTTTTCTTTTGGTTTCTCTTCTCGTTTCATTTCGTTCATTTGATCCTTAATCGCTGATACTCTTTCTTCCAGTTGATCTAGTCGGTTACTGAAGCTTGTGCATTTGTCACGTATTTCTCGTGTCATGGTTTTCATCTCTTTCATTTCGTTTATGAACTTCTCTGCATTAATTATTCTAGCCATCAATTCTTCCCATTTTTTATCAAGACTTTTAGTTTCTTTGCGCTGGGTACGTAATTACTCCTTTAGTTCTGAGAAGTTTGATGGACTGAAGCCTTCTTCTATCATCTCGTCAAAGTCATTCTCCATCCAGCTTTGATCCGTTGCTGGCGATGAGCTGCGCTCCTTTGCCGGAGGAGATGCACTCTTATTTTTTGAAATTCCAGCTTTTCTGCCCTGCTTTTTCCCCATCTTTGTGGCTTTATCTGCCTCTGCTTTTTAACGGAAGATATTTCCTTTTTCACCGTAGCCCTCTATGGGCTTCCAAATATCACTTTGCAAATTCCACAAGAACAGTCTTAGTGAAAGGCATCTTGAGGGGAAAGCTGTAACACTGTGAGATGAATTAACAGAACACAAAGCAGTTTCTAAAAAACATTCTTTCCAGTTTTTAACGGAAGATATTTCCTTTTTCAACATAGCCCTCTATGGGCTTCCAAATATCACCTTGAAAATTCCACAGGAACAATCTTAGTGAACGGCTTCTTGAGGGGAAAGCTATAACTCTGTGAGATGAATTAAGAGAACATAATGCAGTTTCTCAGACAGCTTCTTTTCGGTTTTTATCTTAGTATATTTCCTTTTTCGGCATAGCCGTCTATGGGCTTCCAAATATCACTTTGCGAATTCCAGAAGAACAGTCTTAGCGAAAGGTTTCTTGAGGGGAAAGCTGTAACTCTCTGAGATGAATTAACAGAACACAAAGCAGTTTGTCAAAAGGCTTCCATTCAATTTTCATCTTAGGATATTTATGTTTTCACCATATCCTTCTAAGGGCTTCCAAATATCACTTTGTAAATTCCACAAGAACAGAGTTACTGAAAGGCTTTTTGAGGGGAAAGCTGTAACTCTGTGAGATGAATTAACAGAACAGAAAGCAGTTTATCAGAAATCTTCTTTCCAGTTTTTAACTGAAGATTTTTCCTTTTTCACCATAGCCCTCTTCTGATTCCAGATATCCTTTGCAAATACCACAAGAACAGTCTTAGCGAAAGGCTTCTTGAGGGGAAAGCTGTAACACGGTGAGATGTATTAACAGAACACACGGCATTTTCTCAGAAAGCTTCTTTCCAGTTTTTACCTGAAGATATTTCCTTTTTCACCCTAGCCCTTTATGGGCTTCCAAATATCACTTAGCAAACTCCACAAGAACAGTCTTAGTAAACGGTTTCTGGAGGGGAAAGCTGTAAATTTGTGAGTTAACTAACAGAATACAAAGTAGTTTCTTTCAAAGCTTCTTTACGGATTTTGTCTTAGGAAACTTCCATTTACACCATAGCCGTCTAAGGGTTTCGAAATATTACTTTGCATATTCCACAAGAACAGTCTTAGCGAAAGGCTTCTTGAGGAGAAAGCTGTAACTCTATGAGATGAATTAACAGAACACAAAGCAGTTTCTCAGAAAACTTCATTTCAGTTTTTATCTTAGGATATTTCCTTTTTCACTATAGCTCTCTATGGGCTTCCAAATATCACTTTGCAAATTCCACGAGAACAGTCTTAGCGAAAGGCTTCTTGAGGGGAAAGATGTAAGTCTGTGAGCTGAATTAACAAAACATAAAGTAGTTTCTCAGAAAACTTCTTTCCAGTTTTTAACGGAAGATATTTCCTTTTTCACCATAACCCTCTATGGGTTTCCAAATACCACTTTGCGAATTCCACAAAAATAGTCTTAGCGAAACGCTTCTTGAGGGGAAAGCTGTATTTCTGTGAGATGAATTAACAGAACACAAAGCAGTTTCTCAGAAATCTTCTTACCTGTTTTATCGGAAGATATTTCCTTTTTCTCCAAAGCCCTCTATGGGCTTGCAATTATCACTTTGGAAATTCCACAAGAACAGTCTTAGCGAAAGGCTTCTTGAGGAGTAAGCTGTAACTCTGTGAGATGAATTAACAGATCACAAAACAGTTTCTCCGAAAGATTCTTTCCAGTTTTTAACGGAAGAAGTTTCCTTTTTCACCATAACCCTCTATGGGATTCCAATTATCACTTTGCACATTCCACAATAACAACCTTAGCGAAAGGCCCCTTGAAGGGAAAGCTGTAACTCTGTGAGATGAATTAACAGAACACAAAGCAGTCTCTCAGAAACCATCTTTCCAGTTTTTAACTGGAGATATTTCCTTTTTCACCATAGCCCTCTAGGCCTTCCAAATATCACTTTGCAAATTCCACAAGAACAGTCTCAGCGAAGGGCTTCTTGAGAGGAAAGCTGTAACTTGGTGAGATGTATTCACATAACACACGACAGTTTCTCAGGAAGCTTATTTCCAGTTTTTAATTGGAGATATATCCTCTTTCACAATAGCCCTCTAAGGGTTTCCAAATATCACTTTGGAAATTTCACAAGAACAGTCTTAGTGAACGGCTTCTTGAGGGGAAAGCTGTAACTCTGTGAGGTGAACTCACAGATCACAAAGAAGTTTCTCAGAAAGCTTCTTTCCAGTTTGTAACAGAAGATATTTCCTTTTTCAACATAGCCCTCTATGGGCTTCCAAATATCATTTTGCATATCACACAAGAACGGTCTTAGCGAAAGAGTTCTTGAGGGGAAAGCTGTAACTCAGTGAGATTAATTAACAGAACACAAGGCAGTTTCTCAGAAAGCTTCTTTCCAGTTTTTAACTGAAGATATTTCCTTTTTCACAATAGCCCTCTATGGTCTCCCAAATACAACATTGCAAATTTCACAAGAACAGTCTTCGTCAACGGCCTCTTGAGGGGAAAGCTGTAACTCTGTGAGATGAACTAACAGAACACAAAGCAGTTTCTCAGACAGTTTCTTTTCGGTTTTTATCTTAGGATATTGCCATTTGCATCGTAGCACTCTATGGGCTTCGAAATATCACTTTGCAAATCCCACAAGAATAGACTTAGTGAAAGGCTTCTTGAGGGGAAAGCTGTAACTCTTTGAGATGAATTAACAGAACACAAAGCAGTTTCTCAGAAAGCTTCTTTCAAGCAGTTAACTGAAGATATTTCTTTTTCACCATAGCCCTTACGAGCTTCCAAATATCACTTAGCAAATTCCACAAGAACAGCCTTAGCGAAAGGCGTCTTGAGGGGATCGCTGTAACTCTGAGATGAATTAACAGAACACAGGGCAGTTTCTCAGAAAGCTTCTTTACAGTTTTTAACAGAAGATGTTTCCTTTTACACAATAGCCCCCAATGGACTTCCAAATATCACTTTGCAAATTCCACAAGAACAGTCTTAGCGAAAGTCTTCTTGAGGGGAAAGCTGTATATCTCTGAGATGATTTAACGGAACACAAAGCAGTTTCCCAGAAAGCTTCTTTAGAGTTGTTAACGGAAGATTGTTCCTTTTCCACCATAGCCCTCTAAGGACTTCCAAATATCACCTTGCAAATTCCACAAGAACAGTCTTAGCGAATGGTTTCTTGAGGAGAAAGATGAAGTAACAGAATACAAAGCAGTTTCTCAGAAAGCTTCTTTCCAATTTTTAACTGAAGATATTTCCTTTTTCACCGTAGCCCTCTACAGGCTTAAAAAATCACTTTGCAAATTCCACAAGAACAGCCTTAGCGAAAGGTCCTTGAGGGGCAAGCTGTAAATTTGTCAGTTAACTAACAGAATACAAAGCAGTTTCTCAGAAAGCTTCTTTATTGTTTTTGCCATAGGATACTTTCATTTTCAACATTGCCGTCTAAGGGTTTCGAAATATCGCTTTGCAAATTCCACAGGAGCAGTCATAGCAAAAGGCTTCTTGAGGGGAATGCTGTAACTCTGAGAGATGAATTAACAGAACACAAAGAAGTTTCTCAGAAAGCTTCATTTCACTTTTTATCTTAGGATATTTCCTTTTTCACCATAGCTCTCTATGGGCTTCCAAATATCACTTTGCAAATTCCACGAGAACAGACTTAGCAAAAGGCTTCTTGAGGGGAAAGCTGTAAGTCTGTGGGATGAATTAACAGAACATAAAGCAGTTTCTCAGAAACCTTCTTTCCAGTTTTTAACGGAAGAAATTGCTTTTTCACCATATCCCTCTATAGGCTTCCAAATATTATTTTGCAAATTCCACAAGAACAGTCTTAACGAAATGCCACTTGAGGGGAATGCTGTAACTCTGTGAGTTGAATTAACAGAACACAAAGCAGTTTATCGGAAACCTTCTTTCCAGTTTGTAACAGAAGATATTTCCTTTTTCACCACAGCCCTCTAAGGGCTTCCAAATATCACTTTTCAAATCCCACAAGAACAGTCTTAGCAAAAGAATTCTTGAGGGGAAAGCTGTAGCTCTGTGAGATTAATTAACAGAACACAAGGCAGTTTCTCAGAAAGCTTCTTTCCAGTTTTTAACTGAAGATATTTCCTTTTTCACTACAACACTCTATGGGCTTCCAAATATCACTTTGCAAGTTTCACTAGAACAGTCTTAGTGAACGGATGCTTGAGGGTGAATCTCTAACTCTGTGAGATGAACTAACAGAAAACAAAGCAGTTTCTGAGAAAGCTTCTTTTCGGTTTTTCTCTTAAGATATTTCCATTTTCACCATAGCCCTCTATGGGCTTTCAAATATCACCTTGCAAATTCCACAAGAAGAGTCTCAGCGAAAGGATTCTTGAGAGAAAAGCTGTAACTCTGTGAGATGAATTATCAGAACACAAAGCAGTTTCTCAGAAAGCTTCTTTCCAGTTTTTAACGGAAGATATTTCCTTATTCACCATAGCACTCTATGGTCTCCCAAATATAACATTGCAAATTTCACAAGAACAGACTTAGTGAACTGTCTCTTGAGGGGAAAGCTTTAACTCTGTGAGATGAACGAACAGAACACAAAGCAGTTTCTCAGACAGCTTCTTTTCGGTTTTTAGCTTAGGATATTGCCATTTTCACCGTAGCCCTTAGGAGCTTCCAAATATCACTTAGCAAATTCCACAAGAACAGACTTAGCGAAAGGCTTCTTGAGGCGAATGTTCGAACTCTGTGACAGCAATTAACAGAACACAAAGCAGTTTCTAAGAAAGCTTCTTTACAGCTGTTAACGGAAGATAGTTCCTTTTTCAACATAGCCCTCTATGGATTCCAAATATCACCTTTCAAATACCACAAGAACAGTCTTAATGAATGGTTTCTTGAGGAGAAAGCTGTAACTCTGTGAGATGAATTAACAGACCACAAAGCAGTTTTTCAGAAAGATTCTTTGCAGTGTTTAACGGAAAATATTTCCTTTTTCAACATACCCCTCTATAGGCTTCCAAATATCATTTTGCAAATTGTACAAGAGCAGTTTTTTCACCGTAGCCCTCTATAGGCTTAAAAAAATCACTTTGCAAATCCCACAAGAACAGCCTTAGCAAAAGGCTTCTTGAGGGGAAACCTGTAACTCTGTGAGATCAATTATCAGAACACAAAGCAGTTTCTCAGAAAGCTTCTTTGCAGTTTTTTTCTTAGGATATTTCCTTTTTCTCCAGAGCCCTCTATGGGCTTTCAAATATCACTTTGCAAGTTCCATAAGAACAGTCTTAATGAGAGTCTTCTTTAGGGGAAAGCTGTAACTCTGTCAGGTGAATTAACAGAACACAAGGCAGTTTATCAGAAAGCTTCTTTCCAGTTTTTAACGGAAGATATTTCCTTTTTCACCATAGCTCTCTATAGGCTTCCAAATATCGCTTAGCAAATTCCACAAGGACAGTCTCAGCGAAGGGCTTCTTGAGGGGAGAGTTGTAATTTGGTGAGATGTATTCACAGAACACACGGCAGTTTCTCAGGAAGGTTCTTTCCAGTTTTTAACGGAAGATATTTCCTTTTTCACAATAGCCCTCTACGGGCTTCCAAATATCACTTTGCAAATTTTAAAAGAACAGTCTTAGGGAACGGCTTCTTGAGGGGAAAGCTGTAACCCTGTGAGATGAACTAAGAGAACACAATGCAGTTTCTCAGAAAGCTTCTTTTCGGTTTTTTTCTTAGGGTATTTCCTTTTTCGTCAAAGCCCTCGATGGGCTTCCAATATCACTTTACAAATTCCACAAGGACAGTCTCAGTGAACGGCTTCTTGAGGGGAAAGCTGTAACTCTGTGAGACTAATTAACCGAACACAAAGCAGTTTCTCAGAAAGCTTCTTTTCAGTTTTTATATTAAGACATTTCCTTTTTCATCATAGCTTTCTAGGGGCTTCCAAATGACACTTTGCAAATAGGACAAGAAAAGTCTTAGCGAAAGGCTTCTTGAGGGGAATGCTGTAACTCTGTGAGGTGAATTAACAGAACACAAAGCAGTCTCTCAGAAAGCTTCTTTCCAGTTTTCAACTGAAGATATTTTCTTTTTCACCATGGTACATTATGGGCTTCCAAATATCACTTTGCAAATTCCACAAGAACAGTCTTTGCCAAAGGCTTCTTGAGGGGAAAGGTCTAACACAGTGTGATGAATAAACAGAACACAAAGCAGTCTCTCAGAATGTTTCTTTCCCGTTTTTTACTGAAGATATTTCCTTTTTCAACATAGCCCTCTATGGGCTTCCAAATATCACTTTGCAAATCCCACAAGAAGAGCATTAGCGAAAGGCTTCTTGAGGGGAAAGCTGTAACTCTGTGACATGAATTAACAGAACACAAGGCAGTTTCTCATAAAGCTTCTTTCCAGTTTTTAACGGAAAATATTTCTTTTTCCACAATAGCCCTCTATGGGCTTCGTAATATCACTTTCCAATTTTCACAAGAACAGTCTTAGTGAACGGCTTCTTGAGTGGAAAGCTGTAACTCTGAGAGATGAATTAACAGAACACAAGGCAAATTTCACAAGAACAGTCTTAGTGAACGGCTTCTTGAGGGGCAAGCTGTAACTCTGTTAGATGAAATAACAGAACACAAAGTAGTTTCTCAGAAAGCTTCTTTTCAGTTATTATCTTAAGATATTTCCTTTTTCACCATAGCCCTCTATGGGCTTCTAAATATCACTTCTCAAATTGAACAAGAACAGTCTTAGCGAAAGGCTTCTTGTAGGGAAAGCTGTAACTCTGTGAGATGAATTAAAAGAACACAAAGCAGTTTCGCAGAAAGCTTCTTTCCAGTTTTTAACTGAAGATATTACCTTTTTCATCATAGACCTCTATGGGCTTCTAAATATCACTTTAAATTCTACATGAACAGTCTTAGCGAAAGGCTTCCTGAAGGTAAAGCTGTAACTCTGTGAAATGAATTATCAGGACACAAAGCAGTTTCTCAGAAAGCTTCTTTCCACTTTTTAACGGAAGATGTTTCGTTTTTCCCCAAAGCCCTCTACGGGCTTCCAAATATCACTTTCCAAATTCCACAAGAACAGTCTTAGCGAAAGGCTTCTTGAGGGGAAAGCTGTAACTCTGTGAGATGAATAAACAGAACACAAAGCATCTTCTCAGAAAGATTCTTTTCAGTTTTTAACTGAAGATATTTCCTTTTTCACCCTAGCCCTTGATGGGCTTCCAAATACCACTTTGCAAATGCCACAAGAACAGCCTTTGCAAAAGGCTTCTTGAGGAGAAAGCTGTAACTCTGTGCAATGAATCAACAGAACACAAAGAAGTTTCCCAGAAAGCTTCTTTTCAGTTTTTATCTTAGGATATTTCCATTTGCACCATAGACCTCTATCGGCTTCCAAATATCACTTTGCTAATTCCACAAGAACAGTCTTAGCGAAAGTCTTCTTGAGGGGAAAGCTGTAACTCTGTGAGATGAATTAACAGAACACAAAGCAGTTTCACAGAAAGCCTCTTTCCAGTTTTTAATGGAAGATATTTCCTTTCTCACCATAGCCTTCTATTGGCTTCCAGATATCACCTTGCAAATACCACAAGAACAGTCTTAGTGATCGGCTTCTTGAGGGGAAAGCTACAACTCCGTGAGATGAATTAAGAGAACACTATGCAGTTTCTCGGAAAGTTTCTTTTCGGTTTTTATCGTAGGATATTTCCTTTTTCACCATAGCCCTCTATGGGCTTCAAAATATCACTTTGCAAATTCCACAAGAACAGCCTTAATGAACGGCTTCTTAAGGGGAAAGCTGCAACTCTGTTAGATGAATTAACAGAACACAAAGCAGGTTCTCAGAAAGCTTCTTTTCAGGTTTTATATAGGATATTTCCTTTTTCACCATAGCCCTCTACGGGCTTCTAAATATCACTTTAAATTCTACATGAACAGTTTTTGCGAAAGGCTTTCTGAAGGTAAAGCTGTAGCTCTCAGTGAGCTTCTTTTCAGAATTTATCTCAGGATATTTCCTTTTTCACCATAGCCCTCTATGGGAATCTAAGTATCAATTTCCAGTTTCCAAAGAAACAGTCTAAGGAAAAGGCTTCTTGAGGGGAAAGATGTAACTCTGTGAGTTGAATTAACAGAACACAAAGCAGTTGGTCAGAAAGCTTCTTTCCAGTTTTTAACTGAAGATAATTCCTTTTTCACCATAGACCTCTAAGGGCTTCCTAATATCACTCTGCAAATTCCACAAGAACATTCTTAACGAAAGGCTTCTGGTGGGGAAAGCTGTAACTTTGTGAGATGAATTAACAGAAAACGAAGCAGATTCTCAGAAAGCCTCTTTCCAGTTTTTAACGGAAGATATTTCCTTTTTCACCATAGCTCTCTATGGGGTTCCAAATATCAGTTTATGGGCTTCCAAATATCACTTTGCAAATTCCACAAGAACAGTCTTAGCGAAAGACTTCTTGAGGGGAAAGCTGTAACTCTGTGAGATCACACAGCAGTTTCTCAGAAAGCTTCTTTCCAGTTTTTAACAGAAGATATTTCCTTTTTCACTATAGCCCTATTTGGGCTTCCAAATATCACTTTGAAAATTACACCAGAACAGTCTTATCGAAGGGCTTCTTGAGGGGAAAGCTGTAACTCGGTGAGATCAATTAAAAGAACACAAAGCAGTTTCTCAGAAAGCTTCTTTGAGTTTTTAACGGAAGATATTTCCTTTTTCACCATAGCCCTCTATGGGCTTCTAAATATCAGTTTCCAACTTCCACATGAACAATCTTAGCGAAAGGCTTCTTGAGGGGAAATGTGTAACTCTGTGAAATGAATTAAGAGAACACAAAGTAGTTTCTCAGAAAGCTTCTTTCCAGTTTTTATTTTAGGATATTTCCTTTTCACCATAGACCTCTAAGGCCTTCCAAATAACACTTTGCAAATTCCAGAAGAACAATCTTAGCGAAAGGCGTCTTGAGGGGAAAGCTGTAACTCTGTGAGATTAAATAACAGAACACAAAGTAGTTTCTCAGAAAGCTTCTTTCCAGTTTTTAACGGAAGATATTTCCTTTTCCACCAGAGCCCTCTATGGGCTTCCCAATATCACTTTGCGAATTCCACAAGAACAGTCTTAGCGAAATGCTTCTTGAGGGCAAAGCTGTAACTCTGTGAGATGAAGATACAGAACACAAAGCAGTTTCTCAGAAAGCTTCTTTCCAGTTTTTAACGGAAGATATTTACTTTTTCACCATAGCCCGCTTTGGGCTTCTAAATATCACTTTCCAAATTCCACATGAACAGTCTTAGCGAAAGGCTTATTGAGGAGAAAGCTCTAAGTCTGTAGATGAATTAACAGAACACAAAGCAGTTTCTCAGAAAGCCTCTTTCCAGGTTTTAACGGAAGATACTTCCTTTTCACCATGGCCCATTATGGGCCTCCAAATATCACTTTGCAAATTCCACAAGAAGAGTCTAAGCGAAAGGCTTCTTGAGACGAAAGCTGTAACTCTGTGAGATGAATTAACAGAACACAAAGCAGTTTCTCAGAAAGCTTCTTTCCAGTTTTAAACGGAAGATATTTACTTTTTCACCATAGCCTTTTATGGGCTTCTAAATATCACTTTCCAAATTCCACATGAACCGTCTTAGCGAAAGGATTCTTGAGGGGAAATCTGTAACTCTGTGATATGAATTAAGAGAACACAAAGTAGTTTCTCAGAAAGCTTCTTTTCAGTTTTTATCTTAGAATATATCCTTTTCCACTATAGACCTCTAAAGGCTAAAAAATATCACTTTGCAAATACCACAAGAACAGTCTTAGCGAGAGGATTTTTGAGGGGAAAGCTGTAACTCTGTGACATGAATGAACAGAACACAAAGCAGTTTCTCAGAAAGCTTCTTTCCAGTTTTTAACAGAAGATATTTCCTTTTTCACTATAGCCCTATTTGGGCTTCCAAATATCACTTTGAAAATTCCACCAGAAAAGTCTCATCGAAGGGCTTCTTGAGGGGAAAGCTGTAACTCTGTGAGATGAATTAACAGAACACAAACCAGTTTCTCAGAAAGCTTCTTTTCAGTTTTTAACTGAAGATATTTTCTTTATCACCATAGCCCTCTATGGGTGACCAAATATCACTTTGCAAATTCCACAAGAACAGTCTTAGCGAAAGGCTTCTTGAGGTGAAAGCTGTAACCCTGTGAAAAGAAATAACAGAATAAAAAGCAGTTTCTCAGAAAGTTTCTTTTCAGTTATTATCTCAGAATATTTCCTTTTTCACCATAGCCCTCTATGGGCTTCAAAATATCAATTTGCAAATTTCACAAGAACAGTCTTAGTGAACGGCTTATTGAGGAGAAAGCTGTAACTCCGTGAGATGAATTAACAGAACACTAAGAAGTTTCTCAGAAAACTTCTTTTCAGTTTTTATCTTAGGATATTTCCTTTTTCACCATAGCCCTCTATGAGATTCCAAATATCACTTTGCAATTTCCACAAGAACAGTCTTAGGGAAAAGTTTCTTGAGGAGAAAAGTGTAACTCTGTGAGATGAATTAAAAGAACCCAAGGCAGTTTTTCAGAAATCTTGTTTTCATTTTTTATCGGAAAATATTTCCTTTTTCACAATAGACCTCTAGGGGTTTCCTAATATCACTTTGAAAATTCCACAAGAACAGTCTTAGCGAAAGTTTTCTTGAGGAGAAAGCTGTAACTCTGTGAGATGAATTAACAGATCACAAAACAGTTTCCAGAAAGCTTCTTTCCAGTTTTTTCGGAGGATATTTCTTTTTTCACCATAGCCTTCTATGGGCTTCCAAATATCACTTTGTAAATTCCAAAATAACAGTCTTAGCCAAAGTCTTCTGGAGGGGAAAGTTGTAACTCTGTGAGATGAATTAACAGAACACAAAGCAGTTTCTCTGAAATCTTCTTTCCAGTTTATAACGGAAGATATTTCCTTTTACACCATAGCCCTCTATGGGCTTCCAAATATCACTTTGCAAATTGCACAACAACAGACTTAGCGAAAGGCTTTTTGAGGGGAAAGATGTAATTTTGGGAGTTGAATTAACAAAACACAAACAGTTTCTCAGAAAGCTTCTTTTCAGTTTTTATCTTAGGATATTTCCTTTTTCACTGTAGCCATCTATGGGCTTCCAAATATCAGTTTACAAATTCTACCAGAAAAGTCTTAGCGAAAGGCTTCTGGAGGGGAAAGCTGTAACTCTGTGGGATGAATTAGCAGAACACAAAGCAGTTTCTCAGAAGTCTTCTCTCCAGTTTTTAACGGAAGATATTTCCTTTTTCACCATAGCCATCTGTGGGCTTCCAAATTTCACTTTGCAAATTCCACAAGAAATGTCTTAACGAAAGGATTCTTGAGGGGAAATCTGTAACTCTGTGAGATGAATTAACAGAATACAAAGCAGTTTCTCAGAAAGCTTCTTCCCAGTTTTTAACTGAAGATATTTCCTTTTTCACCATAGCCATCTAAGGGCTTCCAAATATCACTTTGTTTATTCCGCAAGAACAGTGTTAGCGAAAGGTTTCTGGAGTGGAAAGCTGTAATTTTTTTGATGAATTAACAGAACACAGAGCATTTTCTCAGAAATCTTCTTTCCAGTTTTTAATGGAAGATATTTCCATTTTGACCATAGCCCTCTATGGGCTTCCAAATATCACTTTGCAAATCCCACAAGAACAGTCTTAGCGAAAGGCTTCTTAAGGGGAAAGATGTAACTCGGTGAGATGTATTAACAGAACTCGCGGCTGTTTCTCAGAAAGCTTTTTTTCAGTTTTTATCTTAGGATATTTCCTTTTTCACTGTAGCCATCTATGGGCTTCCAAATATCACTTTGCAAATTCCACAAGAACAGCCTTAGTGAACGGTTTCTTGCGGAGAAAGCTGTAACTCTGTGAGATGAATTAACAGAACACAAAGCAGTTTCTCAGAAAGATTCTTTCCAGTGTTTAACGGAAGATATTTCCTTTTTCACCATAGCCTTCTATGTGCTTCCAACTATCACATTGCAAATTCCACAAGAACAGTCTTAGTTAACGGCTTCTTGAGGGGAAAGCTGTAACGTTGTGAGATGAATTAACAGAACACAAAACAGTTTCTCAGAAAGCTTCTTTCCAGTTTTTAACGGAACATATTTCCTATTTCACCACAGCCCTCCATGAGCTTCCATATTACACTTTGCAAATTACACAAGAACAGTCTAAGCGAAAGGCTTCTGGAGGGATAAGCTGTAACTCTGTGAGATGAATTAACATAACGCAAAGCAGTTTCTCAGAAAGCTTCTTTTTAGTTTTTATCTCAGGATATTTCCTTTTTCAACAAAGCCCTCAATGGACTTCCAAATATCACTTTGCAAATTCCACAAAAACAGTCTTATCGAAAGGCTTCTTGAGGGAAAAGCTGTAACTCTGTGAGATGAATTAACAGAACTCAAAGCAGTTTCTCAGACATCTTCTTTCCAGTTTTTAACGGAATATATTTACTTTTTCACCGTAGCCCTCTATGGGCCTCCAAATATCACTTTGCAAATTCCTCAAGAACAGTCGTTGCGAAAGGCTTCTTGAGGGGAAAGCTGTGACTGTGCGAGATAAATTAACAGAACACAATGCAGTTTCTCGGAAATCTTCTTTCCAGTTTTTAACGGAAGATATTTCCTTTTCCGCCATAGTCCTCTACGGGCTTCCAAATATCACTTTGCAAATTTCACAAGAACAGTCTTAGTGAACGGCTTCTTGAGTGGAAAGCTGTAACTCTGTGAGATGAACTAACAAAACGAAAAGCGGTTTCTCAGAAATATTCTTTTCTTTTTTTAGGTTAGGATATTTCAATTTTCACCATTGCCCTCTAGGGGCTTCCAAATATCACTTTGCAATTTCCACAAAAACAACCTTAGCGAAAGGCTTGTTGAGGGGAATGCTGTAACTCTGTGAGTTGAATTAACAGAACACAAAGCAGTTTCTCAGAAAGCTTCTTTTCAGGTTTTAACGGAAGATATTCCCTTTTTCACCATAGCCCTCTATGGGCTGCCAAGTATCACTTTGCAAATTTCACAAGAACAGTCTTAGTAAATGGCTTCTTGAGGGTAAAGCTGTAACTCTATGAGATGAACTAACAGAACACAAGGCAGTTTCTCAGAAAGCTTCTTTTCGACTTTAATCTTAGGATATTTCCATTTTCACTATAGCACTCTATGGGCTTCCGAATATCACTTTGCAAATTCCACAAGAACAGTCTTAGCGAACGGCTTCTTAAGGGGAAAGCTCTAACACTTTGAGATGATTCAACAGAACACAAAGCAGTTTTTCAGAAAGCTTATTTTCAGTTTCTATCTTAGGCTATTTCCTTTTTCACCATAGACCTCTATGGTCTTCCAAATATCACCTTGTAAATTCCACAAGAACAGTCTTAGCGAAAGGCTTCTGGAGGGGAAAGCTCTAATTCGGTGAGATGTATTAACAGAAAACATGACAGTTTCTCAGAAAGCATCTTTCCCCTTTTTAACTGGAGATGTATCCTTTTTCACCATAGCCCTCTGTGGGTAACCAAATATGAATTTGCAAATTGCACAAGAAGAGTCTTAGTGAACGGCTTCTTGGGGGGAAGCTGTAACTCTGTGAGATGAATTAACAGAACACAAAGCAGTTTCTCAGAAAGCTTCTTTTCAGGTTTTAACGGAAGATATTCCCTTTTTCACCATAGCCCTCTATGGGCTTCGAAATTTCTCTTTGCAAATTCCACAAGAACAGTCTTAGCGAAAGGGTTCTGCAGGGACAAGCTGTAACTCTGTGAGATGAATTAACAATACACAAAGCAGTTTCTCAGAAAACTTCTGTTCAGTTTTTATATTACGATATTTTCTTTTTCACCACAGCAGTCTAAGGGCTCCAAATATCACTTTGCAAATTCCACAAGAACAGTCTTAGCGAAAGGCTTCTTGAAGGGAAAGCTGTAACACTGTGAGTTGAATTAAGAGAACACAAAGTAGTTTCTCAGAAAGATTCTTTCCAGTTTTAAACTGAAGCTATTTCCTTTGTCACCGTAGCCCTCTACGGGCTTCCAATATCACTTTGCAAATTCCACAAGAACAGTCTTAGCGAAAGGCTTCTTGAGGAGAAAGCTGTTACTCTGTGAGATGAACTAACAGAACACAAGGCAGTTTCTCAGAAAGCTTCTTTTCGATTTTTATCTTTGGTTATTTTCATTTTCACCATAGCCATCTATGGGCTTCCAAATATCACTTTGCAAATTCCACAAAAACAGCCTTAGCGACAGGCTTCTTGAGGGGAAAGCTGTAACTCTGTGAGTTGATTTAACAGAAAACAAAGCAGTTGCTCAGAAAGCTTCTTTTCAGTTTTTATCTTAGGGTATTTCCTTTTTCACTATAGCCCTCTAAGGGATTCGAAATATCACTTTGCAAATTCCACAAGAACAATCTTAGCCAAAGACTTCTGGAGGGGAAAGCTATAACTCTGTGAGATGAATTAACAGAACACAAAGCAGTTTCTCAGGAAGCTTATTTCCAGTTTTTAACTGAAGGTATATCCTTTTTCACCATAGCCCTCTAAGGGCTTCCAAATATCTCTTTGCAAATTCGAGAAGAACAGTCTTAGAGAAAGGCTTCTTGAGGGGAAAGCTGGAACACTGTGAGATGAATTAACAGAACACAAAGCAGCATCTCAAAAAGCTTGTTTTCAGTTTTTATCTTAGGCTATTTCCTTTTTCACCATAGCCCTCTGTGGGCTTCTAAATATCACTTTGCAAATTCCACAAGAAGAGTCTTAGCGAAAGGCTTCTTGAAGGAAAGCTGTAACTCTGTGAGATGAATTAACAGAACACAAAGCAGTTTCTCAGAAAGCTTCTTTCCAGTTTTTACCTGAAGATATTTCCTTTTTCACCATAGCCCTCTTTGGGCTTCCAAATATCACTTTGCAAATCCCACAAGAACAGAATTAGCGAAAATCTTCTTGTGTGAAAAGCTGTAACTCTGTGAAATGAATTAACAAATACAAAGGAGTCTCTCAGAAAGCTTCTTTCCAGATTTTAATTGAAGATATTTCCTTCTTCACCATACCCCTCTATGGGCTTCCAAATATCACTTTGCAAATTCCACAAGAACCGTCTTAGCGAAAGGCTTCTTGAGGGGAAAGATTTAACCCTGTGAAATGAACTAACAGAACACAAAGCAGTTTCTCAGAAAGCTTCTTTTTCTGTTTTTATCTTAGGATATTTCCTTTTTCACCATAGCCCTGTATGGGCTTACAAATATCACATTGCAAATTCCACAAGAACAGTCGTAGTGAAAGGCTTCTTGAGGGGACAGCTGTAACTCGGTGAGATGTATTACACCAGCACACGGCAGTTTCTCAGAAAGCTTCTTTCGAGTTTTTAACTGAAGATGTTTCTTTTTTCAACACAGCCCTCTATGGGCTTCCAAATATCACTTTGCAATACTCTGGTTTCTCTTAAGATCCTATAAATCTTTCGCCTTTTACCAAATATCTCTTTGGAAATTCCACAAGAACAGTCTTAGGGAAAGGCTTCTGGACGGGAAAGCTGTAACTCTGTAAGGTAAATTAACAGAACACAAGGCAGTTTCTCATACAGCTTCTTTCCAGTTTTTATCTGAAAATATTTCCTTTTTCACCATAGCCCTCTATGGGCTTCCAAATATCACATTGCAAATCGCACAAGAACAGTCATAGCGAAAGGCTTCTTGAGGGGAAAGCTGTAATCGGTGAATTGTATTAACAGAACACACGGCAGTTTCTCAGAAAGCTTCTTTCCAGTTTTTAACGGACGATATTTCCTTTTTCACCATAGCCTTCTATGGGCTTCAAAATATCACTTTGCAAGTTCCACTAGAACAGCCTTAGCGAACGGCTTCTTGAGGGGAAAGCTGTAACTCGGTGGATGTATTAACAGAACACACGGCAGTTCCTCTTAAAGCTTCTATCCCGTTTTTAACGGAAGATATTTTCCTTTTCACCGTAGCCCTCTATGGCTTTGCAAATATCAATTTGCAAATTTCACAACAATAGTCTTAGTGGGGCACCTTGACGGCAAAACTGAAACTCTGTGAAATGAAATAACAGAACACAAAGCAGTTTCGCAGAAAGCTTCTTTTCGATTTTATCTTAGGATATTTCCATTTTCACCATATCCCTGTATGGGCATCCAAATATCACTTTGCAAATTCCACAAGAACAGTCTAATCGAAAGGCTTCATGAGGGAAAACCTGTAACTCTTTGAGATGAATTAACAGAACACAAAGCAGTTTCTCAGAAAGCTTCTTTTCAGTTTTTAACGGAAGATATTTCCTTTTACACCGTAGCCCTCTATGGGCTTACAAATATCACTTTGCAAATTACACAACAACAGCCTTAGCGAAAGCTTCTTGAGGGGAAAGCTGTAACTCTGTGAGATGAATTAACAGAACACAAAGCAGTTTCTCAGAAAGCTTGTTCCAGTTTTTAACGAAAGATATTTCCTTTTTCACCATAGCCCTCTATGGGCTTCCATATATCACCTTGCAAATTCCACAAGAACAGTCTTCGGGAAAGGCTTCTTGAGGGGAAAGCTGTAACTCTGTGAGATGAATTAACAGAACACAAAGCAGGTTCTCAGAATGCTTCTTTTCAGTTTTTAACTGAAGTAATTTCTTTTTTCACTGTACTCCTCTATAAGCTTCCAAATATCACTTTGAAATCCCACAAGAACAATCTTAGCGAAAGGCTTCTTTAGGGGAAAGTTGTAACTCGGTGAGGTGTATTAACAGAACACACGACATTTTCTCAGAAAGCTTCTTTCCAGTTTATAACGGAAGATATTTTTTTTATCACCATAGCCCCCTACTAGATTCCAAATATCACTTTGCAAATTCCACAAGAACAGTCTTAGCGAAAGGCTTCTGCAGGGGAAAGCTATAACTCTGTGAGATGAACTAACAGAACACAAAGCAGTTTCTCAGAAAGCTCCTTTACGGTTTTTAACTGAAGATATTTCCTTTTCCACCATAGCCCTCTATGGGATTCCAAATTTCATTTTTCAAATTCCACAAGAACAGTCTTAGTGAACGGCTTCTTGAGGGGAAAGCTGTAACTCTGTGAGCTGAATTAACAGAACACAAAGCAGTTTCTCAGAAAGCTTCTCTTCGGTTTTTATCTTAGGATATTTCTATTTTCACCATAGCCCTCTACGGGCTTCCAAATATCACTTTGCAAATTCCACAAGAACAATCTTAGCCAAAGACTTCTGGAGGTGAAGGCTGAAACTCTGTGAGATGAATTAGCAGAACACAAAGAAGTTTCTCAGAAAGCTTCTTTCCAGTTTTTAACGGATGATATTTCCTTTTTCACCGTAGTCCTCTAGAGGATTCCAAGTATCACTTTGGAAATTCCATAAGAAGCGTCTTAGCAAAAGGCTTCTTGAGGGGAAAGCTGTAACTCTGTGAGGTGAATTAACAGAACGCAAAGCAGTTGCTCAGAAAGCTTCTTTCCACTTTTTAACGGAATTTATTTCTTTTTTCACCATAGTCCTCTATGGGCTTCCAAATATCACTGTGCAAATTCCACAAGAACAGTCTAAGCGAAAGGCTTCTTGAGGGGAAAGCTGTAACTCTTCGAGATGAATTAACAGAACACAAACCAATTTCTCAAAAAGCTTCTTTCCCGTTTTTATCTGAAGATATTTCCTTTTTCACCACAGCCCTCTATGGGCTTCCAAATATCACTTTGCAAATTCCACAAGAAGAGTCTTACCGAAAGGCTTCTTCAGGCGAAAGCTGTAACTCTGTGAGATGAACTACCAGAACACAAAGCAATTTCTCAGAGAGCTTCCTTTCGGTTTTTAACTGAAGATATTTCCTTTTCCACCATAGCCCTCTAAGGGATTCCAAATTTCATTTTTCAAATTCCACAAGAACAGTCTTAGTGAACGGCTTCTTGAGGAGAAAGCTGTAACTCTATGAGATGAATTAACAGAGCACAAAGCAGTTTCTCAAAAAGCTTCTCTTCGGTTTTTATCTTAGGATATTTCCATTTTCACCATAGCCCTCTATGGGCTTCCAAATATCACTTTGCAAATTCCACAAGAACAGTGTTATCGAAAGTCTTCTGTAGGGGAAAGCTGTATCTCTGTGAGATATGTTAACAGAACATACGGCAGTTTCTCAGAAAGCTTCTTTCCAGTTTTTAACGGAAGATATTTCCTTTTTCAACATAGCCCTCTAAGGGGTTCAAAATATTAATATGCATATTTCACAAGAATAGTCTTAGTGAACGGCTTCTTGAGGAAAGCTGAAACTCTGTGATATTAACTAACAGAACACAAAGCAGTTTCTGAGAAAGATTGTTTTCGGTTTTTAAGGGAAGATATTTCCTTTTTCACCATAGCCCTCTATGGGCTTCCAAATATCATTTTACAAATTCCACAAGAACAGTCTTAGCGAAAGGCTTCTTGAGGGAAAGGTGTAACTCTGTGAGATGAATTAACAGAATACAAAGCAGTTTCTCAGAAATCTTCTTTCCAGTTTTTAACGGAAGATATTTCCTTTTTCACAATAGCCTTCTATGGGCTTCCAAATATCACCTTGCAAATTCCACAAGAACAGTCTTAGAGATACGCTTCTAGAGGGAAAAGCTGTAACTCTGTGAGATGAATTAACAGAACACAAAGCAGTTTCTCAGACAGCTTCTTTTCAGTTTTTATCTTAGACTATTTCCTTTTTCAAGATAGCTTTTCATGGGCTTCGAAATCTCACTTTGCCAATTCCAATAGAACTGTCTTAGCAAAAGGCTTCCTGAGGTGAAAGCTGTAACCCTGTGAGATGAATTAACAGAACACAAAGCAGTTTGTCGGAAGGCTCCTTTCCAGTTTTTAACGGAAGACATTTCCTTTTTCACCATAGCCCTCTATGGGCTTCCAAATATCACTTTTCAAATTCCAGAAGAACAGTCTTATCGAAAGGTTTTTGTGGGGAAAGCTGTAACTCTGTGAGATGAATTAACAGAACACAAAGCAGTTTCTCAGAAAGCTTCTTTTCAGTTTTTAACGAAAGTTATTTCCTTTTTCACCGTAGCCTTCTATGGGCTTCCAAATATCACTTTGCAAATTCCACAAGAAGAGTCTTAGCGAAAGGCGTCTTATGGGAAAGCTGTAACTCTGTGAGATGAATTAACAGAACACAAAGCAGTTTCTCAGAAAGCTTCTTTCCAGTTTTTACCTGAAGATATTTCCTTTTTCACCATAGCCCTCTATGGGCTTCCAAATATCACTTTGCAAATCCCACAAGAACAGACTTAGCAAAAATCTTCTTGTGGGAAAAGCTGTAACTCGGTGACATGTATTAACAGAACACACGGCAGTATCTCAGAAAACTTCTTTCCAGTTTTTAACTTAGGATATTTCCTTTTTCACCGTAGCCCTCTATGGCCTTCCAATTATCAGTTTTGAAATTTTACAAGAACAGTCTTAGTGAACGACTTCTTGAGGGGAAAGCTGTAACCCTGTGAAATGAACTAACAGAACACAAAGCAGTTTCTCAGAAAGCTTCTTTTTCAGTTTTTATCTTAGGATATTTTCTTTTTCACCATAGCCCTCTATGGGCTTACGAATAACATTTTGCAAATTCCAGAAGAACAGGCTTAGCGAAAGGCTTCTGGAGGTGAAAGCTGTAACTCGGTGAGTTGTATTAACAGAACACACGGCAGTTTCCCCTAAAGCTTCTTTCCAGTTTTTTACGGAAGATGTTTCCTTTTTCACCACAACCCTCTATGGGTTTCTAAATATCAATATGCAAATTTCACAGGAACAGTCTTAGTGAACTGCCTTTTGAGCGGAAAGCTGAAACTCTGTGAGATGAACCAACAGAACACAATGCAGTTTCTCAGAAATCTTCTTTTCGGTTTTTAACGGAAGATATTTCCTTTTTCACCATAGCCCTCTAGGGTCTTCCAAATATCACTTTGCAAATTCCACAAGAATAGACTTAGCGAAAGGCTTCTTGAGGGAAAGTTGTAACTCTCTGAGATGAATTAACACACACAAAGCAGTTTCTCAGAAATCTTCTTTCCAGTTTTTAACTGAAGATATTTCCTTTTTCACCATAGCCCACTATGGGCTTCCAAATATCACTTTGCTAATTCCACAAGAACAGGCTTATCGAAAGTCTTCTTGAGGCGAAAGCTGTAACTCTGTGAAATGAATTAACAAAATACAAAGGAGTCTCTCAGAAAACTTCTTTCCAGTTTTTAATTGAAGATATTTCCTTTTTCACCATAGCCCTCTATGGGCTTCCATATATCACTTTGCAAATACCACAAGAACAGTCTTAGCGAAAGGCTTCTTGAGGCGAAAGCTGTAACTCTGTGTGATAAATTAACAAAACACAAAGCAGTTTCTCAAAAAACTTCTTTCCAGTTTTTAATTGAAGAGATTTCCTTTTTCACCATAGCCCTCAATGGGCTTCCAAATATCACTTTGCACATCCAACAAGAACAGTCTTAGCGAAAGACTTCTAGAGGGGAAAACTGCAACTCTGTGAGATGAATTAACAGAACACAAAGCAGTTTTTCAGAAAGCTTCTTTCCAGTTTTTAACGGAAGATATTTCCTTTTTAACCATAGCCTTGTATGGGCTCCCAAATATCACTTTGCAAATTCCACAACAACAGCCTTAGCGAAAGGCTTCTTGAGGGGAAAGCTGTAACTCTGTGAGTCGAATTGACAGAACACAAAGCAGTTTTTCAGAAAGCTTCTTTCCAGTTTTTAACGGAAGATATTTCCTTTTTAACCATAGCCTTGTATGGGCTTCCAAATATCACTTTGCAAATTCCACAAGAACAATCTTAGTTAACGGCTTCTTGAGGGGAAAGATGTAACTCTGTGAGTCGAATTGACAGAACGCAAAGCAGTTTTTCAGAAAGCTTCTTTTCAGTTTTTATCTTAGGCTATTTCCTTTTTCACCATAGCCCTCTAGGGGCTTCCAAATATCGCTTTGCAAATTCCACAAGAACACTCTTAGCGAAAGGCTTCTGGGGGGAAAGCTGTAATTCTGTGAGATGAATTAACAGAACACAAAGCAGTTTCTCAGAAAGCTTCTTTCCAGTTTTTAACTGAAGATATTTCGTTTTTCACCGTAGCCCTCTATGGGCTCCCAAATATCACTTTGGAAATTCCACAAGAACAGTCTTAGCGAAAGTTTTCTTGAGGGGAAAGCTGTAACTCTGTGAGATGAATTAACAGAACACAAAGCAGTTTCTCAGGAAGCTTCTTTCCAGTTTTTAACGGAAGATATTTCCTTTTTCACCATAGCCCTCTATGGCCTTCCAAATATCACTTTCCATATTCCACATAAACAGTCTTAACGAAAGACTTCTTGAGGGGAAAGCTGTAACTCTGTGAGATGAATTAACAGAACACAAAGTAGTTGCTCAGAAAGCTTCTTTCCAGTTTTTAACGGAAGATATTTCCTTTTTCACCATAGCCATCTATGGGCTTCCAAATATCACTTTGCAAATTCCACAAGAAGAGCCTTTGCGAAAGGCTTCTTGAATGGAAAGCTGTAACCCTGTGACATGAATTAACAAATCACAAAGCCGTTTCTCAGAATGCTTCCTTTCAGTTTTTATATTAGGATATTTCCTTTTTCACTATAGCCTGCTTTGGGCTTCAAAATATCACTTTGCAAAATCCACAAGAACAGTCTTAGCGAAAGACTTCTTGAGGGGAAAGCAGTAACTCTGAGATGAATTAAGAGAACAGAAAACAGTTTCTCAGAAAGCTTCATTCCAGTTTATCTCTGAAGATTCTTCCTTTTTCAGCAGAGCTCTCTAACGGCTTACAAATATCACTTTCCAGATTCCACAAGACAGCCTTTGCGAAACGCTTCTTGAAGGGACAGCTGTAATACTGTGAGATGATTTAAGAGGAGACAAAGCAGTTTCTGAGAAAACTTCTTTCCAGTTTTTCACTGAAGATATTTCCTTTTTCACCATAGCCATCTAAGGGTTTCCAAGTATCACTTGGAAAACTCCCCAGGAACAGTCTTAGTAAAAGGATTTTCCAGGAGAAAGCTGTAACTCTGTGAGAAGAATTCACAGAACACAAAGCAGTTTCTCAGAAAGCTTCTTTCCAGTTTTTAACGGAAGATATTTCCTTTTTCTCCATAGCCATCTAGGGACTTCCAAATATCACTTTGCAAATTCCACAAGAACAGTCTTAGCGAAAGGCTTCTTAAGGGTAAAGCAGTAACTCTGTGAGATGAATTAACAGAACACAAAGTAGTTTCTCAGAAAGATTCTTTCCAGTATTTAACTGCAGATATTTATTTTTTCACCAAAGCGCTCTAAGGGCTTCCAAATATCATTTACCAAATTCCACAAGAACAGCCTTAGCGAAAGGCTTCTTGAAGGGAAACCTGTAACTCTGTGAGATGCATTAACAGAATACAAAGCAGTTTCTCAGAAAGTTTCTTTCCAGTTTTTCCGGAAGATATTTCCTTTTTCACCCTAGCCCTCTATGGGCTTCCAAATATCACTTTGTAAATTCCACAAGAACAGTCTTAGATAAAGGCTTCTTAAAGGGAAAGATGTAACTCTGTGAGATGAATTAACAGAACACAAAGCAGTTTCTCAGAATGTTTCTTTTCAGTTTTTAACGGAAGATATTTCCTTTTTCACCATAGCCCTCTATGGGCTTCCAAATATCACTTTGCAAATTCCCCAAGAGCAGTCTTAGCGAAATGCTGCTTGAGGGGAAATCTGTAACTCTGTGAGATGAATTAACAGAATACAAAGTAGTTTCAAAGAAAGCTTCTTTACAGTTTTTAAGGGAAGATATTTCCTTTTTCACCATAGCCCTCTATGGGCTTACAAATATCACTTTGCAAATACCATAAGAACAGTCTTAACGAAAGGATTCTTGAGGAGAAAACTGTAACTCTGTGAGATGAATAACAGAACACAAGGCAGTTTCTCACAGGTTCTTTCCAGTTTTTAACTGAAGATATTCCTTTTTCACCATATCCCTCTATGGGCTTCCAAATATCACTTTGCAAATTCCACAAGAACAGTCTTAGCGAAAGGCTCCTTAAGGGGAAAGTTGTAACTATGTGAGATGAATTCACAGAACACAAAGCAGTTTCTCAGAAAGCTTCTTTCCAGTTTTTAACGGAAGATATTTCCGTTTTCACCATAGCCCTCTAGGGACTTCCAAATATCACTTTGCAAATACCACAAGAACGGTCTTAGCGAAAGTCTTCTTGAGGGGTAAGCTGTAACTCTCTGAGACGAATTAACAGAACACAAAGCAGTTTCTCAGAAAGTTTCTTTTAAGTTTTTAACTGAAGATATTTCGTTTTTCACCATAGCCCTCTAAGGGCTTCCAAATATCACTTTGCAATTTCACAAGAAGAGTCGTAGTGAACGGCTTCTTGAGGGGAAAGCTGTAACCCTGTGAGATGAACTTCCAGAACACAAAGCAGTTTTTCAGAAAGTTTCTTTCAGTTTTTAACTGAAGATATTTCCTTTTTCACCATAGCCCTCTATGGGCTTCCAAATAACACTTTGCAAATTCCACAAGAACAGTCTTACCGAAAGGCTTCTTCAGGCGAAAGCTGTAACTCTGTGAGATGAACTACCAGAACACAAAGCAGTTTCTCAGAGAGCTTCCTTTCGGTTTTTAACGGAAGATATTTCCTTTTTCACCATAGCCCTCTAAGGGCTTCCAAATTTCACTTTGCAAATTGCCCAAGAGCAGTCTTAGTGAAAGGTTTTTGAGGGGAAATCTGTAACTTTGTGAGATGAATTCACAGAACACAAACAGTTTCGTAGAAAGCTTATTTCTACTTTTTAACTGAAGATATTTCCTATTTCACCAGAGCCCTCTTCTGGCTTCCAAATATCACCTTGAAAATAGCACAAGAACAGTCTTTGCGAAAGGCTTCTTGAGGGGAAAGCTGTATCTCTTTGAGATAAATTAACAGAACACAAATCAGTTTCTCAGAATGCTTCTTTCCAGTTTTTAACTTAAGATATTTCCTTTTTCACCGTAGTCCTCTATCGGCTCCCAAATATCAATTTGCAAATTGCACAAGAACAGTCTTAGCGAAAGAATTCTTGAGGGGAAAGCTGTAACTATGTGAGATGAATTAGCAGAACACAAAGCAGTTTCTCAGAAAGCTTCTTTCCACTTTTTAACTGAAGATATTTTCTTTTTCACCATAGCCCTGTATGGGCTCCAAATACCACTTTGCAAATTCCACAAGAACAGTCTTAGCGAAAGACTTTTTGAGGGGAAAGCTCTAACTCTGGGAGATGAAATAACAGAACACAAAACAGATTCTGAGAAAGCTTCTTTCCACTTTTTAACAGAGGATATTTCCTTTTTCACCATAGCCCTCTATGGCCTTCCAAGTACCACTTTGCAAATTCCACGAGAACAGTCTAAGCGAAAGTCTTCTTGAGGGGAATGCTGTAACTCTGGGAGATGACTTAACAGAACACAAAGCAGTTTCTCAGAAAGCTTATTTCCAATTTTTCATGGAAGGTATTTCCTTTTTCAAAATAGCCGTCTTTGGGCTTCCAAATATCACTTTGCAAATTCCACAAGAACAGTCTTATCGAAAGGCTTCTCGAGAGGAAAAATGTAACTCTGTGAGATGAATTACCAGAACAACACGCAGTTTCTCAGAGTGTTTCTTTTCAGTTTTTCATTGAAGATATTTCCTTTTTTTACCATAGCGTTCTATGGGCTTCCAAATATCCCTTTCCAAATTCCCCAAGAAGAGTCTTAGTGAAATTCTTCTTGAGGAGAAAGCTGAAAGTCTGTGAGATCAATTAACAGAACACAAAGCAGTTTCTCAGAAAGCTTCTTTCCAATTTTTATCAGAAGATACTTTCTTTTTCACCATAGACCACTATGGGCTTCCAAATATCACTTTGCAAATTCCACAAGAACAGTCCTATCGAACGGATTCTTGAGGCGAAGGATGTAACTCTGTGAGATGAATTAACAGAACAAAACGCAGTTTCTCAGAAAGCTTCTTTCCAATTTTTAAGGGAACATATTTCCTTTTTCACCATAGCCTTCTATGGGCTTCCAAATATCACTGCAAATTCCACAAGAACAGTCTTATGGAAAGTCTTCTTGAGGGAAAAGCTGTAACTCTTTTAGATGAATTAGCAGAATACAACGCAGTTTCTCAGAAAGCTTCTTTCCAGTTTTTAACTGAAGATATTTCCTTTTTCACCATAGCCCTCTATGGGCTTCGAAATCTCACTTTGCCAATTCCAATAGAACAGTCTTAGCAAAAGGCTTCTTGAGGGGAAAGCTGTAACCCTGTGAGATGAATTAATAGAACACAAAGCAGTTTGTCAGAAGGCTCCTTTCCAGTTTTTAACGGAAGACATTTCCTTTTTCACCATAGCCCTCTATGGGCTTCCAAATATCACTTTTCAAATTCCAGAAGAACAGTCTTATCGAAAGGTTTTTGTGGAGAAAGCTGTAACTCTGTGAGATAAATTAAGTGAACACAACGCAGTTTCTCAGAAAGGTTCTTTCCCGTTTTTAAGTGAAGATATTTCCTTTTTCACCGAAGACCTCTATGGGCCTCCAAATATCACGTTGCAAATTCCACAAGAACAGTATTTGCGAAAGGCTTCTTGAGGGGAAAGCTGTGACTGTGTGAGATAAATTAACAGAACACAATGCAGTTTCTCGGAAATCTTCTTTCCAGTTTTTAACGGAAGATATTTCCTTTTCCACCATAGCCCTCTATAGTCTTCCAAATATAACTTTGCAAATTTCACAAGAAGAGTCGTAGTGAACGGCTTCTTGAGGGGAAAGCTGTAACTCTGTGAGATGAATTAACAGGACACAAAGCAGTTTCTCAGAAAGCTTCTCTTCGGTTTTTATCTTAGGATATTTCCATTTTCACCTTAGCCCTCTATGGGCTCCCAAATATCACTTTGCAAATTCCACAAGAACAGTGTTATCGAAAGTCTTCTGAAGGGGAAAGCTGTATCTCTGTGAGATATGTTAACAGAACATACAGCAGTTTCTCAGAAATCTTCTTTCAAGATTTTAACGGAAAATATTTCCTTTTTCACCATAGCCCTCTAAGGGGTTCAAAATATTAATATGCATATTTCACAAGAATAGTCTTAGTGAACGGCTTCTTGAGGGAAAGCTGAAACTCTGTGAGATTAACTAACAGAACACAAAGTAGTTTCTGAGAAAGATTGTTTTCGGTTTTTAAGGGAAGATATTTCCTTTTTCACCATAGCCCTCTATGGGCTTCCAAATTTCATTTTGAAAATTCCACAAGAACAGTCTTAGCGAAAGGCTTCTTGAGGGAAAGCTGTAACTCTGTGAGATGAATTAACAGAACACAAAGCAGTTTCTCAGAAATCTTCTTTCCAGTTTTTAACGGAAGATATTTCCTTTTTCACAATAGCCTTCTACGGGCTTCCAAATATCACCTTGAAAATTCCACAAGAACAGTCTTAGCGATACGCTTCTAGAGGGAAAAGCTGTAACTCTGTGAGATGAATTAACAGAACACAAAGCAGTTTCTCAGAAAACTTCTTTCCAGTTTTTAACGGAAGATATTTCCTTTTTCACCAAAGCCCTCACAAAGCAGTTTCTCAGAAAGATTCCTTCCAGTTTTTAACTGAAGGTATTTCCTTTTTCACCATAGCCCTCTCTGGGCTTCCAAATATCACTTTGAAAATTTCACAAGAACAGTCTTATCAAAAGACTTCTCGAGGGGAAAGCTGTAACTGTGAGATGAATTAACAAAACACAAAGAAGTTTCTCAGAAAGCTTCTCTCCAGTTTTTAACTGAAGGTATTTCCTTTTTCACCATAGCCCTCTACGGGCTTGCAAATATCACTTTGCAAATTCCACAAGAACAGTCATAGCGAAAGGCTTCTTGAGGAGAAAGCTGTTACTCTGTGAGATGAATTAACAGAACACAAAGGAGTTTCTCAGAAAGCTTCTTTCAAGTTTTTAACGGAAGATATTTCCCTTTTCACCATAGACCTCTATGGGCTTCCAAATATCACTTTGCAAATTACACAAGAACAGTCTTAGCGAAAGGCTTCTTGAGGGGAAAGCTCTAACTCTGTGAGTTCAATTAACAGAACACAAAGCATTTTCTCACAAACCTTCTTTCCAGTTTTTAACGGAAGATATTTCCTTTCTCACAATAGTCCTCTATGGGCTTCCAAATAACTTTTCAAATCCCACAAGAACAGTCTTAGCGAAAGGCTTCTTGAGAGGAAAGCTGTAACTCAGTGAGATGTATTAACAGAACACACGGCATTTTCTCAGAATGCTTCTTTCCAGTTTTTAACGGAAGATATTTCCTTTTTCAGCATAGTCCTGTACGGGTTTCCAAATATCACTTCGCAAATTTCACAAAACAGTTTTAGTGAACGGCTTCTTGAGGGGAAAGCTGTAGCTCTGTGAGATGAACTAACAGAACACAAAGCAATTTTTCAGACAGCTTCTTTTCGGTTAGCATCTTAGGATATTTCCATTTTCACCATAGCTCTCTATGGGCTTCCACATATCACTTTGGAAATTCCTCAAAAACAGTCTTAGCGGAAGGCTTCTTGAGGGGAAAGCTGTAACTCTTTGAGATGAATTACTAGAACACAAAGCAGTTTCTCGGAAAGCTTCTTTTCATTTCTTAACTGAAGGTATTTACTTTTTCACCATAGCTCTCTCTGGGCTTCCAAATATCACTTTGCAAATTCCACAAGAACAGTGTTAGCGAAAGGTTTCTGGAGGGGAAAGCTGCAGCTCTCTGAGACGAATTAACAGAACACAAAGCAGTTTCTCAGAAAGCTTTTCTTCAGTTTTTATCTTAGGATGTTTCCTTTTTCACCATAGCCCTCTATGGGCTTCCAAATATCACTTTGCAAATTCCACAGGAACAGTCTTAGTGAACGGCTTCTGGAGGGGAAAGGTGTAACTCTGTGAGATGAATTAACAGAACACAAAGCTGTTTCTCAGCAATCTTCTTTCCAGTTTTTAACGGAGGATATTTCCTTTTTCACCATAGCCCTCTATGGGATTCCAAATATCACTTTGCAAATTCCACAAGAACAGTGTAAGCGAAAGACTTCTGGAGGGGAAAACTGTAACTCTGTGAGATGGATTAACAGAACACAAAGCAGTTTCTCAGATATCTTCTTTCCAGTTTTTAATGAAAGATATTTCCTTTTTCACCATAGACCTCTATGGGCTTCCAAATATCACTTTGCAAATCCCACAAGAATAGTCTTAGCAAAAGCCTTCTTGAGGGGAAAGCTGTAACTCAGTGAGATGCTTTAACAGAACACACGGCAGTTTCTCAAAAAGCTTCTTTCAAGTTTTTAACGGAAGATATTTCCTTTTTTACCATAGCCCTCTATGAGTTTTCTAATATCACTTTGCAAATTTCACAAGAATAGTCTCAGTGAACTGCTTCTTGAAAGGAAAGATGTAACTCTGTGAGATGAACTAACAGAACACAAAGCAGTTTATCAGAAAGCTTCTTTACACTCTTTAACGGAATATATTTCCTTTTTCACCATAGCCCTCTATGAGATTCTAAGTATCACTTTCCACATTTCAGAAGAACAGTCTTAGTGAACGGCCTCATGAGGGGAAATCTGTAACTCTCTGAGATGAATTAACAGAACAGAAAGCAGTTTCTCAGATAGCTCCTTTTCGGATTTTATCTTACTATATTTCCTTTTTCAACATAGCCCTGTATGGTCTTCCACATATCACTTTGCAAATTACACAAGAACAGTTTTTGTGAAAGACTTCTTGAGGGGAAAGCTGTAACTCTCTGAGATGAATTTACAGAACACAAAGCAGTTTCTCAGCAAGCTTCTTTACGGTTTTTATCTTAGGATATTTCCTTTTTCGCCATAACCCTCTATGGGCTTCCAAATATCACTTTGTAAATTCCTCAAGAACAGCCTTAGCGAAAGGCTTCCGGAGGGGAAAGCTGTCACTCTGTGAAATGAAATAAGAGAACACAAAGCAGTTTTTCAGAAAGCTTCTTTCCAGTTTTTAACTCAAGATATTTCCTTTTTAACGAAAGTTCTCTATGGGCTTCCAAATATCACTTTGCAAATTAAACAAGAACAGTCTTAGCGAAAGGCTTCTTGAGGGGAAAGCTGTAACTCTGTGAGATGAACTACCAGAACACAAAGCAGGTTCTCAGAAAGCTTCTTTCCAGTTTTTAACTGTAGATATTTCCTTTTTCACCATAGTCCTCTATGGGCTTCTAAATATCACTTTCTAAATTCCACAAGAACAGTCTTAGCAAAAGGCTTCTTGAGGGACAAGCTGTAACTCTGTGAGATGAATTAACAGAGCACTAAGCAGTTTCTCAGAAAGCTTCTTTCCAGTTTTTAATTAAAGATATTTCAGTTTTCACCATACCCCTCTATCGGCTTCCAAATATCACTTTGCATATTCCACAAGAACAGTCTTAGCGAAAGGCTTCTTGAGGGGAAAGCTGTAACTCTGTGAGATGAATTCACAGAACACAAAGCAGTTTCTCAGAAAGCTTCTTTCCACTTTTTAACGGAAGATATTTCCTTTTTCACCATAGTCCTCTAGGGGCTTCTAAATATCACTTTCTAAATTCCACAAGAACAGTCTTAGCAAAAGGCTTCTTAAGGGGAAAGCTGTAACTCTATGAGATGAATTAACAGAATACAAAGAAGTTTCTCAGAAACCTTATTTTCAGTTTCTAACGAAGATATTTCCTTTTTCATTTAGCCCTCTATGGGCTTCCAAATATCACTTTCCAAATGACACAAGAACAGTTTTAGCGAAAGGCTTCTTGGGGGAAGGCTGTAACTCTTTGAGATGAATTAGCAAAACACAAAGTAGTTTCTCAGAAAGTTTCTTTCCAGTTTTTAATGGAAGATATTTCCTTTTTCAACAAAGCCCTCTATGGGCTTCTAAATAATACTTTTAAAATTCCACAAGAACAGTCTTAGCAAAAGCCTTCTTTAGGTGAAAGCTGTAGTTCTTTGAAATGAATTAACAGAACACAAAGCAGTTTCTCAGAAAGCTTCTTTCCAGTTTTTAACTGAAGATAATTCCTTTTTCTCCATAGCCCTCTATGGGCTTCCAAATATCACTTTGCAAATTCCACAAGAACAGTCTTAGCGAAAGGCTTCTTGAGGGGAAAGCTGTAACTCTGTGAGATGAATTATCAGTACACAAAGCAGTTTCTCAGAGAGTTTCTTTCCAGTTTTTAACGGAGAATATTTCCTTTTTCACCATAGCCCTCTATGTCCTTCTAAATATCACTTTCCAAATACCACAAGAACAGTCTTAGGGAAAGGCTTTTTGAGGGGAAAGCTGAAACTCTGTGAGCTGAAATAACAGAACACAAAGCAGTTTCTTTTTCGGCCGGGCGCGTTGGCTCAAGCCTGTAATCCCAGCACTTAGGGAGGCCGAGACGGGTGGATCACGAGGTCAGGAGATGGAGACCATCCTGGCTAACACGGTGAAACCCCGTCCCTACTAACAATACAAAAAACTAGCCAGGCGAGGTGGCGGGCGCCTGTCGTCCCAGCTACTCCAGAGGCTGAGGCAGGAGAATGGCGTGAACCCGGGAGGCGGAACTTGCAGTGAGCTGAGATCCGGCCACTGCACTCCAGTCCGGGCTACAGAGCAAGACTCCGTCTCAAAAAAAAAAAAAAATAAAATAAATAAAATAAAAAAATAAAAAAAAATAAAGAAAGAAATCATTTTTCCAGTTTTTAACGGAAGATATTTCCTTTTTCACCATAGCCCCTATGGGCTTCCAAATATATCTTTTCAAATTCCACAAGAACAGTCTTAACGAAAGGCTTCTTGAGGGGAGAGCTGTAACTCTGTGCGATGAATTAACAGAACACAAAGTATTTTCTCAGAAAGTTCTTCCCAGTTTCTAACGGAAGATATTTCCTTTTTTACCAAAGCCGTCTTTGGGCTTCCAAATATCACTTTACAAATTACACAAGAACAGTGTTAGCGAAATACTTCTTGAGGGGAAAGCTGTAACTCTGTGAAATGAATTAACAGAACACAAAGCAGTTTCTCAAAAAGCTTCTTTCCAGTTTTTAACTGAAGATATTTCCTTTTTCACTATAGCCCTCTTTGGTCTTGCAAATATCACCTTGCGAATTCCACAAGAACAGTCTTAGCGAAAGGCTTCTTGAGGGGAAAGCTGTAACTCAGTGAGATGAATTAACAGAACACAAAGCAGTTTCTCAAAAAGCTTCTTTCCAGTTTTTAACGTAAGATATTTCCTTTTACACCGTAGCCGTCTATGGGCTTCCAAATATCACTTTGCAAATTCCACAAGAAGAGTCTTAGCGAAAGGCTTTTGAGGGGAAAGCTGTAATCAGAAAGCTTGTTTCCAGTTTTTAACGGAAGATATTTCCTTTTCCACCATAGTCCTCTATGGGCTTCCATATATCACTTTTCAAAATGCACAAGAACTGTCTTAACGAAAGGCTTCTTGAGGGTAAATCTGTAACTCTGTGAGATGAAATAACAGAAAACAAAGCAGTTTCTCAGAAAGCTTCTTTCCAGTTTTTAACGGAAGATATTTCCTTTTTTACCAAAGCTCTCTATGGGCTTCCAAATATCTCTTTGCAAATTCCACAAGAACAGTGTTAGCGAAAGGCTTCTTGAGCTTAAAGCTGTAATTCTGTGAAATGAATTAACAGAACACAAAGCAGTTTCTCAGAAAGCTTCTTTCCAGTTTTTAACTGAAGATAGTTCCTTTTTCACCATAGCCCTCTTTGCTCTTCCAAATGTCCCTTTGCAAATTCCACAAGAACAGTCTTAGGGAAAGGCTTCTTGAGGGGAAAGCCGTGACTCTGTGAGATGAATTAACAGAGCACAAAGCAGTTGATCAGAAAGCTTCTTTCCAGTTTTTAACTTAAGATATTACCTTTTTCACCATAGCCATCTATGGGCTTCCAAATATCACTTTGCAAATTCCACAAGAACAATCTTAGCGAAAGGCTTCTTTAGGGGAAATCTGTAACTCTGTGAGATGAATTAACAGAACAAAAGCAGTTTCCAGAAACCTTCTTTCCAGTTTTTATCAGAAAATGTTTCCTTTTTCACCATAGCCCTCAATGGGCTTCCAAAGATCACTTTGCAAATTCCACAAGAACAGTCTTAGCGAATGGCTTCTTGAGGAGAAAGCTGTCACTCTGTGAAATGAATTATCAGAACACAAAGCAGTTTCTCAGAAAGATTCTTTTCAGTTTTTATCTTAGGATATTTCCTTTTTCACCATAGCCCTCTATGGGTTTCCAAATATCACTTGGAAAATTCCACAAGAATAGTCTTAGTGAACGGCTTCTTGAGGGGAAAGCTGTAACTCTGTGAGATGAAATAACAGAACACAAAGCAGTTTCTCAGAAAGCTTTTTTTCGCTTTTTAACGGAAGATATTTCCTTTTTCACCATAGCCCTCTAAGGGCTTCCAAATTTCACTGTGTAAATTCCACAAGAACAGTCTTAGCGAAAGGCTTCTTGTGGGGAAAGCTGTAACTCTGTGAGATGAATTAAGAGAACACAAGGAAGTTTCTCAGAGAGCTTATTTCCAGTTTTAAACTGAAGATATTTCCTTTTTCAAATAGCCCTCTATGGGCTTCCATATATCACTTTGCAAATTCCACAAGAACAGTCTTAGCGAAAGGCTTCTTGTGGGGAAAGATGTAACTCTGTGAGATGAATTAACAGAACACAAAGCAGTTTCTCAGAAAGCTTCTTTCCAGTTTTTAACTGAAGATATTTCCTTTTTTAGCGTAGCCCTCTAAGGGCTTCCAAATATCACCTTGCAAATTCCACAAGAACTGTCGTAAAGAAAGGCTTCTTGAGTGGAAAGCTGTAACTCTGTGAGATGAATTAACAGAACACAAAGCAGTTTCTCCGAAAGCTTCTTTCAAGTTATTAACTGAAGATATTTCCTTTTTCAGCATAGCCCTCTACTCTCTTCCAAGTATCACTTAGCAAATTAAACAGTAACAGTAATAGAGAAAGGATTCTGGAGAGGAAAGCTGTAACTCTGTGAGATGAATTAACAGAACACAAAGCAGTTTCTCAGAAATCTTCTTTCCAGTTTTTAACGGAAGATATTTCCTTTTTCACCTTAGCGCTCTTTGGGCTTCCAAATATGACTTTGCAGATTCCACAAGAACGGTCTTAGCGAAAGTCTTACTGAGGAGAAAGCTGTAACTCTGTGAGATGAACTTACAGAACACAAAGCCGTTTCTCAGAAAGCTTCTTTTCAGTTTTTATCTTAGGATATTTCTTTTTTCACCGTGGCCCTCTAGGGGCTTCCAAATATCACTTTGAAAACTCCACAAGAACAGTCTTAGCGAAAAGCTATTTGAGGGGGAAGCTGTAACTCTGTTAGATGAATTAACAGAACACAAAGCAATTTCCCAGAAAGCTTCTTTCCAGAATAAATGAAGATACTTCCTTTTTCACCATGGCCCACTTTGGGCTTCCCAATATTACTTTGGAAATTCCACAAGAACAGTCTCAGCGAAAGGCTTCTGGAGGGGAAAGCTGTAACTCTGTGAGATGATATTAACAGAACACAGGGCAGATTCTCAGAAATTTTCTTTGCAGTTTTAACTGAAGATATTTCCTTTTTCACGATAGCCCTATATGGGCTTCCAAATATCTCTTTGCAAATTCCACAAGAACAGTCTTAGCCAAAGACCACTTGAGGGGAAAGCTGTAGCTTTGTTAGGTGAATTAACAGACAACAAAGCAGTTAATCAGATAGTTTCTTTCCAGTTTTTAACGGAAGATATTTTCTTTTCACCGAGATGAATTAAGAGAACACAGTGCAGTTTCTCAGAAAGCTTCCTTACGGTTTTTATCTTAGTATATTTTCTTTTTCGCCAGAGCCCCCTATGGGCTTCCAAATATCCCTTTCACATTCCACAAGAACAGTCCTAGGGAAAGACTTCTTGAGTGGAAAGCTGTAACTCTCTGAGATCAATTAACAAAACACAAAGCAGTTTCTCAGAATTTTTCTTTCAAGTTTTTAACGGAAGATATTTCCTTTTTCACTATAGCCCTCTATGGGTTTCCAAATACCACATTTCAAGTTCCACAAGAACAGTCTTAGCGAAAGGCTTTTTGAGGAGAAATTTGTAAATCTGTAAGATGAATTAACAGACACAAAACTGTTTCTCAGAAAGCTTCTTTCCAGTTTTTATCTTATGATATTTCCTTTTTCACCGTAGCCCTCTATGGGCTTCCAAATATCACTTTGCAAATCCACAAGAACAGTCTTAGAGAAAGTCTTCTTGAGGGGAAAGCTGAAACTCTGTGCGATGAATTAACAGAACACAAAACAGTTTCTCAGAAAGCCTCTTTTCAGTTTTTATCTTAGGATATTTCCTTTTTCACCATAGACCTCCATGGGCTTTCAAAAATTACTTTCAAATTCCACAAAAACAGTCTTGGGGAAAAGGCTTCTTGAGGGGAAAGCTGTAACTCTGTGAGATGAATTAACAAAGACAAAGCAGTTTCTCAGAAATCTTCTTTTCAGTTTTTAACGGAAGATATTTTCTTTTTTGCCACAGCTCTCTATGGGCTTCTAATTATCTCTTTGCAAATTCCACAAGAACAGTTTTAGGGAAAGGCTTCTTGAGGGGAAAGCTGTAACTCTATGAGATCATTTAAGAAAACACGAAACAGATTCTCAGAAATCTTCTCTCAAGTTTTTAACGGAAGATATTTTCTTTTTCACCAGAGCCCTCTAAGGGCTTCCAAATATCACATTTGAAATTCCACAAGAACAGACTTAGCGAAAGGCTTTTTGAGGAGAAAGATGTAAATCTGTAAGATGAATTAACAGACACAAAACAGTTTCTCAGAAATCTTCTTTTCAGTTTTTAATGGAAGATGTTTTCTTTTTCACGATAGCCCTCTATGGGCTTTCAAATATCACTGTGCAAATTCCACAAGAACAGCCTTTGCGAAAATCTTCGTTGGGAGAAAGCTGTAACTCTATGAGATGAATTAACAGAATACAAAGTAGTTTCTCAGAAAGTTTCTTTCCAGTTTTTAATGGAAGATATTTCCTTTTCCACTATAGTCCTCTATGGGCTTCCAAATATCACTTTGCAAATTCCACAAGAACACTCTTAGCGAAAGGCTTCTTGAAGGGAAAGCTGTAACTCTGTGAGATGAATTAACAGAACCCACAGCAGTTTCTCAGAAATCTTCTTTCCAGTTTTGAACGGAAGATATTTCCCTTTTCAGCATAGCCCTTCAGGGCTTCCAATATCACTTTGCAAATTCCACAAGAACAGTCTTAGGGAAAGCCTTCTTGAGGGAAAAGGTGTAACTCCGAGAGATGAACTAACAGAACACAAAGCAGTTTCTCAGAACGCTTCTTTTCGGTTTTTATCTTAGGATATTTCCATTTTCACCATAGCCCTGTAAGGGTTTCCAAGGAAGACTTTGCAAATTCCACAACAACTGCGTTATTGAAAGGCTTCTTGAGGGGAAAGCTGTAATTCTCTGAAATGAATTAACAGAACACAAAGAAGTTTCTCAGAAAGATTCCTTTGGGTTTTTATCTTAGGATATTTGCTTTTTCACCATAGATCTCTATGGGTTTCCAAATATCACTTTTCAAATACCACAAGAACAGTCTTCGGGAAAGGTTTCTTGAGGGGAAAGCTGTAACTCTGTGAGTTGAATTAACAGAACTCAAATCAGTTTCTCAGATAACTTATTTCCAGTTTTTAACGGAAGATATTTCCTTTTTCTCCTTAGCCCTCTGTGGGCTTCCAAATATCACTTTGCAAATTCCACAAGAAAAGTCTTACCGAAAGGCTTCTTGAGGAGAAAGCTGTAACTCTGTGAGATGAATTAACAGAACACAAAGCAGTTTCACAGAAAGCTACTTTTCAGTTTTTATCTTAGGATATTTCCTTCTTCACCATAGCCCTCTATGGGCTTCCAAATATCAGTTTGCAAATTTCACAAAAACTGTCTTAGTGAACGGCTTCTTGAGGGGAAAGCTGTAACTCTGTGAGATGAACTAACAGAACACAAAGCAATTTTCCAGAAAGCTTCTTTTCGGTTTTTATCTTAGCATAATTCCATTTTCAGCTTAGACCTCTATCGGCTTCCAAATATCACTTTGCATATTCCACAAGAACAGTCTTAGGGGAAGGCTTCTTGAGAGGAAAGCTGTAACTCTGTGAGGTGAATTAACAGAAGACAAAGCAGTTTCTCAGAAAGCTTCTTTTCGGCTTTTATCTTAGGATATTTCCATTTTCACCATAGCTCTCTGTGGGCTTCCAAATATCACTTTGCAAATTCCAAAAGAACAGTCTTTGCGAAAGGCTTCTTGAACAGAAAGCTGTAAATCTCTGAGATGAGTTAACAGTACAGAAAGCAGTTCCTCAGAAAGCTTCTTTTCAGTTTTTATCTTAGGATATTTCCTTTTTCACCATAGTTCTCCAAGGGCTTCCAAATATCACTTTGCACATTCCACAAGAAAAGTCTTAGCGAAAGGTTTCATGAGGGGAAACCTGTAACTCTGTGAGATGAATTAACAGAACACAAAGCGTTTTCTCAGAAGACTTCTTTCCAGTTTTTAACTGAAGATATTACCTTTTTCACCATAGACCTCTTTGGGCTTTCAAATATCACAGTGCAAATTCCACAAGAACAGTCTTAGCGAAAGGCTTCTTGTGGAGAAAGCTGTAATTCTGTGAGATGAATTAACAGAACACAAAATACTTCCTCAGAAAGCTTCTTTCCAGTTTTTAACGGAAGATATATCCTTTTTCACCATAGCCCTCTAAGGGCTTCCAAATATCACTTTGTAAATTCCACAAGAACAGTCTTAGAGAAAAGTTTCTTAAAGGAAAAGCTGTAACTTTGTGAGATGAATTAACAGAACACAAAACAGTTTATCAGTAAGATTCCTTTGGGATTTTATTTTAGGATATTTCCTTTTTCACCATAGCTCTCTATGGGCTTCCAAATATCACGTTGCAAATTCCACAAGAACAGTCTTAGGGAAAGGCTTCTTGAGGGGAAAGCTGTAAGTCTGTGAGATGAATTAACAGAACCCAAAGCAGCCTCTCAGAAATCTTCTTTTCAGTTTTTAACGGAAGATATTTCCTTTTTCACCTTAGCCCTCTGTGGGCTTCCAAATATCACTTTGCAAATTCCCCAAGAAAAGTCTTAGCGAAAGAATTCTTGAGGAGAAAGCTCTAACTCTGTGAGATGAATTAACAGAACACAAAACAGTTTCTCAGAAAGCATCTTTCCAGTTTCTAAAGGAAGATATTTCCTTTTTCACCGTAGCCCTCTATGGGCTTCCAAATATCACGTTGCAAATTCCACAAGAACAACCTCAGCGAAAGGCTTCTTGAGGGGAAAGCTGTAACTCTGTGAGATGAATTTACAGAACACAAAACAGTTTCTCAGGAAGCTTCTTTCAGTTTTTAACTGAAGATATTTCCTTTTTCACCATAGCACTCTATGGGCTTCCAAATATCACTTTCCAAATTTCACAAAAACTGTCTTAGTGAACGGCTTCTTGAGGGGAAACCTGTAACTCTGTGAGATGAAGTAACAGAACACAAAACAGTTTCCCAGAAAGCTTCTTTTCGGTTTTCATCTTAGGATATTTCCATATTCACCTTAGCCCTCGATGGGCTTCCAAATATCACTTTACAAATTCCAAAAGAACAGTCTTAGCGAAAGGCTTCTTGGGGGGAAAGCTGTAACTCTGTGAGATGAATTAACAGAAGACAAAGCAGTTTCTAAGAAAATTTCTTTTCGGTTTTTATCTTAGAATATTTCCATTTGCACCATAGCTCCCTATGGGCTTCCAAATATCACTTTGCCAATTACAAAAGAAGAGTGTTTGCGAAAGGCTTCTTGAACGGTAATCTGTAGATCTCTGAGATGAATTAAAAGAACAGTAAGCATTTCCTCAGAAAGCTTCTTTTCAGTTTTTATCTTAGGATATTTCCTTTTTCACCATAGCCCCCTAAGGGATTCCAAATATCACTTTGCAAATTCCACGAGAACATTCTTAGTGAAAGGCTTCTTGAGGAGAAAGCTGTAACTCTGTGAGATGAATTAACAGAACACAAAGGGGTTTCTGAGAAAGATTCTTTCCAGTTTTTAACGGAAGATATTTCCTTTTTCAACATAGCCCTCTATGGGATTCCAAATATCACTATGCAAATTCCACAAGAACAGTCTTAGCGAAAGGCTTCCTGAGGGGAAAGCTGTAGGTCTCTGAGATGAAATAACAGAACACAAAGTAGTTTCTCAGAAATCTTCTTTCCAGATTTTAACGGAAGATACTTCCTTTTAAACCATAGCCCCCTAAGGGCTTCCAAGTATCACTTTTCAAATTCCACAAGATCAGACTTAGCTATAAGTTTCTTGAGGAGAAATTTGTAACACTGTGAGATGAATTAACAGAACACAAAGCAGTTTCTCACAAAGCTTCTTTTCGGTTTTTATCTTAGAATATTTCCATTTTCACCATAGTCCTCTACGGTTTTTGAAATATCACTTTGCAAATTCCACAAGAACAGTCTTAGCCAAAGGCTTCTTGAGGGGAAAGATGTAATTCTGTGAGATGAATTAACAGAACACAACGCAGTTTCTCAGAAAGCTTCTTTCCAGTTTTTAACAGAAGATATTTCCTTTTTCACCATAGTCCTCTATGGGCTTCCAAATATCACTCTGCAAATTCCACAAGAGCAGTCTCTGCGAAAGGCTTCTTGAGGGGAAAGCTGTAATTGTGTGAGATGAATTAAGAGAATACAAAGCAGTCTCTCAGAAAGCTCCTTTCCACTTTTTAACTGAAGATATTTCCTTTTTCACCATGGCCCTTTAAGGGCTTCCAAATATCACTTTGCAAATTCCACAAGAACAGTCTTAGCGAAAGGCTTCTTGAGAGGAAAGCTGTAACTCTGTGAGATGAATTAATGGAACACAAAGCTGTCTCTCAGAAAGGTTCTTTCCAGCTTTTTAAGGAAGATATTTCCTTTTTTACCATAGCTCTCTATGGGCTTCCAAATATCACTTTGAAAATTCCACAAGAACCGTCTTAGGGAAAGGCTTCTTGAGTGGAAAGCTGTAACTCTGTGACATGAATTAACAGAACACAAGGCAGTTTCTCAGAAAGATTCTTTACAGTTTTTAATGGAAGATATTTTCTTTTTCACCATAGCCCTCTATGGGCTTCCAAATATTACTTTCCAAATTTCAAAAGAACAGTCTTAGTGAACGGCTTCCTGAGGGGAAAGCTGTAACTCTGTGAGAAGAACTAACAGAACACTAAGCAGTTTCTCAGAAAGTTTCTTTTGGGTTTTCATCTTAGTATATTTTCTTTTTCACCATAGCCCCTATGAGCTTCCAAACATCACTTTGCAATTTTCACAAGATCAGTCTTAGAGAAAGACTTCTTGAGGGGAAAGTTGTACCTCTCTGAGATGATTTAACACAACACAAAGCAGTTTCTCAGAAAGCTTCTTTTCAGTTTTTATCTTAGTATATTTCCTTTTTCACCATAGCCTTCTAAGGTCTTCCAAATATACCTTTGCAAATTCCACAAGAACACTCTTAGCGAAAGGCTTCTTGAGGGGAAAGCTGTAACTCTGTGAGATGAATTAACAGAACACAAAGCAGTTTCTCAGAAAGCTTCTTTCCAGTTTTTAACGGAAGATATTTCCTTTTTCACCATAGCGCTCTATGGGCTTCCAATATCACTTTGCAAAATCCACAAGAAGAATCTTAGAGAATGGCTTCTTGCTGGGAAAGCAGTAACTCTGTGAGATGAATTAACAGAACACAGAGCAGTTTCTCAGAAAGCTTCTTTCCAGTTTTTAACGGAAGATATTTCCTTTTTCACCATAGCCCTCTATGGGCTTCCAGATATCACTTTGCAAATTCCACAAGAAGAATCTTCGCGAAAGGCTTCTTCAGGGGGAAGCTGTAACTCTGTAAGATGAATTAACAGAACACAAAGTAGTTTCTCACAGTGCTTCTTTTCAGTTTTTATCTTAGGATATTTCCTTTTTCACCTTAGCCCTCTATGCTCTTGAAAATATCACTATGAAAATTCCACAAGAACAGTCTAAGCGAAAGGCTTCTTGAGGTGAAAGGAGTGACTCTGTGAGATGAATTAACAGAACACAAAGCAGTTTCTCAGAAAGCTTCTTTCCAGTTTTTAACGGAAGATATTTCCTTTTTCAACATAGACCTCTATGGGCTTAAAAATATCACTTTGCCAATTCCACAAGAAGAGTCTTAGCGAAAGGCTTCTTGAGAGGAACACAGTAACTCTGTGACATGAATTAACAGAACACAAAGCAATTTCTCAGAAAGCTTCTTTCCAGTTATTAACGGAAGATATTTCCTTTTTCACCGTAGCCCTCTATTATCTTCCAAATATCACTTAGAATATTCCACAAGAACAGTCTTAGCGAGAGGCTTCTTGAGGGGAAAGCTGTAACTCTGTGAGATGAATTAACAGAACACAAAGTAGTTTCTCAGAAAGCTTCTTTCCAGTTTTTAACGGAAGATATTTCCTTTTTCACCATAGCCCTCAATGGGTTTCTAAATATCACTTTGCAAATCCACAAGAACAGACTTAGCAAAAGGCTTCTTGATGGGAAAGCAGTAACTCTGTGAGATGAATTAACAGAACACAGAACAGTTTCTCAGAAAGCTTCTTTCCAGGTTTTAACGGAAGATATTTCCTTTTTCACCATAGACCTCTATGGGGTTCCAAATATCACTATGCCAATTCCACAAGAAGAGTCTTAGCGAAAGGTACTTCGAAGTGAAAGCTGTAACTCGGTGAGATGAATTAACAGAACACAAAGTAGTTTCTCAGAAAGCTTCTTTAAAGTTTTTAACGGAAGATATTTCCTTTTTCACCATAGTCCTCTATGGGCTTCCAAATATCACTGCTCAAATTCCACAAAAATAGATGTAGCGAAACGCATCTTGAAGGGAAAGCTGTACCTCTGTGGGATGAATTAACAGAACACAAAGCAGTTTCTCACAAAGCTTTTTTCCAGTTTTTAACGGAAGATATTTCCTTTCTCACAGTAGCCCTCTATGGACTTCCAAATATCACTTTGAAAATTCCACAAGAACAGTCTTAGCGAAAGGCTTCTTGAGGGGAAAGCTGTAACTCTTTGAGATGAATTAACAGAACACAGAGCAGTTTCTCAGAAAGCTTCTTACCAGTTTTTAATGGTAAATATTTCCTTTTTCACCTTAACCCTCTATGGGCTTCCAAATATCACTTTGCCAATTCCACAAGAACAGTCTCAGCGAAAAGCTTCTTGAGGGGCAAGCTGTAACTCTCTGAGATGAATTAACAGAACACAAAGCAATTCCTCAGAAAGCTTCTTTCCAGTTTTTAACGGAAGATAATTCCTTTTTCACCGTAGCCCTCTATGGGCTTCCAAATATCACTTTGCAAATTCCTCAAGAAGAGTCTTCGCGAAAGGCTTTTTCAGGGGAAAGCTGTAACTCTGTGAGATGAATTAACAGAACACAAAGTAGTTTCTCAGAATGCTTCTTTTCAGTTTTTATCTTAGGATATTTCCTTTTTCACCTTAGCCCTCTATGGGCTTGAAAATATCACTATGAATATTCCACAAGAACAGTCTTAGCGAAAAGCTTCTTGAGGTGAAAGCAGTGACTCTGTGAGATGAATTAACAGAACACAAAGCAGTTTCTCAAAAAGCTTCTTTCCAGGTTTAACGGAAGATATTTCCTTTTTCACCACAGACCTCTATGGGCTTCCTAATATCACTTTGCCAATTCCACAAGAAGAATCTTAGCGAAAGGCTTCTTGAGGGGAAAGCAGTAACTGTGAGGTGAATTAACCGAACACAAACCAGTTTCTCAGAATGCTTCTTTCCAGTATTTAAGGGAAGATTTTCCTTTTTCACCATAGCCCTCTATGGGCTTCCAAATATCACTTTACAAATTCCACAAGAAGAGTCTTAGCGAAAGGCTTCTTGAGAGGAACGCAGTAACTCTGTGAAATGAATTAACAGAACACAAAGCAATTTCTCAGAAAGCTTCTTTCCATTTTTTAACGGAAGATATTTCCTTTTTCACCATAGCCCTCTACGGGCTTCCAAATATCACTTTGAAAATTCCACAAGAACAGTCTTAGCGAAAGGCTTCTTCCGGGGAAAGCTGTTACTCTGTGAGATGAATTAACAGAACACAGAGCAGTTTCTCAGAAAGCTTCTTTCGAGTTTTTAAGTGAAGATATTTAATTTTTCACCGTAGCCGTCTACGGGCTTCCAAATATCACTTTGCAAATTCCACAAGAAGAGTCTTCGCGAAAGGCTTCTTCAGGGGAAAGCTGTAACTCTGTGAGATGAATTAACAGAACACAAAGTAGTTTCTCAGAATGCTTCTTTTCAGTTTTTATCTTAGGATATTTCCTTTTTCACCTTAGCCCTCTATGGGCTTGAAAATATCACTATGAAAATTCCACAAGAAATGTCTTAGCGAAAGGCTTCTTGAGGTGAAAGCAGTGACTCTGTGAGATGAATTAACAGAACACAAAGCAGTTTCTCAGAAAGCTTCTTTCCAGTTTTTAACGGAAGATATTTCCTTTTTAACCACAGCCCTCTATGGACTTCCAAATATCACTTTGCAAATTCCACAAGAACAGACTTCGCGAAAGGCTTCTTGAGCGTAAAGCTGTAACTCTGTGAGATGAATTAATAGAGTACAAAGCAGTTTCCCAGAAAGCTTCTTTCCAGTTTTAACAGAAGATATTTCCTTTTTCCCCATAGCCTTCTATGGGCTTCCAAAAATCACTTTGCAAATTCCACATGAACAGACTTTGCGAAAGGCTTCTTGAAAGGAATGCTGTAACTCTGTTAGATGAGTTAACAGAACACAAAGCAGTTTCTCTGAAAGCTTCTCTCCAATTTTTACCGGAAGATATATCCTTTTTTACCATATCTCTCTATGGACTTCCAAATATCACTTTGCAAATTCCACAAGAACAGTTTTTCATCATAGCGCTCTATGGGCTTCAAATATCACTTTTAAAAATCCACAACAAGAATCTTAGAAAATGGCTTGCTGCTGGGAAAGCAGTAACTCTGTGAGATGATTTAACAGAACACAAAGCAGTTTCTCAGAAAGCTTCTTTCCAGTTTTTAACGGAAGATATTTCCTTTTTCACCGTAGACCTCTATGGGCTTCCAAATATCACTTTGCCAATTCCACAAGAAGAGTCTTAGCGAAAGGCTTCTTAGGGGAAAGCAGTAACTGTATGATGAATTAACCGAGCACAATCCAGTTTCTCAGAAAGCTTCTTTCTAGTTTTTAAGGGAAGATTTTCCTTTTTCACCGTAACCCACTATGGGCTTCCAAATATCACTTTACAAATTCCACAAGAAGATTCTTAGCGAAAGGCTTCTTGAGAGGAACGCAGTAACTCTGTGAAATGAATTAACAGAACACAAAGCAATTTCTCAGAAAGCTTCTTTCCATTTTTTAACGGAAGATATTTCCTTTTTCACCATAGCCCTCTACGGGCTTCCAAATATCACTTTGAAAATTCCACAAGAACAGTCTTAGCGAAAGGCTTCTTCAGGGGAAAGCTGTTACTCTGTGAGATGAATTAACAGAACACAGAGCAGTTTCTCAGAAAGCTTCTTTCGAGTTTTTAAGTGAAGATATTTAATTTTTCACCGTAGCCGTCTACGGGCTTCCAAATATCACTTTGCAAATTCCACAAGAAGAGTCTTCGCGAAAGGCTTCTTCAGGGGAAAGCTGTAACTCTGTGAGATGAATTAACAGAACACAAAGTAGTTTCTCAGAATGCTTCTTTTCAGTTTTTATCTTAGGATATTTCCTTTTTCACCTTAGCCCTCTATAGGCTTGAAAATATCACTATGAAAATTCCACAAGAAATGTCTTAGCGAAAGGCTTCTTGAGGTGAAAGCAGTGACTCTGTGAGATGAATTAACAGAACACAAAGCAGTTTCTCAGAAAGCTTCTTTCCAGTTTTTAACGGAAGATATTTCCTTTTTAACCACAGCCCTCTATGGACTTCCAAATATCACTTTGCAAATTCCACAGGAACAGACTTCGCGAAAGGCTTCTTGAGCGTAAAGCTGTAACTCTGTGAGATGAATTAATAGAGTACAAAGCAGTTTCCCAGAAAGCTTCTTTCCAGTTTTAACGGAAGATACTTCCTTTTTCCCCATAGCCTTCTATGGGCTTCCAAAAATCACTTTGCAAATTCCACATGAACAGACTTTGCGAAAGGCTTCTTGAAAGGAATGCTGTAACTCTGTTAGATGAGTTAACAGAACACAAACAGTTTCTCTGAAAGCTTCTCTCCAATTTTTACCGGAAGATATATCCTTTTTTACCATATCTCTCTATGGACTTCCAAATATCACTTTGCAAATTCCACAAGAACAGTTTTTCATCATAGCGCTCTATGGGCTTCATATATTACTTTTAAAAATCCACAAGAAGAATCTTAGAAAATGGCTTCCTGCTGGGAAAGCAGTGACTCTGTGAGATGAATTAACAGAACACAAAGCAGTTTCTCAGAAAGCTTCTTTCCAGTTTTTAACGGAAGATATTTCCTTTTTCACCGTAGACCTCTATGGGCTTCGAAATATCACTTTGCCAATTCCACAAGAAGAGTCTTAGCGAAAGGCTTCTTAGGGGAAAGCAGTAACTGTGTGATGAATTAACCGAACACAATCCAGTTTCTCAGAAAGCTTCTTTCCAGTTTTTAAGGGAAGATTTTCCTTTTTCACCGTAACCCACTATGGGCTTCCAAATATCACTTTACAAATTCCACAAGAAGATTCTTAGCGAAAGGCTTCTTGAGAGGAACGCAGTAACTCTGTGAGATGAATTAACAGAACACAGAGCAGTTTCTCAGAAAGCTTCTTTCTAGTTTTTAAGGAAGATATTTCCTTTTCCACCATAGTCCTCTATGGGCTTCCAAATATCACTTTCAAATTCCACAAGAACAGTCGGAGCGAAAATCTTCTTCAGGGGAAACTGTAACTCTGTGGGAAGAATTAACAGAACACAAAGCAGTTTCTCAGAAAGATTCTTTCTAGTTTTTATGGAAGATATTTCATTTTTGACCATAGCCCTTTATGGGCTTCTAAATATCACTTTGCTAATTCCACAAGAACAGTCTTAGCGAAAGGCTTCTTGAGGGGAAAGCTGTAACTCTGTGCGATGAATTAACAGAACACGAAGCAGTTTCTCCGAACACTTCTTTCCAGTTTTTAACGGAAGACATTGCCTTTTTCACCATAGCCCTCTACGGGCTTCCAAATATCTCTTTGATAATTCCACAAAAACAGCCTTAGAGAGAGGCTTCTTGAAGGGAAAGCTGTAACTCTCTGAGCTGATTTAACAGAGCACAGAGCAGTTTCTCAGAATGCTTCTTTTCAGTTTTTACCTTAGGATATTTCCTTTTTCACCACAGCCCTCTATGGGCTTCCAAATATTACTTTACAAGTTCTACACCAACAGTGTTAGCAAAAGGCTTCTAGAGGCGAAAGTTGTAACTCGGTAAGAAGAATTAACAGAACACAAAGCAGTTTCTCAGAAAGCTTCTTTCCAGTTTTTAACGGAAGATATTTCCTTTTTCACCATAGCCCTCTATGGGTTTCCAAATATCACTTTGCACATTTCATAAGAACAGTCTTAGTGAAAGGCTTCTTGAGGGGAAAGCAGTTACTCTGTGAGATAAATTAACAGTACACAAAGTAATTTCTCAGACAGCTTCTTTCCAGTATTTTGCTGAAGATATTTACTCTTTCACCATAGCCCTCAATGGGCATCAAAATATCACTTTGCAAATTCCACAAGAACTGTCTTAGCAAAAGCCTCTTTGAGGTGAAAGCTGTAACTCTGTGAGATGAATTAACAGAACACAAAGCAGTTTCTCAGAAATCTTCTTTTCGGTTTTTAACGGAAGATATTTCCTTTTTCACCATAGCATTCTATGGGCTTCCAAATATCACTTTGCATATTCCACAAGAAGATTCTTAGCGAAAGACTTCTTGAGGCGAAAGCTGTAATTCTGTGAAATGAATTAACAGAATACAAAGGAGTCTCTCAGAAAGCTTCTTTCCAGTTTTTAATTGAAGATATTTCCTTTTTCACCATAGACCTCTAAGGGCTTCCAAATATCACTTTGCAAATTCCACAGGAACAGTCTTAGCAAAAGGCTTCTGGAAGGGAAAGCTGTAACTCTGTGAGATGAATTAACAGAACACTAAGCAGTTTCTCAGAAAGCTTCTTTCCAGTTTATATCGGAAGATATTTCCGTTTTCACCACAGCCCTCTATGGGCTTCCAAATATGACTTTGAATATTCCACAAGAACATTCTTAGCGAAGGCTTCTTGTGGGGAAAGCTCTAACTCGGTCAGATGTATAATTAACAAAACACACGGCAGTTTCTCAGAAAGCTTCTTTTCAGTTTTTAACTGAAGATATTTCCGTTTTCATCATAGCCCTCTATGAGCTTCCAAATATCACTTTGCAAATTCCACAGGAACAGTCTTAGCGAAAGGCTTCTGGAAGGGAAAGTTGTAACTCTGTGAGATGAATTAGCAGAACACAAAGCAGTTTCTATGAAAGCTTCTTTTAGTTTTTATCTTAGGATATTTCCTTTTTCACCATAGCCCTGAATGGGCTTCCAAATATCACTTCGCAAATTCCTCGAGAACAGTCTTACCGAAAGGCTTCTTGGGTGAAAGCAGTAACTTTGTGAGATGAATTAACAGAACACAAAGCAGTTTCTCAGAAAGGTTCTTTCCACTTTTTATCTGAAGATATTTCCTTTTTCACGATAGCCCTCTATGGGTTCCAAATATCACTTTGCATATTCCACAAGAACAGTCTTAGCGAAAGGCTTCTTGAGGGGAAAGCTCTAACTCTGTGAGATGCAATAACAGAACGCAAAACAGATTCTGAGAAAGCTTCTTTCCACTTTTTAACAGAAGATATTTCCTTTTTCACCATAGCCCTCTAGGGCCTTCCAAATACCACTTTGCAAATTCCACAAGAACAGTCTTAGCGAAAGTCTTCTTGAGGGGAATGCGGTAACTCTGTGAGATGACTTAACAGAACACAAAGCAGTTTCTCAGAAAGCTTCTTTCCAATTTTTAACGGAAGGAATTTCCTTTTTCACCATAGCCCTCTTTGGGCTTACAATTATCACTTTGCAAATTCCACAAGAACAGTCTTAGCGAAAGGCTTCTTGAGGGGAAAGCTGTAACTCTGCGAGGTGAATTAACAGATCACAAAGCAGTTTCTCAAAAAATTTCTTTCCAGTTTTTAACTGAAGATATTTCCTTTTTCACCATAGCCCTCTATGGGCTTCCAAATATCACTTTGCAAATTCCACATGAACAGTCTTAGCGTAAGGATTCTTGAGGGGAAAGCTGTAACTCTGTGAGATGAATTAACAGAACACAAAGGAGTTTCTCAAAAAGCTTCTTTTCAGTTTTTATCTTAGGATATTTCCTTTTTAACCACAGCTCTCTATGGGCTTCCAAATATCACTTCTTATATTCCACAAGAACACTCTTAGCCAAAGTCTTCTTGAGCGGAAAGCTGTAACTCTGTGAGATGAATTAACAGAACACAAAGCCGTTTCGCAGAAAGCTTCTTTCCAGTTTTTGACGAAAGAGATTTCCTTTTTCAGCAATGCCCTCTATGGGCTTCCAAATCTCATTTTGCGAATTCCACAAGAACAATCTTAGCGAAAGGCTTCCTGAGGGGAAAGCTGTAACTCTGTTAGATGAATTAACAGAACACAAAGCAGTTTCTCAAAGAGCTTCTTTCCAGTTTTCAACTTAAGATATTACCTTTTTCACGATAGCCCTCTATAGGCTTCCAAATATCACTTTGCAAATTCCCCAAGAACTGTCTTATCGAAAGGCTTTTAGAGGGAAAAGCTGTAACTCTGTGAGTTGAATTAAGAGAACACAAACCCGTCTCTCAGAAAGCTTCTTTCCAGTTTTTAACGGAATAGATTTCCTTTTACACCATAGCCCTCTAGGGACTTCCAAATGTCACTTTGCAATTTCCACAAGAACAGTCTTAGCGAAAGACTTCTTCAGGGGAAAGCTGTAACTCTGTGAGATGAATTAACAGAACACAAAGCAGTTTCTCAGAAAGCTACTTTCCAGTTTTTTACTGAATATATCTCCTTTTTCACCATAGACCTCTAAGGGTTTCCAAATATCACTTTGTAAATTCCAAAAGAAGAGTCTTAGCGAAAGCCTTCTTGAGGGGAAAGCTGTAAGTCTGTGAGATGAATTAACAGAACACAAAGCAGTTTCTCAGAAAGCTTCTTTCCAGTTTTTAACGGAAGAGATTTCCTTTTTCACGATAGCCCTATATGGGCTTCCAAATATATCTTTGCAAATTCCACAAGAACAGTCTTAGCCAAAGACCACTTGAGGGGAAAGCTGTAGCTTTGTTAGGCGAATTAACAGACAACAAAGCAGTTAATCAGAAAGTTTCTTTCCAGTTTTTAACGGAAGATATTTTCTTTTCACCGAGATGAATTAAGAGAACACAGTGCAGTTTCTCAGAAAGCTTCCTTACGGTTTTTATCTTAGTATATTTTCTTTTTCGCCAGAGCCCCCTATGGGCTTCCAAATATCCCTTTCACATTCCACAAGAACAGTCCTAGGGAAAGACTTCTTGAGTGGAAAGCTGTAACTCTCTGAGATCAATTAACAAAACACAAAGCAGTTTCTCAGAATTTTTCTTTCAAGTTTTTAACGGAAGATATTTCCTTTTTCACTATAGCCCTCTATGGGTTTCCAAATACCACATTTCAAGTTCCACAAGAACAGTCTTAGCGAAAGGCTTTTTGAGGAGAAATTTGTAAATCTGTAAGATGAATTAACAGACACAAAACTGTTTCTCAGAAAGCTTCTTTCCAGTTTTTATCTTATGATATTTCCTTTTTCACCGTAGCCCTCTATGGGCTTCCAAATATCACTTTGCAAATTCCACAAGAACAGTCTTAGAGAAAGTCTTCTTGAGGGGAAAGCTGAAACTCTGTGCGATGAATTAACAGAACACAAAACAGTTTCTCAGAAAGCCTCTTTTCAGTTTTTATCTTAGGATATTTCCTTTTTCACCATAGACCTCCATGGGCTTTCAAAAATCACTTTCAAATTCCACAAAAACAGTCTTGGGGAAAAGGCTTCTTGAGGGGAAAGCTGTAACTCTGTGAGATGAATTAACAAAGACAAAGCAGTTTCTCAGAAATCTTCTTTTCAGTTTTTAACGGAAGATATTTTCTTTTTTGCCACAGCTCTCTATGGGCTTCTAATTATCTCTTTGCAAATTCCACAAGAACAGTTTTAGGGAAAGGCTTCTTGAGGGGAAAGCTGTAACTCTATGAGATCATTTAAGAAAACACGAAACAGATTCTCAGAAATCTTCTCTCAAGTTTTTAACGGAAGATATTTTCTTTTTCACCAGAGCCCTCTAAGGGCTTCCAAATATCACATTTGAAATTCCACAAGAACAGACTTAGCGAAAGGCTTTTTGAGGAGAAAGATGTAAATCTGTAAGATGAATTAACAGACACAAAACAGTTTCTCAGAAATCTTCTTTTCAGTTTTTAATGGAAGATGTTTTCTTTTTCACGATAGCCCTCTATGGGCTTTCAAATATCACTGTGCAAATTCCACAAGAACAGCCTTTGCGAAAATCTTCGTTGGGAGAAAGCTGTAACTCTATGAGATGAATTAACAGAATACAAAGTAGTTTCTCAGAAAGTTTCTTTCCAGTTTTTAATGGAAGATATTTCCTTTTCCACTATAGTCCTCTATGGGCTTCCAAATATCACTTTGCAAATTCCACAAGAACACTCTTAGCGAAAGGCTTCTTGAAGGGAAAGCTGTAACTCTGTGAGATGAATTAACAGAACCCACAGCAGTTTCTCAGAAATCTTCTTTCCAGTTTTGAACGGAAGATATTTCCCTTTTCAGCATAGCCCTTCAGGGCTTCCAATATCACTTTGCAAATTCCACAAGAACAGTCTTAGGGAAAGCCTTCTTGAGGGAAATGGTGTAACTCCGTGAGATGAACTAACAGAACACAAAGCAGTTTCTCAGAACGCTTCTTTTCGGTTTTTATCTTAGGATATTTCCATTTTCACCATAGCCCTGTAAGGGTTTCCAAGGAAGACTTTGCAAATTCCACAACAACTGCGTTATTGAAAGGCTTCTTGAGGGGAAAGCTGTAATTCTCTGAAATGAATTAACAGAACACAAAGAAGTTTCTCAGAAAGATTCCTTTGGGTTTTTATCTTAGGATATTTGCTTTTTCACCATAGATCTCTATGGGTTTCCAAATATCACTTCTCAAATTCCACAAGAACAGTCTTCGGGAAAGGTTTCTTGAGGGGAAAGCTGTAACTCTGTGAGGTGAATTAACAGAACTCAAATCAGTTTCTCAGATAACTTATTTCCAGTTTTTAACGGAAGATATTTCCTTTTTCTCCTTAGCCCTCTGTGGGCTTCCAAATATCACTTTGCAAATTCCACAAGAAAAGTCTTACCGAAAGGCTTCTTGAGGAGAAAGCTGTAACTCTGTGAGATGAATTAACAGAACACAAAGCAGTTTCACAGAAAGCTACTTTTCAGTTTTTATCTTAGGATATTTCCTTCTTCACCATAGCCCTCTATGGGCTTCCAAATATCAGTTTGCAAATTTCACAAAAACTGTCTTAGTGAACGGCTTCTTGAGGGGAAAGCTGTAACTCTGTGAGATGAACTAACAGAACACAAAGCAATTTTCCAGAAAGCTTCTTTTCGGTTTTTATCTTAGCATAATTCCATTTTCAGCTTAGACCTCTATGGGCTTCCAAATATCACTTTGCATATTCCACAAGAAAAGTCTTAGCGAAAGAATTCTTGAGGAGAAAGCTCTAACTCTGTGAGATGAATTAACAGAACACAAAACAGTTTCTCAGAAAGCATCTTTCCAGTTTTTAAAGGAAGATATTTCCTTTTTCACCGTAGCCCTCTATGGGCTTCCAAATATCACGTTGCAAATTCCACAAGAACAACCTCAGCGAAAGGCTTCTTGAGGGGAAAGCTGTAACTCTGTGAGGTGAATTTACAGAACACAAAACAGTTTCTCAGGAAGCTTCTTTCAGTTTTTAACTGAAGATATTTCCTTTTTCACCATAGCACTCTAAGGGCTTCCAAATATCACTTTCCAAATTTCACAAAAACTGTCTTAGTGAACGGCTTCTTGAGGGGAAAGCTGTAACTCTGTGAGATGAAGTAACAGAACACAAAACAGTTTCCCAGAAAGCTTCTTTTCGGTTTTCATCTTAGGATATTTCCATATTCACCTTAGCCCTCGATGGGCTTCCAAATATCACTTTACAAATTCCACAAGAACAGTCTTAGCGAAAGGCTTCTTGGGGGGAAAGCTGTAACTCTGTGAGATGAATTAACAGAAGACAAAGCAGTTTCTAAGAAAATTTCTTTTCGGTTTTTATCTTAGAATATTTCCATTTGCACCATAGCTCCCTATGGGCTTCCAAATATCACTTTGCCAATTACAAAAGAAGAGTGTTTGCGAAAGGCTTCTTGAACGGTAATCTGTAGATCTCTGAGATGAATTAAAAGAACAGTAAGCATTTCCTCAGAAAGCTTCTTTTCAGTTTTTATCTTAGGATATTTCCTTTTTCACCATAGCCCCCTAAGGGATTCCAAATATCACTTTGCAAATTCCACGAGAACATTCTTAGTGAAAGGCTTCTTGAGGAGAAAGCTGTAACTCTGTGAGATGAATTAACAGAACACAAAGGGGTTTCTGAGAAAGATTCTTTCCAGTTTTTAACGGAAGATATTTCCTTTTTCAACATAGCCCTCTATGGGATTCCAAATATCACTATGCAAATTCCACAAGAACAGTCTTAGCGAAAGGCTTCCTGAGGGGAAAGCTGTAGGTCTCTGAGATGAAATAACAGAACACAAAGTAGTTTCTCAGAAATCTTCTTTCCAGATTTTAACGGAAGATACTTCCTTTTAAACCATAGCCCCCTAAGGGCTTCCAAGTATCACTTTTCAAATTCCACAAGATCAGACTTAGCTATAAGTTTCTTGAGGAGAAATTTGTAACACTGTGAGATGAATTAACAGAACACAAAGCAGTTTCTCACAAAGCTTCTTTTCGGTTTTTATCTTAGAATATTTCCATTTTCACCATAGTCCTCTACGGTTTTTGAAATATCACTTTGCAAATTCCACAAGAACACTCTTAGCCAAAGGCTTCTTGAGGGGAAAGATGTAATTCTGTGAGATGAATTAACAGAACACAACGCAGTTTCTCAGAAAGCTTCTTTCCAGTTTTTAACGGAAGATATTTCCTTTTTCACCATAGTCCTCTATGGGCTTCCAAATATCACTCTGCAAATTCCACAAGAGCAGTCTCTGCGAAAGGCTTCTTGAGGGGAAAGCTGTAATTGTGTGAGATGAATTAAGAGAATACAAAGCAGTCTCTCAGAAAGCTCCTTTCCACTTTTTAACTGAAGATATTTCCTTTTTCACCATGGCCCTTTAAGGGCTTCCAAATATCACTTTGCAAATTCCACAAGAACAGTCTTAGCGAAAGGCTTCTTGAGAGGAAAGCTGTAACTCTGTGAGATGAATTAATGGAACACAAAGCTGTCTCTCAGAAAGGTTCTTTCCAGCTTTTTAAGGAAGATATTTCCTTTTTTACCATAGCTCTCTATGGGCTTCCAAATATCACTTTGAAAATTCCACAAGAACAGTCTTAGGGAAAGGCTTCTTGAGTGGAAAGCTGTAACTCTGTGACATGAATTAACAGAACACAAGGCAGTTTCTCAGAAAGATTCTTTACAGTTTTTAATGGAAGATATTTTCTTTTTCACCATAGCCCTCTATGGGCTTCCAAATATTACTTTCCAAATTTCAAAAGAACAGTCTTAGTGAACGGCTTCCTGAGGGGAAAGCTGTAACTCTGTGAGAAGAACTAACAGAACACTAATCAGTTTCTCAGAAAGGTTCTTTTGGGTTTTCATCTTAGTATATTTTCTTTTTCACCATAGCCCCTATGAGCTTCCAAACATCACTTTGCAATTTTCACAAGATCAGTCTTAGAGAAAGACTTCTTGAGGGGAAAGTTGTACCTCTCTGAGATGATTTAACACAACACAAAGCAGTTTCTCAGAAAGCTTCTTTTCAGTTTTTATCTTAGTATATTTCCTTTTTCACCATAGCCTTCTAAGGTCTTCCAAATATACCTTTGCAAATTCCACAAGAACACTCTTAGCGAAAGGCTTCTTGAGGGGAAAGCTGTAACTCTGTGAGATGAATTAACAGAACACAAAGCAGTTTCTCAGAAAGCTTCTTTCCAGTTTTTAACGGAAGATATTTCCTTTTTCACCATAGCGCTCTATGGTCTTCCAATATCACTTTGCAAAATTCCACAAGAAGAGTCTTAGCGAAAGGCTTCTTCAGGGGAAAGCTGTTACTCTGTGAGATGAATTAACAGAACACAGAGCAGTTTCTCAGAAAGCTTCTTTCGAGTTTTTAAGTGAAGATATTTAATTTTTCACCATAGCCGTCTACGGGCTTCCAAATATCACTTTGCAAATTCCACAAGAAGAGTCTTCGCGAAAGGCTTCTTCAGGGGAAAGCTGTAACTCTGTGAGATGAATTAACAGAACACAAAGTAGTTTCTCAGAATGCTTCTTTTCAGTTTTTATCTTAGGATATTTCCTTTTTCACCTTAGCCCTCTATGGGCTTGAAAATATCACTATGAAAATTCCACAAGAAATGTCTTAGCGAAAGGCTTCTTGAGGTGAAAGCAGTGACTCTGTGAGATGAATTAACAGAACACAAAGCAGTTTCTCAGAAAGCTTCTTTTCCAGTTTTTAACGGAAGATATTTCCTTTTTAACCACAGCCCTCTATGGACTTCCAAATATCACTTTGCGAATTCCACAAGAACAGACTTCGCGAGAGGCTTCTTGAGCGTAAAGCTGTAACTCTGTGAGATGAATTAATAGAGTACAAAGCAGTTTCCCAGAAAGCTTCTTTCCAGTTTTAACAGAAGATATTTCCTTTTTCCCCATAGCCTTCTATGGGCTTCCAAAAATCACTTTGCAAATTCCACATGAACAGACTTTGCGAAAGGCTTCTTGAAAGGAATGCTGTAACTCTGTTAGATGAGTTAACAGAACACAAAGCAGTTTCTCTGAAAGCTTCTCTCCAATTTTTACCGGAAGATATATCCTTTTTTACCATATCTCTCTATGGACTTCCAAATATCACTTTGCAAATTCCACAAGAACAGTTTTTCATCATAGCGCTCTATGGGCTTCAAATATCACTTTTAAAAATCCACAAGAAGAATCTTAGAAAATGGCTTCCTGCTGGGAAAGCAGTAACTCTGTGAGATGATTTAACAGAACACAAAGCAGTTTCTCAGAAAGCTTCTTTCCAGTTTTTAACGGAAGATATTTCCTTTTTCACCGTAGACCTCTATGGGCTTCCAAATATCACTTTGCCAATTCCACAAGAAGAGTCTTAGCGAAAGGCTTCTTAGGGGAAAGCAGTAACTGTATGATGAATTAACCGAACACAATCCAGTTTCTCAGAAAGCTTCTTTCCAGTTTTTAAGGGAAGATTTTCCTTTTTCACCGTAACCCACTATGGGCTTCCAAATATCACTTTACAAATTCCACAAGAAGATTCTTAGCGAAAGGCTTCTTGAGAGGAACGCAGTAACTCTGTGAAATGAATTAACAGAACACAAAGCAATTTCTCAGAAAGCTTCTTTCCATTTTTTAACGGAAGATATTTCCTTTTTCACCATAGCCCTCTACGGGCTTCCAAATATCACTTTGAAAATTCCACAAGAAGAGTCTTAGCGAAAGGCTTCTTCAGGGGAAAGCTGTTACTCTGTGAGATGAATTAACAGAACACAGAGCAGTTTCTCAGAAAGCTTCTTTCGAGTTTTTAAGTGAAGATATTTAATTTTTCACCATAGCCGTCTACGGGCTTCCAAATATCACTTTGCAAATTCCACAAGAGTCTTCGCGAAAGGCTTCTTCAGGGGAAAGCTGTAACTCTGTGAGATGAATTAACAGAACACAAAGCAGTTCCTCAGAAAGCTTCTTTCTAGTTTTTAATGGAAGATATTTCCTTTTCCACCATAGCCCTCTACGGGCTTCCAAATATCATTTTGAAAATTCCACAAGAAGAGTCTTAGCGAAAGGCTTATTGAAGAGAAAGCTGTAACTCTGTGAGATGAATTAACAGAACACAAAGCAGTTTCTCAGAAAGCTTCTTTCCTGTTTTTAACGGAAGATATTTCCTTTTCCACCATAGCCCTCTATGGGCTTCCAAATATCACTTTTCAAATTCCATAAGAAGAGTCTTAGCGAAAATCTTCTTCAGGGGGAAGCTGTAACTCTACGAGAAGAAGTAACAGAACAGAAAGCAGTTCTCTGAATGCTTCTTTCCAGTTTTTAACGTAAGATATATCCTTTTTCACCATAGCCCTCTATGGGCTTCCAAATACCACTTTGCAAATTGTAAATGAACAACCTTAGCGAAAGGCTTCTTGAGGGGAAAACTGTAACTATGTGAAAAGAATTAACGGTACACAAAGCAGTTTCTCAGAAAACTTCTTTCCAGTTTTTAAAGGAAGATATTTCCTTGTTCACCATAGCCCTCTATGTGCTTCCAAATATCACATTGCATATTCCAAAAAACTGTCTTAGCGAAAGGCTTTTTGAAAAGAAAGCTGTAACTCTGTGAGATGAATTAACAGAACACGAATAAGTTTCTCAGAAAGCTTCTTTCTAGTTTTCAACGGAAGATATTTCCTTTTTCAATAAAGCCGTCTATAGGTTTCCAAATATCACTTTGCAAATTCCACAAAAACAGACTTAGCGAAAGGTTTCTTGAGGGGAATTCTGTAACTCCGTGAGATGAATTGATGAACACAAAGCAGTTTCTCAGAAACCTTCTTTCCCGTTTTTAATGGAAGATATTTCCTTTTTCAACGTAGCCCTCTATGGACTTCCAAATATCACTTTGCAAATTCCACAAGAACAGTCTAAGCGAAAGGCTTCTTGAGGTGAAAGCAGTGACTCTGTGAGATGAATTAACAGAACACAAAGCAGTTTCTCAGAAAGCTTCTTTCCAGTTTTTAACGGAAGATATTTCCTTTTTCACCATAGACCTCTATGGGCTTCCTAATATCACTTTGCCTATTCCACAAGAAGAGTCTTAGCGAAAGGCTTCTTGAGGGGAAAGCAGTAACTGTGAGATGAATTAACCGAAAACAAAGCAGTTTCTCAGAAAGCTTCTTTCCAGTTTTTAAGGGAAGATTTTCCTTTTTCACCATAACCCTCTATGGGCTTCCAAATATCACTTTACAAATTCCACAAGAAGAGTCTTAGCGAAAGGCTTCTTGAGAGGAACGCAATAACTCTGTGAGATGAATTAACAGAACACAAAGCAATTTCTCAGAAAGCTTCTTTCCAGATTTTAACGGAAGATATTTCCTTTTTCACCATATCCCTCAATGGGCTTCCAAATATCACTTTGAAAATTCCACAAGAACAGTCTTAGCGAAAGGCTTCTTGAGGGGAAAGATGTAACTCTGTGAGATGAACTAACAGAACACAGAGCAGTTTCTCAGAAGGCTTCTTTCCAGTTTTTAACGGAAGATGTTTCCTTTTTCACCATAGCCATCTACGGGCTTCCAAATATCACTTTAAAAATTCCACAAGAAGAGTCTTGGCGAAAGGCTTCTTGAGGGGATAGCTGTAACTCTGTGAGATGAATTAACAGAACACAAAGTAGTTTCTCAGAATGCTTCTTTTCAGTTTTTATCTTAGGATATTTCCTTTTTCACCTTAGCCCTCTATGGGTTGAAAATATCACTATGAAAATTCCACAGGAACAGTCTTAGGGAAAGGCTTCTTAAGGTGAAAGCAGTGACTCTGTGAGATGAATTAACAGAACACAGAGCAGTTTCTCAGAAAGCTTCTTTCCAGTTTTTAACGGAGGTAATTTCCTTTTTAACCATAGCCCTCTATGGACTTCCAAATATCACTTTGCAAATTCCACAAGAACAGTCGTCGCGAAAGGCTTCTTGAGCGTAAAGCTGTAACTCTGTGAGATGAATTAACAGAGGACAAAGCAGTTTCTCAGAAAGCTTCTTTCCAGTTTTTAATGGGAGATATTTCCTTTTTCACCATAGAGCTCTACGGACTTCCAATATCACTTTGCAAAATCTACAAGAAGAACCTTAGAGAATGGTTTCTTGCTGGGAAAGCAGTAACTCTGTGAGATGAATTAACAGAACACAGAGCAGTTTCTATCGGAAGATATTTCTTTTTTCACCATAGCCCTCTATGGGCTTCCAAATATCACTTTGCAAATTCCACAAGAAGAGTCTTCGCAAAAGGCTTCTTCAGGGGAAAGCTGTAACTCTGTGAGATGAATTAACAGATCACAAAGTAGTTTCTCAGAATGCTTCTTTTAAGTTTTTATCTTAGGATATTTCCTTTTTCACCTTAGCCCTCTATGGGCTTGAAATTATCACTATGAAAATACCACAAGAACAGTTTTAGCGAAAGCCTTCTTAAGGTGAAAGCAGTGACTCTGTGAGATGAATTAACAGAACACAAAGCAGTTTCTGAGAAAGCTTCTTTCCAGTTTTTAACGGAAGATATTTCCTTTTTCACCGTAGACCTCTATGGGCTTCCAAATATCACTTTGCCAATTCCACAAGAAGAGTCTTAGCGAAAGGCTTCTTAGGGGAAAGCAGTAACTGTATGATGAATTAACCGAACACAAACCAGTTTCTCAGAAAGCTTCTTTCCAGTTTTTAGGGGAAGATTTTCCTTTTTCACCGTAACCCACTATGGGCTTCCAAATATCACTTTACAAATTCCACAAGAAGATTCTTAGTGAAAGGCTTCTTGAGAGGAACGCAGTAACTCTGTGAGATGAATTAACAGAACACAAAGCAGTTTCTCAGAAAGCTTCTTTCCAGTTTTTAATGGAAGTAATTTCCTTTTTAACCATAGCCCTCTATGGACTTCCAAATATCACTTTGCAAATTCCACAAGAACAGTCGTCGCGAAAGGCTTCTTGAGCGTAAAGCTGTAACTCTGTGAGATGAATTAACAGAGGACAAAGCAGTTTCTCAGAAAGCTTCTTTCCAGTTTTTAATGGGAGATATTTCCTTTTTCACCATAGAGCTCTACGGACTTCCAATATCACTTTGCAAAATCTACAAGAAGAATCTTAGAGAATGGTTTCTTGCTGGGAAAGCAGTAACTCTGTGAGATGAATTAACAGAACACAGAGCAGTTTCTATCGGAAGATATTTCTTTTTTCACCATAGCCCTCTATGGGCTTCCAAATATCACTTTGCAAATTCTACAAGAAGAGTCTTCGCAAAAGGCTTCTTCAGGGGAAAGCTGTAACTCTGTGAGATGAATTAACAGATCACAAAGTAGTTTCTCAGAATGCTTCTTTTCAGTTTTTATCTTAGGATATTTCCTTTTTCACCTTAGCCCTCTATGGGCTTGAAATTATCACTATGAAAATACCACAAGAACAGTTTTAGCGAAAGCCTTCTTAAGGTGAAAGCAGTGACTCTGTGAGATGAATTAACAGAACACAAAGCAGTTTCTGAGAAAGCTTCTTTCCAGTTTTTAACGGAAGATATTTCCTTTTTCACCGTAGACCTCTATGGGCTTCCAAATATCACTTTGCCAATTCCACAAGAAGAGTCTTAGCGAAAGGCTTCTTAGGGGAAAGCAGTAACTGTATGATGAATTAACCGAACACAAACCAGTTTCTCAGAAAGCTTCTTTCCAGTTTTTAAGGGAAGATTTTCCTTTTTCACCGTAACCCACTATGGGCTTCCAAATATCACTTTACAAATTCCACAAGAAGATTCTTAGTGAAAGGCTTCTTGAGAGGAACGCAGTAACCCTGTGAGATGAATTAACAGAACACAAAGCAGTTTCTCAGAAAGCTTCTTTCTAGTTTTTAAGGAAGATATTTCCTTTTCCACCATAGTCCTCTATGGGCTTCCAAATATCACTTTCAAATTCCACAAGAACAGTCGCAGCGAAAATGTTCTTCAGGGGAAAGCTGTAACTCTGTGGGAAGAATTAACAGAACACAAAGCAGTTTCTCAGAAAGATTCTTTCTAGTTTTTATGGAAGATATTTCATTTTTGGCCATAGCCCTTTATGGGCTTCTAAATATCACTTTGCTAATTCCACAAGAACAGTCTTAGCGAAAGGCTTCTTGAGGGGAAAGCTGTAACTCTGTGCGATGAATTAACAGAACACGAAGCAGTTTCTCCGAACACTTCTTTCCAGTTTTTAATGGAAGATATTGCCTTTTTCACCATAGCCCTCTACGGGCTTCCAAATATCTCTTTGCCGGTTCCACAAAAACAGACTTAGAGAGAGGCTTCTTGAAGGGAAAGCTGTAACTCTCTGAGCTGATTTAACAGAGCACAGAGCAGTTTCTCAGAATGCTTCTTTTCAGTTTTTACCTTAGGATATTTCCTTTTTCACCACAGCCCTCTATGGGCTTCCAAATATCACTCTACAAGTTCTACACCAACAGTGTTAGCAATAGGCTTTTACAGGCGAAAGTTGTAACTCTGTAAGAAGAATTAACAGAACGACAAAGCAGTTTCTCAGAAAGCTTCTTTCCAGTTTTTAACGGAAGATATTTCCTTTTTCACCATAGCCCTCTAAGGGCTTCCAATTATCACTTTGCATATTCCACAAGAAGATTCTTAGCGAAAGACTTCTTGAGGCGAAAGCTGTAATTCTGTGAAATGAATTAACAGAATACAAAGGAGTCTCTCAGAAAGCTTCTTTCCAGTTTTTAATTGAAGATATTTCCTTTTTCACCATAGACCTCTAAGGGCTTCCAAATATCACTTTGCAAATTCCACAGGAACATTCTTAGCAAAAGGCTTCTGGAAGGGAAAGCTGTAACTCTGTGAGATGAATTAACAGAACACTAAGCAGTTTCTCAGAAAGCTTCTTTCCAGTTTATATCGGAAGATATTTCCGTTTTCACCACTGCCCTCTATGGGCTTCCAAATATGACTTTGAATATTCCACAAGAACATTCTTAGCGAAGGCTTCATGTGGGGAAAGCTCTAACTCGGTCAGATGTATAATTAACAAAACACACGGCAGTTTCTCAGAAAGCTTCTTTTCAGTTTTTAACTGAAGATATTTCCGTTTTCATCATAGCCCTCTATGAGCTGCCAAATATCACTTTGCAAATTCCACAGGAACAGTCTTAGCGAAAGGCTTCTGGAAGGGAAAGTTGTAACTCTTTGAGATGAATTAACAGAACACAAAGCAGTTTCTATGAAAGCTTCTTTTCAGTTTTTATCTTAGGATATTTCCTTTTTCACCATAGCCCTGAATGGGCTTCGAAATATCACTTTGCTAATTACAAAACAACAGTCTTAGCGAAAGGTTTCTGGAGGGGAAAGCTGTAACACTCTGACATGAACTAACAGAACACAAAGCAGTTTCTCAGAAAGATTCTTTCCAGTATTTAACGGAAGATATTTCTTTTTTCACCATAGCCCTCTATGGGCTTCCAAATATCACTTTCCAAATTCCACAAAAACAATCTTAGTTAACGACTTCTTGAGGGGAAAGCTGTAACGTTGTGAGATGAATAAACAGAACACAAAACAGTTTCTCAGAAAGCTTCTTTCCGGTTGTTAACGGAAAGTATTTCCTTTTTCACCATAGCCTTCTATGGGCTTCCAAATATCACTTTGCGAATTTCACAAGAACAGTCTTAGTGAACGGCTTCTTGAGGGGAAAGCTGTAACTCTATGAGATGAACTAACAGAACACAAGGCAGTTTCTCTGAAAGCTTCTTTTCGGTTTTTATCTTAGGAGATTTCCATTTTCACTATAGCACTCTATGGGCTTCCGAATATCACTTTGCAAATTCCACAAGAACAGTATTAGCGAAAGGCTTCTTAAGGGGAAAGCTCTAACTCTTTGAGATGATTCAACAGAACACAAAACACTTTTTCAGAAAGCTTCTTTTCAGTTTCTATCTTAGGCTATTTCCTTTTTCACCATAGCCCTCTATGGTCTTCCAAATATCACCTTGCAAATTCCACAAGAACAGTCTTAGCGAAAGGCTTCTGGAAGGGAAAGCTCTAATTCGGTGAGATGTATTAACAGAAAACACGCCAGTTTCTTAAGAAGCTGCTTTCTCCTTTTTAACGGGAGATATTACCTTTTTCACCATAGCCCTCTATGGGTTACCAAATATGAATTTGCAAATTGCACAAGAAGAGTCTTAGTGAACGGCTCCTTGAGGGGAAAGCTCAAACACTGTGTGACGAACTAGCAGAACACAAATCAGTGTCTCAGAAAGCTTCTTTTCGGTGTTTAATGGAAGATAATCCCTTTTTCACCATAGCCCTCTATAGGCTTCGAAATTTCTCTTTGCAAATTCCACAAGAACAGTCTTAGTGAAAGGCTTCTGCAGGGACAAGCTGTAACTCTGTGAGATGAATTAACAGTACACAAAGCAGTTTCTCAGAAAGCTTCTGTTCAGTTTTTATATTAGGATATTTCCTTTTTCACCATCGCCTTCTAAGGGCTCCAAATATCACTTTGCAAATTCCACAAGAACAGTCTTAGCGAAAGGCTTCTGGAAGGGAAAGCTCTAATTCGGTGAGATGTATTAACAGAAAACACGCCATTTTCTCAAGAAGCTGCTTTCTACTTTTTTAACGGGAGATATTTCCTTTTTCACCATAGCCCTCAATGGGTTACCAAATATGAATTTGCAAATTGCACAAGAAGAGTCTTAGTGAACGGCTCCTTGAGAGGAAAGCTCAAACTCTGTGAGATGAACTAACAGAACACAAAGCAGTTTCTCAGAAAGCTTCTTTTCGGTTTTTAATGGAAGATATTCGCTTTTTCACCAGAGCCCTCTATAGGCTTCGAAATTTCTCTTTGCAAATTCCACAAGAACAGTCTTAGTGAAAGGCTTCTGCAGGGACAAGCTGTAACTCTGTGAGATGAATTAACAGTACACAAAGCAGTTTCTCAGAAAGCTTCTGTTCAGTTTTTATATTGGGATATTTCCTTTTTCAACATCGCCTTCTAAGGGCTCCAAATATCACTTTGCAAATTCCACAAAAACTGTCTTAGTGAAAGGCTTATTGAAGGGAAAGCTGTAACTCTGTGAGTTGAATTAAGAGAACACAAAGTAGTTTCTCAGAAAGATTCTTTCCAGTTTTAAACTGAAGTTATTTCCTTTTTCACCATAGCCCTCTACGGGCTTCCAATATCACTTTGCAAATTTCACAAGAACAGTCTTAGTGAACGGTTTTTTGAGGGTAAAGCTGTAACTCTGTGAGATGAACTAACAGAACACAAGGCAGTTTCTCAGAAAGCTTCTCTTTATTTTTATCTTAGGATATTTCCATTTTCACCATAGCCATCTGTGGGCTTCCAAATATCACTCTGCAAATTCCAAAAAAACAGCCTTAGCGACAGGCTTCTGGAGGGGAAAGCTGTAACTCTGTGAGTTGATTTAACAGAAAACAAAGCAGTTGCTCAGAAAGCTTCTTTTCAGTTTTTATCTTAGGGTATTTCCTTTTTCACCATAGCCCTCTACGGGCTTCCAATATCACTTTGCAAATTTCACAAGAACAGTCTTAGTGAACGGTTTTTTGAGGGTAAAGCTGTAACTCTGTGAGATGAACTAACAGAACACAAGGCAGTTTCTCAGAAAGCTTCTCTTTATTTTTATCTTAGGATATTTCCATTTTCACCATAGCCATCTGTGGGCTTCCAAATATCACTCTGCAAATTCCACAAAAACAGCCTTAGCGACAGGCTTCTGGAGGGGAAAGCTGTAACTCTGTGAGTTGATTTAACAGAAAACAAAGCAGTTGCTCAGAAAGCTTCTTTTCAGTTTTTATCTTAGGGTATTTCCTTTTTCACCATAGCCCTCTAAGGGCTTCGAAATATCACTTTGCAAATTCCACAAGAATAGACTTAGCCAAAGACTTCTCGAGGGGAAAGCTGTAACACTGAGAGATGAATTAGCAGAACACAAAGCAGTTTCTCAGAAATATTCTTTCCAGTTTTTAACAGAAGATATTTCCTTTTTCACCGTAGCCCTCACTGGGCTTCCAAATGTCACTTTGCAAATTCCACAAGAACAGTCTTAGTGAACGGCTTCTTGAGGGAAAAGCTGTAACTCTATGAGATGAACTAACAGAACACAGAGCAGTTTCTCATAAAGCTTCTTTTCTGTTTTTATCTTAGGAGATTTCCATTTTCACTATAGCACTCTATGGGCTTCCGAATATCACTTTGCAAATTCCACAAGAACAGTATTAGCGAAAGGCTTCTTAAGGGGAAAGCTCTAACACTTTGAGATGATTCAACGGAACACAAAGCAGTTTTTCAGAAACCTTCTTTTCAGTTTCTATCTTAGGCTATTTCCTTTTTCACCATAGCCCTCTATGGTCTTCCAAATATCTCCTTGCAAATTCCACAAGAACAGTCTTAGCGAAAGGCTTCTGGAAGGAAAGCTCTAATTCTGTGAGATGTATTAACAGAAAACATGCCAGTTTCTCAAGAAGCTGCTTTCTCCTTTTTAACGGGAGATATGTCCTTTTTCACCATAGCCCTCTATGGGTTACCAAATATGAATTTGCAAATTGCACAAGAAGAGTCTTAGTGAACGGCTCCTTGAGAAGAAAGCTCAAACTCTGTGAGATGAACTAACAGAACACAAATCAGTTTCTCAGAAAGCTTCTTTTCGGTTTTTAACGGAAGATATTCCCTTTTTCACCATAGCCCTCTATGGGCTTCGAAATTTCTCTTGCAATTTCCACAAGAACAGTCTTAGTGAAAGGCTTCTGCAGGGAAGAGCTGTAAATCTGTGAGATGTATTAACAGTATACAAAGCAGTTTCTCAGAAAACTTCTGTTCAGTTTTTATATTAGGATATTTCCTTTTTCACCATCGCCTTCTAAGGGCTCCAAATATCACTTTGGAAATTCCACAAGAACTGTCTTAGCGAAAGGCTTATTGAAGGGAAAGCTGTAACTCTTTGAGTTGAATTAAGAGAACACAAAGTAGTTTCTCAGAAAGATTCTTTCCAGTTTTAAACTGAAGTTATTTCCTTTTTCACCATAGCCCTCTACGGGTTTCCAATATCACTTTGCAAATTTCACAAGAACAGTCTTAGTGAACGGTTTTTTGAGGGTAAAGCTGTAACTCTGTGAGATGAACTAACAGAACACAAGGCAGTTTCTCAGAAAGCTTCTTTTCTATTTTTATCTTAGGATATTTCCATTTTCACCATAGCCATCTATGGGCTTCCAAATATCACTTTGCAAATTGCACAAAAACAGTCTTAGCGACAGGCTTCTTGAGGGGAAAGCTGTAACTCTGTGAGTTGATTTAACAGAAAACAATGCAGTTGCTCAGAAAGCTTCTTTTCAGTTTTTATCTTAGGGTATGTCCTTTTTCACCATAGCCATGTAAGGGCTTCGAAATATCACTTTGCAAATTTTGCAAATTCCACATGAATAGTCTTAGCCAAAGACTTCTGGAGGGGAAAGCTGTAACTCTGTGAGATGAATTAACAGAACACAAAGCAGTTTCTCAGAAAGCTTCTTTCCAGTTTTTAACGGAAGATATTTCCTTTTTCACCGTAGCCCTCTCTGGGCTTCCAAATATCACTTTGCAAATTCCACAAGAACAGCCTTAGTGAACGGCTTCTTGAGGGGAAAGCTGTAAATCAGTGAGATGAATTAACAGAACACAAAGCAGTTTCTCAGAAATCTTCTTTCCAGTTTTTTTCTTAGGATATTTCCTTTTTCACCATAGCCCTCTATGGGCTTCCGATTATCACTATGCAAATCCCACAGGAACAGTCTTAGCGAAAGATTTCTTGTGGAGAAAGCTGTAATTCGGTGAGATATATTAACAGAACATGCGTCAGTTTCTCAAAGTGCTTCTTTCTAGTTTTTAAGGGAAGATATTTCCTTTTTCACCATAGCCCACTATGGGCTTCCAAATATCACTATGAAAATTTCACAAGAACAGTCTTACTGAATGGCTTCTTGAGGGGAAAGCGGTAACACTGTGAGATTAAATAAAAGAACACAAAGCAGTTTCTCAGGAAGCTTTTTCTCGGTTTTTATCTTAGGATATTTCCTTTTTCACCATAGCCCTCTTTGGGATTCCAAATATCACTTTGCAAATTCCACAACAACAGCCTTAGAGAAAGGCTTTTTGAGGGGAAAGCTATAACTCTGTGAGATGAATTAACAGATCACAAAGCAGTTTCTCAGAAAGCTTCTTTCCAGTTTTTAATGGAAGATATTACCTTTTTCACCATAGCCCTCTAGGGTTTCCAAATATCACTTTACAAATTCCACAAAAACACTCTTAGCGAAAGTCTTCTTGAAGGGAGAACTGTAACTCTGTGAGATGAATTAACAGAACACAAAGCAGCTTCTCAAAAAGCTTGTTTTCAGTTTTTATCTTAGTCTATTTCCTTTTTCACCATAGCCCTCTGTGGGCTTCTAAATATCACTCTGCAAATTCCACAAGAGCCGTCGTACCGAAAGGCTTCTTGAGGGGAAAGCTGTAACTCTTGGAGATGAATTAACAGAACACAAAGCAGTTTCTCAGAAGCTTCTTTCCTGTTGTTAACTGAAGATATTTCCATTTTCACCGTAGCCCTCTATGGGCTTCCAAATATCACTTTGCAAATCCCACAGGAACAGTCTTAGCGAAAGGCTTCTTGTGGGTAAAGCTGTAGCTCGGTGAGATGTATTAACATAACACACGGCAGATTCTCATAAAGCTTCTTTACAGTTTTTAACGGAAGATATTTCCTTTTTCACCATAGCCCTCTATGGGCTTCCAAATATCACTATGCAAATCCCACAGGAACAGTCTTAGCGAAAGGCTTCTTGTGGAGAAAGCTGTAACTCGGTGAGATATATTAACAGAACACGCGGCAGTTTCTCAGAGTGCTTCTTTCTAGTTATTAAGGGAAGATATTTAATTTTACACCATAGCCCACTATGGGCTTCCAAATATCACTTTGAAAATTTCACAAGAACAGTCTTACTGAATGGCTTCTTGAGGGGAAAGCGGTAACACTGTGAGATGAAATAAAAGAACACAAAGCAGTTTCTCAGGAAGCTTCTTCTCGGTTTTTATCTTAGGATATTTCCTTTTTCACCATAGCCATTTATGGGCTTCCAATTATCACTTTGCAAATCCCACAAGAAGAGTCTTAGCGAAAGGCATCGTGATGGGAAAGCTGTAACTCGGTGTGATGTATTAACAGAACACACGGCAGTTTCACAGAATGCTTCTTTAGAGTTTTAACGGAAGATATTTCCTTTTTCACCATAGCCTCTATGGGCTTCCAAATATCACTTTGCAAATTCCACAAGAACAGTCTTAACGAAAGGCTTCTAGAGGGGAAAGCTGTTACTCTGTGAGATGAATTAAAAGAACACAGAGCAGATTCTCAAAAAGCTTCTTTCCAGTTTTAAAGTGAAGATATTTCCTTTTCACCGTAGCCCCCTATGAGCTCCAAAATAACACTTTGCACATTCCAGAGGAATAGTCTTAGCGAAAGTCTTCTTGAGCGGAAAGCTGTAACTCTGTGAGATGAATTAACAAAACACAAAGCAGTTTCTCAGAAATCTTCTTTCCACTTTTTAACTGAGGATATTTCCTTTTTCACTTTAGCCCTCTAATGGCTTCCAAATATCACTTTGCAAATTCCACAAGAAGTGTCTTAGCAAAAGGCTTCTTGAGGGGAAAGCTGTAGCTATGTGATGTGAATTAACAGAACACAAAGCAGTTTCTCAGAAAGCTTCTTTCCAGTTTTAACTGAGGATATTTCCTTTTTCACCATAGCCCTCTATGGACGTCCAAATATCACTTTGCAAATTCCACAAGAACAGTCTTCACGAAAGGCGTCTTGAGGGGAATGTTGTAACTCTGTGAGGTGAATTAACAGAACACAAAGCAGTTTTTCAGAAATCTACTTTCCAGTTTTGAACTGAAGATATTTCCTTTTTTACCATAGCCCTCTATGGGCTTCCAAATATCACTTTGCAAATTACACAAGAACAGCCTTACAGAAAGGTTTCTTGAGGGGAAAGGTTTAAGTCTGTAAGATAAATTAACAGAACATAAAGCAGTTTCTCAGAAAGCTTCTTTCCAGTTTTTAACAGAAAATATTTCTTCTTTCACCATAGCCCTCTATCGGCTTCCAAATATCACTTTGCAATTTCCACAAGAACAGCCTTAGCGAAAGGCTTCTTGAGGGGAAAGCTGTAACTCTGTGAGGTGAATTAACAGAACAAAAAGCAGTTTCTCAGAAAGCTTCTTTTCAGTTTTTATCTTAGGACATTTCCATTTTCACCATAGCCTTCTATGGGCTTCCAAACATCACTTTGAAAATTCCACAAAAACAGTATTAGTGAAAGGCTTTTTGAAGGGAAATCTGTGACATTGTGAGATGAATTCACAGAACACAAACAGTTTCTTAGAAAGCTTATTTCCACTTTTTAACTGAAGATATTTCCTATTTCACCAGAGCCCTCTTCTGGCTTCCAAATATCACCTTGAAAATAGCACAAGAACAGTCTTAGCGAAAGGCTTCTTGAGGGGAAAGCTGTATCTCTTTGAGATAAATTAACAGAACACAAAGCAGTTTGTCAGAAAGCTTCTTTCCAGTTTTTAACGGAAGATATTTTCTTTTTCATGGTAGACCTCTGTGGGCTTCCAAATATCACTTCGCAAATTCCACAAGAACAGTCCTACGGAAAGGCTACTTGGGGGAAAGCTGTAACTCTGTGAGATGAATTAACAGAACACAAAGCAGTTTCTCAGAAAGCTTCTTTCCACTTTTTAACAGAGGATATTTCCTTTTTCACCATAGCCCTCTATGGGCTCCAAATATCACTTTGCAAATTCCAAAAGAACAGTCTTAGCGAAAGGCTTCTTGAGGGGAAAGCTGTCACTCTGTGAAATGAATTATCAGAACACAAAGCAGTTTCTCAGAAAGATTCTTTTCAGTTTTTATCTTAGGATATTTCCATTTTCACTATAGCACTCTATGGGCTTCCGAATATCACTTTGCAAATTCCACAAGAACAGTATTAGCGAAAGGCTTCTTAAGGGGAAAGCTCTAACTCTTTGAGATGATTCAACAGAACACAAAACACTTTTTCAGAAAGCTTCTTTTCAGTTTCTATCTTAGGCTATTTCCTTTTTCACCATAGCCCTCTATGGTCTTCCAAATATCACCTTGCAAATTCCACAAGAACAGTCTTAGCGAAAGGCTTCTGGAAGGGAAAGCTCTAATTCAGTGAGATGTATTAACAGAAAACACGCCAGTTTCTCAAGAAGCTGCTTTCTCCTTTTTAACGGGAGATATTTCCTTTTTCACCATAGCCCTCTATGGGTTACCAAATATGAATTTGCAAATTGCACAAGAAGAGTCTTAGTAAACGGCTCCTTGAGGGGAAAGCTCAAACACTGTGAGATGAACTAACAGAACACAAAGCAGTTCCTCAGAAAGCTTCTTTTCGGTTTTTAAAGGAAGATAATCCCTTTTTCACCATAGCCCTCTATAGGCTTCGAAATTTCTCTTTGCAAATTCCACAAGAACAGTCTTAGTGAAAGGCTTCTGCAGGGACAAGCATTAACTCTGTGAGATGAATTAACAGTACACAAAGCAGTTTCTCAGAAAGGTTCTGTTCAGTTTTTATATTAGGATATTTCCTTTTTCACCATCGCCTTCAAAGGTCTCCAAATATCACTTTGCAAATTCCACAAGAACTGTCTTAGCGAAAGACTACTTGAGGGGAAAGCTGTAACTCTGTGATGTGAATTAACAGAACACAAAGCAGTTTCTCAGAAAGCTTCTTTCCAGTTTTTAACTGTGGATATTTCCTTTTTCACCATAGCCCTCTATGGGCGTCCAAATATCAGTTTGCAAATTCCACAAGAACAGTCTTCCCGAAAGGCGTCTTGAAGGGAAAGCTGTAACTCTGTGAGACGAATTAACAGATCACAAAGCAGTTTTACAGAAATCTTCTTTCCAGTTTTGAACTGAAGATATTTCCTTTATCACCATAGCCCTCTATGGGCTTCCAAATATCACTTTGCAAATTAAACAAGAACAGCCTTAGAGAAAGGTTTCTTGAGGGGAAAGCTTTAACTCTGTAAGATAAATTAACAGAACACAAAGCAGTTTCTCAGAAAGCTTCTTTCCAGTTTTTAACAGAAGATATTTCTTCTTTCACCATAGCCCTCTATCGGCTTCCAAAAATCACTTTGCAAATTCCACAAGAACAGCCTTAGCGAAAGGCTTCTTGAGGGGAAAGCTGTAACTCTGTGAGGTGAATTAACAGAACAAAAAGCAGTTTCTCAGAAAGCTTCTTTTCAGTTTTTATCTTAGGACATTTCCGTTTTCACCATAGCCTTCTATGGGCTTCCAAACATCAGTTTGAAAATTCCACAAGAACAGTCTTAGTGAAAGGCTTTTTGAAGGGAAATCTGTAACATTGTGAGATGAATTCACAGAACACAAACAGTTTCTTAGAAAGCTTATTTCCACTTTTTAACTGAAGATATTTCCTATTTCACCAGAGCCCTCTTCTGGCTTCCAAATATCACCTTGAAAATAGCACAAGAACAGTCTTAGCGAAAGGCTTCTTGAGGGGAAAGCTGTATCCCTTTGAGATAAATTAACAGAACACAAAGCAGTTTGTCAGAAAGCTTCTTTCCAGCTTTTAACTGAAGATATTTCCTTTTTCACCATAGCCCTCCATTAGCTCCAAATATCACTTTCCAAATTCCCCAGGAAGACTCTTAGCGAAAGGCTTCTTGAGCGGAAAGCTGTAAGTCTGTGAGATCAATTAACAGAACACAAAGCAGTTTCTCAGAAAGCTTCTTTCCACTTTTTAACTGAAGATATTTCCTTTTTCACAATAGCCCTCTATGGGTTCCAAATATCACTTTGCAAATTCCAAAAGAACAGTCTTAGCGAAAGGCTTCTTTAGGGGAAAGCGCTAACTCTGTGAGATGAAATAACAGAACACAAAACAGATTCTGAGAAAGCTTCTTTCCACTTTTTAACAGAGGATATTTCCTTTTTCACCATAGCCCTCTATGGCCTTCCAAATACCACTTTGCAAATTCCACAAGAACAGTCTTAGCGAAAGTCTTCTTGAAGGGAAAGCTGTAACTCTGTGAGATGACTTAACAGAACACAAAGCAGTTTCTCAGAAAGCTTCTTTCCTATTTTTAACGGAAGGTATTTCCTTTTTCACCATAGCCCTCTTTGGGCTTCCAATTATCACTTTGCAAATTCCACAAGAACGGTCTTATCGAAAGGTTTCTTGAGAGAAAGGTTGTAACTCTGTGAGATGAATTACCAGAACACCACGCATTTTCTCACAGTGCTTCTTTTCAGTTTTTCACTGAAGATATTACCTTTTTCACCATAGCCCTCTATGGGCTTCCAAATAACACTTTCCAAATTCCCCAAGAAGAGTCTTAGCGAAAGGCTTCTTGAGGGGAAAGCTGTAATTCTGTGAGATCAATTAACACAACACAAAGCAGTTTCACAGAAAGCTTCTTTCCAATTTTTATCGGAAGATACTTCCTTTTTCACCATAGCCCTCTATGGGCTTCCAAATATCACTTTACAAATTCCACAAGAACAGTCTTATCGAACGGCTTCTTGAGTTGAAGGCTGTAACTCTGTGAGATGAATTAACAGAACAAAAACCAGTTTCTCAGAAAGCTTCTTTCCAGTTTTTATCTTAGGATATTTCTTTTTTCACCATTACCCTCTACGGGCTTCCAAATATCACTTTGCAAATTCCACAAGAACTGTCTCAGCGAAAGGATTCTTGAGGGGAAAGCTGCTACTCTGTGAGATGAATTAACCGAACACAAAGCAGTTTCTCAGAAGGCTTCTTTCCAGTTTTTAACTGAAGATATTTCCTTTTTCACCATAACCCTCTATGGGCTTCGAATTATCACTTTGCAAATTTCAAAAGAACAGTCTTAGTTAACGGCTAACTGAGGGGAAAGCTGTAACTCTGTGAGATGAACTAACACAACACAAATCAGTTTCTCAGAAAGCTTATTTCCAGTTTTTAACGGAAGATATTTTCTGTTTCACCATAGCCCCCTATGGGCTTCCAAATATCACTTTGCAAATTCCACAAGAACAGTTTTAGGGAACGCCTTCTTGAGGGGAAAGTTTTAGCTCTGTGAGATGAAATAACAGAACACAAAGCAGTCTCTCAGAAAGCTTCTTTCCAGTTTTTAACGGAAGATGGTTCCTTTTTTACCCTAAACCTCTAGGGGTTTCCAAAAATCTCTTTGACAATTCCACAAGACCAGACTTAGCGAAAGGCTTATTAAGGGGAAAGCTGTAACTCTGTGAGATGAATTAACAGAACACAAAGCAGTTTCTCACACAGTTTCTTATCAGTCTTTAACGGAAGATATTTCCTTTTTCACCATAGACCTCTACGGGCTTCCAAGTATCACTCTGCAAATTCCACAAGAACAGTCTTAGCGAATGGCTTCTAGAAGGAAAAGCTGTAACTCTGTGAGATGAATCACCAGAACACAAAGCAGTTTCTCAGAAAGCTTCTTTTCAGTTCTTAATTGAAGATACTTCCTTTTCCACCTTAGACCTCCAGGGGCTTCCAAATATCACTTTGCAAATTCCACAAAAACAGTCTTAGCGGAAGGCTTCTTGAGGTAGAAGATGTAACTCTGTGAGATGAATTAACAGAACACAAAGCAGTTTCTCAGAAAGCTTCTTGTCAGTTTCTATCTTAGGATATTTCCTTTTTCACAATTGACTTCTATGGGCTTCAAATATCACTTTGCAAATTCCACAAGAACAGTCTTAGCGAAAGGCTTCTTGAGGCGAAAGTTGTAACTCTGTGAGATGAATTAAAAGAACACAAAGCAGTTTCTCAAAAACCTTCTTTAAAGTTTTTATCTTAGGATATTTCCTTTTTCACTATAGCCCTCTATGGGCTTCCAAATATCACTTTGCAAATTCCACAAGAACAGTCTTAGCGAAATGTTTCATGTGGGGAAAGCTGTCACTCTGTGAGATGAATTAACAGAAAACCAATCCGTTTCTCAGAAAGCTTCTTTTCAGTTTTTATCTTAGGATATTTCTTTTTTCACCATAGCCCTCTAGAGGCTTCCAAATATCACTTTCCAAATTCCACAAGAACAGTCTTAGCGAAATGTTTCATGTGGGGAAAGCTGTCACTCTGTGAGATGAATTAACAGAAAACCAATCCGGTTCTCAGAAAGCTTCTTTTCAGTTTTTATCTTAGGATATTTCTTTTTTCACCGTAGCCCTCTAGGGCCTTCCAAATATCACTTTGCAAATTCCACAAGAACAGTCTTAGCGAAAAGCTACTTGAGGGGTAAGTTGTAACTCTGTGAAATGAATTAACAGAACACAAAGCAATTTCCCAGAAAGCTTCTTTCCTGTTTTAATGAAGATATTTCCTTTTTCACCATGGCCCACTATGGGCTTCAAAATATTACTTTTGAAATTCCACAAGAACAGTCTTAGCGAAAGGCTTCTTGAGGGGAAAGCTGAACCCTGTGAGATGAATTAACAGAACACAGGACTCTTTCTCAGAAATTTTCTTTGCAGTTTTTAACGGAAGATATTTGTTTTTCACAATAGCCCTCTAAGGGCTTCCAAATATCACTTTGCAAATTCCACAAGAACAGTCTTAGCGAATGGCTTTTTGAGGGGAAAGCTGTAGCTCTGTGAGATGAATTACCAGAACACAAAGCAGTTTCTCAGAAAGCTTCTTTCCAGTTTTTAAACGAAGATATTTCATTTTCACCATAACCTTCCAGGGGCTTCCAAATATCACATTGCAAATTCCACAAGAACAGTCTTAGCGAAAGGCTTCTTCAGGGGAAACTGTAACTCTGTGAGATGAATTATCAGAACACAAAGCAGTTTCTCAGAAAGCTTCTTTTCAGTTTTTATCTTAGGATATTTCCTTTTTCACCACAGCCTTCTAAGGTCTTCCAAATATCACTTTGCAAATTCCACAAGAACACTCTTAGCGAAAGGCTTCTAGAGGGGAAAGCTGTAACTCTGTGAGATGAATTAACAGAACACAAAGCAGTTTCTCAGAAAGCTTCTATCCAGTTTTTAATGGAAGATATTTCCTTTTTCAAAATAGCCCTATAAGGGCTTGGAAATATCACCTTGCAAATTCCACAGGACCAGTCTTAGTGAATGACTTCTTGAGGGGAAAGCTATAACACTGTGAGATGAATTAGGAGAACACAATGCAGTTTCTGAGAAAGCTTCTTCTCGGTTTTCATCTTAGGATATTTCCCTTTTCGCCATAACCCTCTATTGGTTTGCAATATCACTTTGCAAATTCCACAAGAACAGTCTCAGTGAATGGCTTCTTGTCGGGAAAGCTGTAACTGTGTGAGATGAATTAACAGAACACAAAGCAGTTTCTCAGAATGCTTCTTTTCAGTTTTTATCTTAGGACATTTCCTTTTTCACCATAGCCCTCTTTGGGTTCCAAATATCACTTTGCAAATTCCACAAGAACAGACTTAGTGAAAGGCTTCTTGAGGAGAACGCTGTAACTCTGTGAGATGAATTAACAGAACACAAAGCAGTTTCTCAGAATGCTTCTTTCCAGTTTTTAACGGAAGATATTTCCTTTTTCACCGTAGACCTCTATGGGCTTCCAAATATCACTTTGCCAATTCCACAAGAAGAGTCTTAGCGAAAATCTTCTTCAGGGGGAAGCTGTAACTCTATGGGAAGAAGTAACAGAACAGAAAGCAGTTTCTCAGAATCCTTCTTTCCAGTTTTTAACTGAAGATATATCCTTTTTCACGATAGCCCTCTATGGCCTTCCAAATACCACTTTGCAAATTGTAAAAGAACAACCTTAGCGAAAGGCTTCTTGAGGGGAAAACTGTAACTATGTGAAAAGAATTAACAGTACACAAAGCAGTTTCTCAGAAAACTTCTTTCCAGTTTTTAAAGGAAGATATTTCCTTGTTCACCATAGCCCTCTATGGGCTTCCAAATATCACTATGCATATTCCAAAAGAACTGTCTTAGCGAAAGGCTTTTTAAAAGGAAAGCTGTAATTCCGTGAGTTGAATTAACAGAACACGAATAAGTTTCTCAGAAAGCTTCTTTCTAGTTTTCAACGGAAGATATTTCCTTTTTCAATAAAGCCCTCAATAGGTTTCCAAATATCACTTTGCAAATTCCACAAAAACAGACTTAGCGAAAGGCTTCTTGAGTGGAAATCTGTAACACTGTGAGATGAATTGAGAGAACACAAAGCAGTTTCTCAGAAACCTTCTTCCCCGTTTATAATGGAAGATATTTCCTTTTTCACCGTAGCCCTCTATGGACTTCCAAATATCACTTTGCAAATTCCACAAGAACAGTCTAAGCGAAAGGCTTCTTGAGGTGAAAGCAGTGACTCTGTGAGATGAATTAACAGAACACAAAGCAGTTTCTCAGAAAGCTTCTTTCCAATTTTTAACGGAAGATATTTCCTTTTTCACCATAGACCTCTATGGGCTTCCTAATATCACTTTGCCAATTCCACAAGAAGAGTCTTAGCGAAAGGCTTCTTGAGGGGAAAGTAGTAACTGTGAGATGAATTAACCGAAAACAAAGCAGTTTCCCAGAAAGCTTCTTTCCAGGTTTTAAGGGAAGATTTTCCTTTTTCACCATAACCCTCTATGGGCTTCCAAATATCACTTTACAAATTCCACAAGAAGAGTCTTAGCGAAAGGCTTCCTGAGAGGAACGCAGTAACTCTGTGAGATGAATTAACAGAACACAAAGCAATTTCTCAGAAAGCTTCTTTCCAGTTTTTAACGGAAGATATTTCCTTTTTCACCATATCCCTCTATGGGCTTCCAAATATCACTTTGAAAATTCCACAAGAACAGTCTTAGCGAAAGGCTTCTTGAGGGGAAAGCTGTAACTCTGTGAGATGAATTAACAGAACACAGAGCAGTTTCTCAGAAAGCTTCTTTGCAGTTTTTAACGGAAGATATTTCCTTTTTCACCATAGCCATCTATGGGCTTCCAAATATCACTTTAAAAATTCCACAAGAAGAGTCTTGGCGAAAACCTTCTTGAGGGGATAGCTGTAACTCTGTGAGATGAATTAACAGAACACAAAGTAGTTTCTCAGAATGCTTCTTTTCAGTTTTTATCTTAGGATATTTCCTTTTTCACCTTAGCCCTCTATGGGCTTGAAAATATCACTATGAAAATTCCACAAGAACAGTCTTAGCGAAAGGCTTCTTGAGGAGAAAGCAGTGACTCTGTGAGATGAATTAACAGAACACAGAGCAGTTTCTCAGAAAGCTTCTTTCCAGTTTTTAACGGAAGTAATTTCCTTTTTAACCATAGCCCTCTATGGACTTCCAAATATCACTTTGCAAATTCCACAAGAACAGTCGTCGCGAAAGGCTTCTTGAGCGTAAAGCTGTAACTCTGTGAGATGAATTAACAGAGGACAAAGCAGTTTCTCAGAAAGCTTCTTTCCAGTTTTTAATGGAAGATATTTCCTTTTTCACCATAGAGCTCTACGGGCTTCCAATATCACTTTGCAAAATCTACAAGAAGAATCTTAGAGAATGGTTTCTTGCTGGGAAAGCAGTAACTCTGTGAGATGTATTAACAGAACACAGAGCAGTTTCTAACAGAAGATATTTCTTTTTTCACCGTAGCCCTCTATGGGCTTCCAAATATCACTTTGCAAATTCCACAAGAAGAGTCTTCGCGAAAGGCTTCTTCAGGGGAAAGCTGTAACTCTGTGAGATGAATTAACAGAACACAAAGTAGTTTCTCAGAATGCTTCTTTTCAGTTTTTATCTTAGGATATTTCCTTTTTCACCTTAGCCCTCTATGGGCTTGAAAATATCTCTATGAAAATTCCACAAGAACAGTCTTAGCGAAAGGCTTCTTACGGTGAAAGCAGTGACTCTGTGAGATGAATTAACAGAACACAAAGCAGTTTCTCAGAAAGCTTCTTTCCAGTTTTTAATGGAAGATATTTCCTTTTTCTCCGTAGACCTCTATAGGCTTCCAAATATCACTTTGCCAATTCCACAAGAAGAGTCTTAGCGAAAGGCTTCTTAGGGGAAAGCAGTAACTGTATGATGAATTAACCGAACACAAACCAGTTTCTCAGAAAGCTTCTTTCCAGTTTTTAAGGGAAGATTTTCCTTTTTCCCGTAACCCACTATGGGCTTCGAAATATCACTTTACAAATTCCACAAGAAGATTCTTAGCGAAAGGCTTCTTGAGAGGAACGCAGTAACTCTGTGAGATGAATTAACAGAACACAAAGCAGTTTCTCTGAAAGCTTCTTTCTAGTTTTTAACGGAAAATATTTCCTTTTCCACCATAGTCCTCTATGGGCTTCCAAATATCACTTTCAAATTCCACAAGAACAGTCGGAGCGAAAATCTTACTTCAGGGGAAATCTGTAACTCTGTTGGAAGAATTAACAGAACACAAAGCAGTTTCTCAGAAAGATTCTTTCTAGTTTTTATGGAAGATATTTCATTTTTGACCATAGCCCTTTATGGGCTTCTAAATATCACTTTGCTAATTCCACAAGAAAAGTCTTAGCGAAAGGCTTCTTCAGGGCAAAGCAGTAACACTGTGAGATGAATTAACAGAACACAAAGCAGTTTCTCAGGAAGCTTCTTTCCAGTTTTTAACGGAAGATATTTCCTTTTTCACCATAGCCCTCTATGGGCTTCCAAGTATCCCTTTGGAAATTCCACAAGAACAGTCTTAGCGAAAGGCTTCTAGCGAGAAAACTGTAACTCTGTGAGGCCTCTATGGGCTTCCAAATATCACTTTGCAAATTCCACAAGAACAGTCTTAGCGAAAGGCTTCTTGAGGGGAAAGCTGTAACTCTGTGCGATGAATTAACAGAACACGAAGCAGTTTCTCCGAACACTTCTTTCCAGTTTTTAACGGAAGATATTGCCTTTTTCACCATAGCCTCTACGGGCTTCCAAATATCTCTTTGCCAATTCCACAAAAACAGCCTCAGAGAGAGGCTTCTTGAAGGGAAAGCTGTAACTCTCTGAGCTGATTTAACAGACCACAGAGCAGTTTCTCAGAATGCTTCTTTTCACCACAGCCCACTATGGGCTTCCAAATATCACTTTACAAGTTCTACACCAACAGTGTTAGCAAAAGGCTTCTAGAGGCGAAAGTTGTAACTCTGTAAGAAGAATTAACAGAACACAAAGCAGTTTCTCAGAAAGTTTCTTTCCAGTTTTTAACGGAAGATATTTCCTTTTTCACCATAGCCCTCTATGGGTTTCCAAATATCACTTTGCAAATTTCATAAGAACAGTCTTAGTGAAAGGCTTCTTGAGGGGAAAGCAGTAACTCTGTGAGATGAATTAACAGTACACAAAGTAGTTTCTCAGACAGATTCTTTCCAGTATTTAGCTGAAGATATTTACTCTTTCACCATAGCCCTCTATGGGCTTCAAAATATCACTTTGCAAATTCCACAAGAACTGTCTTAGCAAAAGCCTCTTTGAGGTGAAAGCTGTAACTCTGTGAGATGAAATAACAGAACACAAAGCAGTTTCTCAGAAATCTTCTTTCCGGTTTTTAATGGAAGATATTTCCTTTTTCACCATAGCCCTCTAGGGTCTTCCAAATATCACTTTGCAAATTCCACAAGAACAGACTTAGCGAAAGGCTTCTTGAGGGAAAGCTGTAACTCTCTGAGATGAATTAACAGAACACAAAGCAGTTTCTCAGAAATCTTCTATCCAGTTTTTAACGAAAGATATTTCCTTTTTCACCATAGCATTCTATGGGCTTCCAAATATCACTTTGCAAATTCCACAAGAAGATCCTTAGCGAAAGACTTCTTGAGGCGAAAGCTGTAATTCTGTGAAATGAATTAACAGAATACAAAGGAGTCTCTCAGAAAGCTTCTTTCCAGTTTTTAATTGAAGATATTTCCTTTTTCACCATAGACCTCTAAGGGCTTCCAAATATCACTTTGCAAATTCCACAGGAACAGTCTTAGCAAAAGGCTTCTGGAAGGGAAAGCTGTAATTCTGTGAGATGAATTAACAGAACACTAAGCAGTTTCTCAGAAAGCTTCTTTCCAGTTTATATCGGAAGATATTTCCGTTTTCACCACAGCCCTCTATGGGCTTCCAAATATGACTTTGAATATTCCACAAGAACATTCTTATCGAAGGCTTCTTGTGGGGAAAGCTCTAACTCGGTCAGATGCATAATTAACAAAACACACGGCAGATTCTCAGAGAGCTTCTTTTCAGTTTTTAACTGAAGATATTTCCGTTTTCATCATAGCCCTCTATGAGCTTCCAAATATCACTTTGCAAATTCCACAGGAACAGTCTTAGCGAAAGGCTTCTGGAAGGGAAAGTTGTAACTCTGTGAGATGAATTAACAGAACACAAAGCAGTTTCTATGAAAGCTTCTTTTCAGTTTTCATCTTAGGATATTTCCTTTTTCACCATAGCCCTGAATGGGCTTCGAAATATCACTTTGCAAATTACAAAACAACAGTGTTAGCGAAAGGTTTCTGGAGGGGAAAGCTGTAACTCTCTGACATGAATTAACAGAACACAAAGCAGTTTCTCAGAAAGATTCTTTCCAGTTTTTAACGGAAGATACTTCTTTTTTCACCATAGCCCTCTATGGGCTTCCAAATATCACTTTGGTAATGCCACAAGAACAGTCTTAGCAAAAGAATTCTTGAGGCGAAAGCTGTAACTCTGTGAGATACATTAACAGAACACAAAGCAGTTTCTCAGAAAACTTCTTTCCAGTTTTTAACAGAGGATATTTCCTTTTTCACCATAGCCCTCAATGGGCTTCCAAATATCACTTTGCACATCCCACAAGGACAGTCTTAGCGAAAGGCTTCTAGAGGGGAAAGCTGCAACTCTGTGAGATGAATTAACAGAACACAAAGCAGTTTCTCAGAAAGCTTCTTTCCAGTTTTAACGGAAGATATTTCCTTTTTAACCATAGCCCTGTATGGGCTTCCAAATATCATTTTGCAAATTCCACAACAACAGTCTTAGCGAAAGTCTTCTTGAGGGGAAAGCTGTAACACTGTGAGTTGAATTGACAGAACACAAGGCAGTTTTTCAGAAAGCTTCTTATCAGTTTTTATCTTAGGCTATTTCCTTTTTCACCATAGCCCTCTAGGGGCTTCCAAATATCACTTTCCGAATTCCACAAAAACAATCTTAGTTAACGACTTCTTGAGGGGAAAGCTGTAACGTTGTGAGATGAATAAACAGAACACAAAACAGTTTCTCAGAAAGCTTCTTTCCGGTTTTTAACGGAAAATATTTCCTATTTCACCATAGCCCTCCATTGGCTTCCAAATTACACTTTGCAAATTCCACAAGAACAGTCTTAGCGAAAGGCTTCTGGAGGGATATGCTGTAACTCTGTGAGTTGAATTAACAGAACACAAAGCAGTTTCTCAGAAAGCTTCTTTTCAGTTTTTAACGGAAGATATTGCTTTTTCAACATAGCCCTCTAAAGGGCTTCCAAATATCACTTTGGAAGTTCCACAAGAACAGTCTTAGCGACAGGCTTCTTGAGGGGAAAGCTGTAACACTCTGAGATGAATTAACAGAACACAAAGCAGCTTCTCAGAAAACTTCTTTTTAGTTTCTAATTGAAGGTATTTCCTTTTTCACCATAGCCTTCCATGGGCTTCCAAATATCACTTTGAAAATTTCACAAGAACAGTCTTAGTGAACGGCTTCTTGAGGGGAAATCTGTAACTCTATGAGATGAACTAACAGAACACAAGGCAGTTTCTCAGAAAGCTTCTTTTCGGTTTTTATCTTAGGATATATCCATTTTCACTATAGCACTCTATGGGCTTCCGAATATCACTTTGCAAATTCCACAAGAACAGTATTAGCGAAAGGCTTCTTAAGGGGAAAGCTCTAACTCTTTGAGATGATTCAACAGAACACAAAGCAGTTTTTCAGAAAACTTCTTTTCAGTTTCTATCTTAGGCTATTTCCTTTTTCACCATAGCCCTCTATGATCTTCCAAATATCACATTGCAAATTCCACAAGAACAGTCTTAGCGAAAGGCTTCTGGAAGGGAAAGCTCTAATTCGGTGAGATATATTAACAGAAAACACGCCATTTTCTCAAGAAGCTGCTTTCTCCTTTTTAACGGGAGATATTTCCTTTTTCACCATAGCCCTCGATAGGTTACCAAATATGAATTTGCAAATTGCACAAGAAGAGTCTTAGTGAACGGCTCCTTGAGGGGAAAGCTCAAACTCTGTGAGATGAACTAACAGAACACAAATCAGTTTCTCAGAAAGCTTCTTTTCGGTTTTTAATGGAAGATAATCCCTTTTTCACCATAGCCCTCTATAGGCTTCGAAATTTCTCTTTGCAAATTCCACAACAACAGTCTTAGTGAAAGGCTTCTGCAGGGACAAGCATTAACTCTGTGAGATGCATTAACAGTACACAAAGCAGTTTCTCAGAAAGCTTCTGTTCAGTTTTTATATTAGGATATTTCCTTTTTCACCATAGCCTTCTAAGGGCTCCAAATATCACTTTGGAAGTTCCACAGGAACAGTCTTAGCGACAGGCTTCTTGAGGGGAAAGCTGTAACACTCTGAGATGAATTAACAGAACACAAAGCAGCTTCTCAGAAAGCTTCTTTCCAGTTTCTTATTGAAGGTATTTCCTTTTTCACCATAGCCTTCTATGGGCTTCCAAATATCACTTTGCAAATTTCACAAGAACAGTCTTAGTGAACGGCTTCTTGAGGGGAAAGCTGTAACTCTATGAGATGAACTAACAGAACACAAGGCAGTTTCTCAGAAAGCTTCTTTTCGGTTTTTATCTTAGGAGATTTCCATTTTCACTATAGCACTCTATGGGCTTCCGAATATCACTTTGCAAATTCCACAAGAACAGTATTAGCGAAAGGCTTCTTAAGGGGAAAGCTCTAACTCTTTGAGATGATTCAACAGAACACAAAGCAGTTTTTCAGAAACCTTCTTTTCAGTTTCTATCTTAGGCTATTTCCTTTTTCACCATAGCCCTCTATGGTCTTCCAAATATCACCTTGCAAATTCCACAAGAACAGTCTGAGCGAAAGGCTTCTGGAAGGGAAAGCTCTAATTCGGTGAGATGTTTTAACAGAAAACACGCCAGTTTCTCAAGAAACTGCTTTCTCCTTTTTAACGGGAGATATTTCCTTTTTCAACATAGCCCTCTATGGGTTACCAAATATGAATTTGCAAATTGCACAAGAATAGTCTTAACCAAAGACTTCTGGAGGGGAAAGCTGTAACACTGTGAGATGAATTAACAGAACACAAAGCAGTTTCTCAGAAATGTTCTTTCCAGTTTTTAACGGAAGATATTTCCTTTTTCACCGTAGCCCTCTCTGGGCTTCCAAATATCACTTTGCAAATACCACAACAGCAGCCTTAGCGAAAGGCTTCTTGAGGGTAAAGCTGCAACTGTGTGAGTTGAATTAATAGAAAACAAAGCAGTTTCTCAGAAAGTTTCTTTTCAGTTTTTATCTTAGGATATTTACTTTTTCATCATAGCCCTCTAAGGGCTTCCAAATGTCACTTGTCAAATTCCACAAGAACAGTCTTAGTGAACGGCTGCTTTAGCAGAATGCTGTAACTCTGTGAGATGAACTACCAGAACAGAAAGCAGTTTCTCAGAAAGGTTCTTTTCGGTTTTTATCTTAGGATATTTCCATTTTCACCATAGCCCTCTTTGAGATTCCAAATATCACTTTGCAAATTCCACAACAACAGACTTAGAGAAAGGCTTTTTGAGGGGAAAGCTATAACTCTGTGAGATGAATTAACAGAACACAAAGCAGTTTCTCAGAAAGCTTCTTTCCAGTTTTTAATGGAAGATATTTCCTTTTTCACCATAGCCCTCTAGGGTTTCCAAATATCACTTTACAAATTCCACAAAAACACTCTTAGCGAATGTCTTCTTGAAGGGAGAACTGTAACTCTGTGAGATGAATTAACAGAACACAAAGCAGTTTCTCAGAAGCTTCTTTCCAGTTGTTAACTGAAGATAATTCCTTTTTCACCGTAGCCCTCTGTGGGCTTCCAAATATCACTTTGCAAATCCCACAGGAACAGTCTTAGCGAAAGGCTTCTTGTGGGGAAAGCTGTAACTCGGTGAGATGTATTAACATGACACACGGCAGATTCTCATAAAGCTTCTTTCCAGTTTTTAACGGAAGATATTTCCTTTTTCACCATAGCCCTCTAGGGGCTTCCAAATATCACTTTGAAAATTTCACAAGACCAGCCTCAGCAAAAGGCTTCTTCAGGGGAATGCTGTAACTCTGTGAGTTGAATTGACAGAACACAAAGCAGTTTCTCAGAAAGCTTATTTTTCAGTTTCTATCTTAGGATAATTCCTTTTTCAAAATAGACTTCTATTGGCTTCCAAATATGACTTTGCAAATTCCACAAGAACAGTCTTAGCGAAAGGCTTCTGGAGGTGAAGCTGTAACTCTGTGAGATGAATTAACAGAACAAATAGCAATTTCTCAGAAATCTTCTTTCCAGTTTTAAACGGAAGAAATTTCCTTTTTCACCATAGCCCTCTATGGACTTCCAAATATCACTTTGCAAATCCCACAAGAACAGTCCTAGCGAATGTCTTCTTGAGGGGAAAGCTGTAACTCGGTGAGGTGCATTAAGAGAACACATGGCGGTTTCTCAGAAAGCTTATTTCCGGTTTTTAAGAGAAGATAGTTCCTTTTTCACCATAGCCCTCTGCGGGCTTCCAAATATCACGTTGCAAATTCCACAAGAACAGTCTTAGTGATCGGCTTCTTGAGGGGAAAGCTGTAACTTTGTGAGATGTATTAGCACAACACAAAGGAGTTTCTCAGAAATCTTCTTTCCAGTTTTTAACGGAAGATATTTCCTTTTTCACCATAGCACTCTGCGGGCTTCCAAATATCACGTTGCAAATTCCACAAGAACAATCTTTGCGAAAGGCTTCTGGAGGGGAAATCTATAACTCCGTGATATCAATTAAGAAAACACAATGCAGTTTTTCAGAAAGCATCTTTTCAGTTTTTATCTTAGGATACTTCCTTTTCCACCATAGCCTTCTAGGAGCTTCCAAATATCACTTTGCAAATTCCTCAAGAACAGTCTTAAGGAAAGGCTTCTTGAAGTGAAAGCTGTAGTCTGTGAGAGGAATTAACAGAACACAAAGAAGTCTCTCAGAAAGCTTCTTCCCTGTTTTTAATGGAAGATATTTCCTTTTTCACCATAGCCCTCTACGGGCTTCTAAGATCACATTGCAAATTCCACAAGAACAGTCTTAGCGAAAGGCTTCTGGAGAGCAAAGCTGTAATTCTGTGAGATGAACTAACAAAACACAAAGCAGTTTTTCAGAAAGCTTCTTTTCGGTTTTTAACGGAAGAAATTTCCTTTTTCATCATAGCCCTCAATGGGCTTCCAAATTTCACTTTCCAAATTCCACAAGAACAGTCTTACAGAAAGGCTTCTTGAGGGGAAAGCTGTAACTCGGTGAGATGTATTAACAGAACACACGGTAGTTTCTCAGAAACCTTCTTTCCAGTTTTTAACTGAAGATATTTCCTTTTCCACCATAGCCCTCTCTGGGCTTCCAAATATCACTTTGCAAATTCCACAAGAACAGTCTTAGCGAAAGGCTTCTGGAGGGGAAAGCTGTACCACTGTGAGATGAATTAACAGAACACAAAGCAGTTTCTCAGAAAACTTCTTTTCAGTTTTTATCTTAGGATATTTCCTTTTTCACCATAGCTCTCTCTTTGCTTCCAAATATCACTTTGCAAATTCCACAAGAACAGTGTTAGCGAAAGGTTTCTGGATGGGAGAGCTGTATCTCTGTGAGATGCATTAACAGAACACAAAGCAGTTTCTCAGAAATCTTCTTTCCAGTTTTTAACGGAAGATATTTCCTTTTTCAGCTTAGCCCTCTATGGGCTTCCAAATATCACTTTGCAAATTCCAAAAGAACAGTCTTAGCGAAAGGTTTCTTGAGGGAAAAGCTGTAACTCTGTGAGTTGAATTAACAGAACACAAAGCAGTTTCTCAGAAAGCTTCTTTTCCGTTTTTATCTTAGGATATTTCCTTTTTCACCATAGCTCTCTTCGGGCTTCCAAACATCATTTTGCAAATTCCACAAGAACAGTCCTAGCGAAAGTCTTCTGGAGGGGAATCCTGTAACTCTGTGAGATGAATTAAGAGAACACAAAGCAGTTTCTCAGAAAGCTTCTTTCCGGTTTTTAACGGAAGATATTGCTTTTTCACCATAGCCCTCTAAGGGCTTCCAAATATCACTTTGGAAGTTCCACAAGAACAGTCTCAGCGACAGGCTTCTTGAGGGGAAAGCTGTAACACTCTGAGATGAATTAACAGAACACAAAGCAGTTTCTCAGAAATCTTCTTTCCAGTTTTTAACGGAAGATATTTCCTTTTTCACCATAGCCTTCTATGGGCTTCCAAATATCACTTTGCAAATTTCACAAGAACAGTCTTAGTGAACGGCTTCTTGAGGGGTAAGCTGTAACTCTATGAGATGAACTAACAGAACACAAGGCAGTTTCTCAGAAAGCTTCTTTTCGGTTTTTATCTTAGGAGATTTCCATTTTCACTATAGCACTCTATGGGCTTCCGAATATCACTTTGCAAATTCCACAAGAACAGTATTAGCGAAAGGCTTCTTAAGGGGAAAGCTCTAACTCTTTGAGATGATTCAACAGAACACAAAGCAGTTTTTCAGAAAGCTTCTTTTCAGTTTCTATCTTAGGCTATTTCCTTTTTCACCATAGCCCTCTATGGTCTTCCAAATATCACCTTGCAAATTCCACAAGAACAGTCTGAGCGAAAGGCTTCTGGAAGGGAAAGCTCTAATTCGGTGAGATGTATTAACAGAAAACACGCCAGTTTCTCAAGAAGCTGCTTTCTACTTTTTTAACGGGAGATATTTCCTTTTTCACCATAGCCCTCTATGGGTTACCAAATATGAATTTGCAAATTTCACAAGAACAGTCTTAGTGAACGGTTTCTTGAGGGTAAAGCTGTAACTCTGTGAGATGAACTAACAGAACACAAGGCAGTTTCTCAAAAAGCTTCTTTTCTATTTTTATCTTAGGATATTTCCATTTTCACCATAGCCATCTGTGGGCTTCCATATATCACTTTGCAAATTCCAAAAAAACAGCCTTAGCGACAGGCTTCTTGAGGGGAAAGCTGTAACTCTGTGAGTTGATTTGACAGAAAACAAAGCAGTTGCTCAGAAAGCTTCTTTTCAGTTTTTATCTTAGGGTATTTCCTTTTTCACCATAGCCCTCTAAGGGCTTCGAAATATCACTTTGCAAATTCCACAAGAATAGTCTTAGCCAAAGACTTCTGGAGGGGAAAGCTGTAACACTGTGAGATGAATTAACAGAACACAAAGCAGTTTCTCAGAAATCTTCTTTCCAGTTTTTAACGGAAGATATTTCCTTTTTCACCGTAGCCCTCTCTGGGCTTCCAAATATCTCTTTGCAAATTCCACCAGAACAGTCTTAGTGAACGGCTTCTTGAGGGGAAAGCTGTAACTCTATGAGATGAACTAACAGAACACAGAGCAGTTTCTCATAAAGCTTCTTTTCGGTTTTTATCTTAGGAGATTTCCATTTTCACTATAGCACTCTATGGGCTTCCGAATATCACTTTGCAAATTCCACAAGAACAGTATTAGCGAAAGGCTTCTTAAGGGGAAAGCTCTAACTCTTTGAGATGATTCAACAGAACACAAAGCAGTTTTTCAGAAACCTTCTTTTCAGTTTCTATCTTAGGCTATTTCCTTTTTCACCATAGCCCTCTATGGTCTTCCAAATATCACCTTGCAAATTCCACAAGAACAGTCTGAGCGAAAGGCTTCTGGAAGGGAAAGCTCTAATTCGGTGAGATGTATTAACAGAAAACACGCCAGTTTCTCAAGAAGCTGCTTTCTCCTTTTTAACGGGAGATATTTCCTTTTTCACCATAGCTCTCTAAGGGTTACCAAATATGAATTTGCAAATTGCACAAGAAGAGTCTTAGTGAACGTCTCCTTGAGAAGAAAGCTCAAACTCTGTGAGATGAACTAACAGAACACAAATCAGTTTCTCAGAAAGCTTCTTTTCGGTTTTTAACGGAAGATATTCCCTTTTTCACCATAGCCCTCTATAGGCTTCGAAATTTCTCTTTGCAAATTCCACAAGAACAGTCTTAGTGAAAGGCTTCTGCAGGGACAAGCTGTAAATCTGTGAGATGAATTAACAGTATACAAAGCAGTTTCTCAGAAAGCTTCTGTTCAGTTTTTATATTAGGATATTTCCTTTTTCACCATCGCCTTCTAAGGGCTCCAAATATCACTTTGCAAATTCCACAAGAACTGTCTTAGCGAAAGGCTTATTGAAGGGAAAGCTGTAACTCTGTGAGTTGAATTAAGAGAACACAAAGTAGTTTCTCACAAAGATTCTTTCCAGTTTTAAACTGAAGTTATTTCCTTTTTCACCATAGCCCTCTACGGGCTTCCAATATCACTTTGCAAATTTCACAAGAACAGTCTTAGTGAACGGTTTCTTGAGGGTAAAGCTGTAACTCTGTGAGATGAACTAACAGAACACAAGGCAGTTTCTCAGAAAGCTTCTTTTCTATTTTTATCTTAGGATATTTCCATTTTCACCATAGCCATCTGTGGGCTTCCAAATATCACTTTACAAATTCCACAAAAACAGCCTTAGCGACAGGCTTCTTGAGGGGAAAGCTGTAACTCTGTGAGTTGATTTGACAGAAAACAAAGCAGTTGCTCAGAAAGCTTCTTTTCAGTTTTTATCTTAGGGTATTTCCTTTTTCAGCATAGCCCTCTAAGGGCTTCGAAATATCACTTTGCAAATTTTGCAAGTTCCACAATAATAGTCTTAACCAAAGACTTCTGGAGGGGAAAGCTGTAACTCTGTGAGATGAATTAACAGAACACAAAGCAGTTTCTCAGAAATCTTCTTTCCAGTTTTTAACGGAAGATATTTCCTTTTTCACCGTAGCCCTCTCTGGGCTTCCAAATATCTCTTTGCAAATTCCACCAGAACAGTCTTAGTGAACGGCTTCTTGAGGGGAAAGCTGTAACTCTATGAGATGAACTAACAGAACACAGAGCAGTTTCTCATAAAGCTTCTTTTCGGTTTTTATCTTAGGAGATTTCCATTTTCACTATAGCACTCTATGGGCTTCCGAATATCACTTTGCAAATTCCACAAGAACAGTATTAGCGAAAGGCTTCTTAAGGGGAAAGCTCTAACTCTTTGAGATGATTCAACAGAACACAAAGCAGTTTTTCAGAAACCTTCTTTTCAGTTTCTATCTTAGGCTATTTCCTTTTTCACCATAGCCCTCTATGGTCTTCCAAATATCACCTTGCAAATTCCACAAGAACAGTCTGAGCGAAAGGCTTCTGGAAGGGAAAGCTCTAATTCGGTGAGATGTATTAACAGAAAACACGCCAGTTTCTCAAGAAGCTGCTTTCTCCTTTTTAACGGGAGATATTTCCTTTTTCACCATAGCTCTCTAAGGGTTACCAAATATGAATTTGCAAATTGCACAAGAAGAGTCTTAGTGAACGTCTCCTTGAGAAGAAAGCTCAAACTCTGTGAGATGAACTAACAGAACACAAATCAGTTTCTCAGAAAGCTTCTTTTCGGTTTTTAACGGAAGATATTCCCTTTTTCACCATAGCCCTCTATAGGCTTCGAAATTTCTCTTTGCAAATTCCACAAGAACAGTCTTAGTGAAAGGCTTCTGCAGGGACAAGCTGTAAATCTGTGAGATGAATTAACAGTATACAAAGCAGTTTCTCAGAAAGCTTCTGTTCAGTTTTTATATTAGGATATTTCCTTTTTCACCATCGCCTTCTAAGGGCTCCAAATATCACTTTGCAAATTCCACAAGAACTGTCTTAGCGAAAGGCTTATTGAAGGGAAAGCTGTAACTCTGTGAGTTGAATTAAGAGAACACAAAGTAGTTTCTCACAAAGATTCTTTCCAGTTTTAAACTGAAGTTATTTCCTTTTTCACCATAGCCCTCTACGGGCTTCCAATATCACTTTGCAAATTTCACAAGAACAGTCTTAGTGAACGGTTTCTTGAGGGTAAAGCTGTAACTCTGTGAGATGAACTAACAGAACACAAGGCAGTTTCTCAGAAAGCTTCTTTTCTATTTTTATCTTAGGATATTTCCATTTTCACCATAGCCATCTGTGGGCTTCCAAATATCACTTTACAAATTCCACAAAAACAGCCTTAGCGACAGGCTTCTTGAGGGGAAAGCTGTAACTCTGTGAGTTGATTTGACAGAAAACAAAGCAGTTGCTCAGAAAGCTTCTTTTCAGTTTTTATCTTAGGGTATTTCCTTTTTCAGCATAGCCCTCTAAGGGCTTCGAAATATCACTTTGCAAATTTTGCAAGTTCCACAATAATAGTCTTAACCAAAGACTTCTGGAGGGGAAAGCTGTAACTCTGTGAGATGAATTAACAGAACACAAAGCAGTTTCTCAGAAATCTTCTTTCCAGTTTTTAACGGAAGATATTTCCTTTTTCACCGTAGCCCTCTCTGGGCTTCCAAATATCTCTTTGCAAATTCCACCAGAACAGTCTTAGTGAACGGCTTCTTGAGGGGAAAGCTGTAACTCTATGAGATGAACTAACAGAACACAGAGCAGTTTCTCATAAAGCTTCTTTTCGGTTTTTATCTTAGGAGATTTCCATTTTCACTATAGCACTCTATGGGCTTCCGAATATCACTTTGCAAATTCCACAAGAACAGTATTAGCGAAAGGCTTCTTAAGGGGAAAGCTCTAACTCTTTGAGATGATTCAACAGAACACAAAGCAGTTTTTCAGAAACCTTCTTTTCAGTTTCTATCTTAGGCTATTTCCTTTTTCACCATAGACCTCTATGGTCTTCCAAATATCACCTTGCAAATTCCACAAGAACAGTCTGAGCGAAAGGCTTCTGGAAGGGAAAGCTCTAATTCGGTGAGATGTATTAACAGAAAACACGCCAGTTTCTCAAGAAGCTGCTTTCTCCTTTTTAACGGGAGATATTTCCTTTTTCACCATAGCCCTCTAAGGGTTACCAAATATGAATTTGCAAATTGCACAAGAAGAGTCTTAGTGAACGGCTCCTTGAGAAGAAAGCTCAAACTCTGTGAGATGAACTAACAGAACACAAATCAGTTTCTCAGAAAGCTTCTTTTCGGTTTTTAACGGAAGATATTCCCTTTTTCACCATAGCCCTCTATAGGCTTCGAAATTTCTCTTTGCAAATTCCACAAGAACAGTCTTAGTGAAAGGCTTCTGCAGGGACAAGCTGTAAATCTGTGAGATGAATTAACAGTATACAAAGCAGTTTCTCAGAAAGCTTCTGTTCAGTTTTTATATTAGGATATTTCCTTTTTCACCATCGCCTTCTAAGGGCTCCAAATATCACTTTGCAAATTCCACAAGAACTGTCTTAGCGAAAGGCTTATTGAAGGGAAAGCTGTAACTCTGTGAGTTGAATTAAGAGAACACAAAGTAGTTTCTCAGAAAGATTCTTTCCAGTTTTAAACTGAAGTTATTTCCTTTTTCACCATAGCCCTCTACGGGTTTCCAATATCACTTTGCAAATTTCACAAGAACAGTCTTAGTGAACGGTTTCTTGAGGGTAAAGCTGTAACTCTGTGAGATGAACTAACAGAACACAAGGCAGTTTCTCAGAAAGCTTCTTTTCTATTTTTATCTTAGGATATTTCCATTTTCACCATAGCCATCTGTGGGCTTCCAAATATCACTTTACAAATTCCACAAAAACAGCCTTAGCGACAGGCTTCTTGAGGGGAAAGCTGTAACTCTGTGAGTTGATTTGACAGAAAACAAAGCAGTTGCTCAGAAAGCTTCTTTTCAGTTTTTATCTTAGGGTATTTCCTTTTTCAGCATAGCCCTCTAAGGGCTTGGAAATATCACTTTGCAAATTTTGCAAGTTCCACAATAATAGTCTTAACCAAAGACTTCTGGAGGGGAAAGCTGTAACTCTATGAGATGAATTAACAGAACACAAAGCAGTTTCTCAGAAATCTTCTTTCCAGTTTTTAACGGAAGATATTTCCTTTTTCACCGTAGCCCTCTCTGGGCTTCCAAATATCACTTTGCAAATTCCACAAGAACAGTCTTAGTGAACGGCTTCTTGAGGGGAAAGCTGTAAATCAGTGAGATGAATTATCAGAACACAAAGCAGTTTCTCAGAAATCATCTTTCCAGTTTTTTTCTTAGGATATTTCCTTTTTCACCATAGCCCTCTATGGGCTTCCAAATATCACTATGCAAATCCCACAGGAACAGTCTTAGCGAAAGGCTTCTTGTGGAGAAAGCTGTAACCCGGTGAGATATATTAACAGAACACGCGGCAGTTTCTCAGACTGCTTCTTTCTAGTTTTTAAGGGAAGATATTTCCTTTTTCACCATAGCCAACTATGGGCTTCCAAATATCACTTTGAAAATTTCACAAGAACAGTCTTACTGAATGGCTTCTTGAGGGGAAAGCGGTAACACTGTGAGATAAAATAAAAGAACACAAAGCAGTTTCTCAGGAAGCTTCTTCTCGGTTTTTATCTTAGAATATTTCCTTTTTCACCATAGCCATCTATGGGCTTCCAATTATCACTTTGCAAATTCCACAAGAACAGTCTTAGCGGAAGGTGTTTTCAGGGGAAAGCTCTAATTCTTTGAGATGAATTGACACAACACACAGCAAGTTTGTCAGAAAGCTTCTTTTCAGTTTTTAACTGAAGATATTTCCTTTTTCACCGTAGCCCTCTATGGGCTTCCAAATATCACTTTGCAAATACCACAACAGCAGCCTTAGCGAAAGGCTTCTTGAGGGTAAAGCTGCAACTGTGTGAGTTGAATTAATAGAAAACAAAGCAGTTTCTCAGAAAGTTTCTTTTCAGTTTTTATCTTAGGATATTTTCTTTTTCATCATAGCCCTCTAAGGGCTTCCAAATGTCACTTGTCAAATTCCACAAGAACAGTCTTAGTGAACGGCTGCTTTAGCAGAATGCTGTAACTCTGTGAGATGAACTACCAGAACAGAAAGCAGTTTCTCAGAAAGGTTCTTTTCGGTTTTTATCTTAGGATATTTCCATTTTCACCATAGCCCTCTTTGAGATTCCAAATATCACTTTGCAAATTCCACAACAACAGCCTTAGAGAAAGGCTTTTTGAGGGGAAAGCTATAACTCTGTGAGATGAATTAACAGAACACAAAGCAGTTTCTCAGAAAGCTTCTTTCCAGTTTTTAATGGAAGATATTTCCTTTTTCACCATAGCCCTCTAGGGTTTCCAAATATCACTTTACAAATTCCACAAAAACACTCTTAGCGAATGTCTTCTTGAAGAGAGAACTGTAACTCTGTGAGATGAATTAACAGAACACTAAGCAGTTTCTCAGAAAGCTTCTTTCCAGTTTTTAACTGAAGGTATATCCTTTTTTACCATAGCCCTCTAAGGGCTTCCAAATATCTCTTTGAAAATTCCACAAGAACAGTCTTAACGAAAGGCTTCTTTAGGGGAAAGCTGGAACACTGTGAGATGAATTAACAGAACACAAAGCAGCTTCTCAAAAAGCTTGTTTTCAGTTTTTATCTTAGTCTATTTCCTTTTTCACCATAGCCCTCTGTGGGCTTCTAAATATCACTCTGCAAATTCCACAAGAGCCGTCGTACCGAAAGGCTTCTTGAGGGGAAAGCTGTAACTCTTGGAGATGAATTAACAGAACACAAAGCAGTTTCTCAGAAGCTTCTTTCCTGTTGTTAACTGAAGATATTTCCATTTTCACCGTAGCCCTCTATGGGCTTCCAAATATCACTTTGCAAATCCCACAGGAACAGTCTTAGCGAAAGGCTTCTTGTGGGTAAAGCTGTAACTCGGTGAGATGTATTAACATAACACACGGCAGATTCTCATAAAGCTTCTTTACAGTTTTGAACGGAAGATATTTCCTTTTTCACCATAGCCCTCTATGGGCTTCCAAATATCCCTTTGCCAATTCCACAAGAACAGCCTTAGCGAAAGGCTTCTTGAAGGGAAAGATGTAACTCTGTGAGATGAATTAACAGAACACAGAGCAGTTTCTCAGAAAGCTTCTTTCCAGTTTTTAACGGAAGATATTTCCTTTTTCACCATAGCCCTCCAGGGGCTTCCAAATATCACTTTGAAAATTTCACAAGAACAGCCTCAGCAAAAGGCTTCTTGAGGGGAAAGCTGTAACTCTGTGAGTTGAATTGACAGAACACAAAGCAGTTTCTCAGAAAGCTTATTTTTCAGTTTCTATCTTAGGATAATTCCTTTTTCAAAATAGACTTCTATTGGCTTCCAAATATGACTTTGCAAATTCCACAAGAACAGTCTTAGCGAAAGGCTTCTGGAGGTGAAGCTGTAACTCTGTGAGATGAATTAACAGAACAAATAGCAATTTCTCAGAAATCTTCTTTCCAGTTTTAAACGGAAGAAATTTCCTTTTTCACCATAGCCCTCTATGGACTTCCAAATATCACTTTGCAAATCCCACAAGAACAGTCCTAGCGAATGTCTTCTTGAGGGGAAAGCTGTAACTCGGTGAGGTGCATTAAGAGAACACATGGCGGTTTCTCAGAAAGCTTATTCCCGGTTTTTAAGAGAAGATAGTTCCTTTTTCACCATAGCCCTCTGCGGGCTTCCAAATATCACGTTGCAAAATCCACAAGAACAGTCTTAGTGATCGGCTTCTTGAGGGGAAAGCTGTAACTTTGTGAGATGTATTAGCAGAACACAAAGGAGTTTCTCAGAAATCTTCTTTCCAGTTTTTAACGGAAGATATTTCCTTTTTCAGCTTAGCCCTCTATGGGCTTCCAAATATCACTTTGCAAATTCCAAAAGAACAGTCTTAGCGAAAGGTTTCTTGAGGGAAAAGCTGTAACTCTGTGAGTTGTATTAACAGAACACAAAGCAGTTTCTCAGAAAGCTTCTTTTCAGTTTTTATCATAGGATATTTCCTTTTTCACCATAGCCCTCTATGGGCTTCCAAATATCACTTTGCAAATGCCACAGGAACAGTCTTAGCGAAAGGCTTCTTTAATGAAAATCTGTAACTCTGTCATATGAATTAACAGAACACAAATCAGTTTCTCTGAAAGCTTCTTTTCGTTTTTTATCTGAGGATATTTCCATTTTCACAGTAGACCTCTATGGGCTTCCAAATATCATTTTGCAAATTACACAAGAGGCGCCATAGCTGAAGGCTTCTTGAGGGGAAAGTTGTAACTCGTTGAGATGAATTAACAGAACACATAGCAGTTTCTAGGAAAGCTTCTTTTCAGTTTTTAACGAAAGATATTTCCTTTTTCAACATATCCCTCTATGGGTTTCCAAATATCACTTTGCAAATTCCTCAAGAACAGTCGTAGCGAAGGTCTTCTTGAGAGCAAAGCTGGAACTGTGTGAGATGTATTAATAGAACACACGGCAGTTTCTCAGAAAGCTTCTTTCCAGGTTTTAACGGAAGATATTTTGTTTTTCACTATAGCCCTCTGTGGGCTTTCGAATATCACTTTGCAAATTCCACAAGAACAGTCTTAGGGAAAGGCTTCTGGAGGGGAAAACTGTAACTCAGTGAGTTGAATTAACAGAACACAAAGCAGTTTCTCAGAAAGCTTCTTTCCAGTTTTTAACTGAAGAAATTTTCTTTTTCACCATAGCCATATTTGGGCTTCCAAATATCACTTAGCAAATCCCACAAGAACAGTCTTATCGAAAGACTTCTTGAAGGGAAAGCTGTAATCCTGTGAGATGAATTATCAGAACACCAAACAGTTTCTCAGAAATCTTCTTTCCAGTTTTTAACTGAAGATATTTCCTTTTTCACCGAAGCCCTCTAGGGGCTTCCAAATATCACTTTGCAAATTCCACAAAAAGAATCTTAGTGAATGACTTCTCTAGGGGAATGCTGTAACTCTGTTAGATAAATTAACAGAACACAAAGCAGTGTCTCAGAAATCTTCTTCCCAGTTTTTAACGGAAGATATTTCCTTTTTCTCCATAGCCCACTATGGGCTTCCAAATATCACTTTGCAAATTCCACAATACAGACTTACCGAAAAGCTTCTTGAGAAGAAAGCTGTAAGTCTGTGCGATGAATTACCAGAACACAAAGCAGTTTCTCAGAAAGTTTCTTTCCAGTTTTTAACTGAAGATATTTCCTTTTTCATCATGGCCCTCTATGGGCTTCCAAATATCACTTTGCAAATTGCACAAGAACAGTCTTAGCGTATGTCTTCTTGAGGAAAAATTTGTAACTCTGGGATACGAATTAAGAGAACACAAAGCAGTTCCTCAGAAAGCTTCTTTTCCGTTTTTATCTTAGGATATTTCCTTTTTCACCATAGCTCTCTTTGGGCTTCCAAACATCATTTTGCAAATTCCACAAGAACAGTCCTAGCGAAAGTCTTCTGGAGGGGAATCCTGTAACTCTGTGAGATGAATTAACAGAACACAAAGCAGTTTCTCAGAAAGCTTCTTTCCAGTTTTTAACTGAAGATATTTCCTTTTTCACCATAGCCCTATATGGGCTTCCAAATATCACATTGCAAATACCACAAGAACAGTCTTAGCGAAAGGCTTCTTGAGGGGAAAGCTGTAACTCGGTTAGACGTATTAACAGAACACACGGCAGTATCTCAGAAGGCTTCTTTCCAGTTTCTAATGGAAGATATTTCCTTTTTCACCATAGCCCTCTAAGGGCTTCCTAATATCACTTTGCAAATTCCAAAAGAGCAGTCTTAGCAAAAGGCTTCTGGAGCGGAAAACTGTAACTCTCTGAAATGAATTAACAGAACACAGAGCTGTTTCTCAGAAAGCTTCTTTGCAGTTTTCAGCCGAAGATATTTCCGTTTTCCCCACAGCCCTCTATGGGCTTCCAAATATCACTTAGAAAATCCCACCAGAACAGACTTTGAGAAAGGCTTCTTTAGGGGAATGCTGTAATTCGGTGAGATGCATTATCAGAACACACGGCAGTTTCACAGAATGCTTCTTCAGAGTTTTAACGGAAGATTTTTCCTTTTTCACCATAGACTTCTATGGGCTTCCCAATATCACTTTGCAAATTCCACAAGAACAGTCTTAACGAAAGAATTCTAGAGGGGAAAGCTGTTACTCTGTGAGATGAATTTAAAGAACACAAAGCAGATTCTCAAAAAGCTTCTTTCCAGTTTTAAACTGAAGATATTACCTTTTCACCGTAGCCCCCTATGGGCTCCAAAATAACACTTTGCATATTCCAGAGGAACAGTCTTAGCGAAAGGCTTCTTGAGCGGAAAGCTGTAACTCTGTGAGATGAATTAACAAAACACAAAGCAGTTTCTCAGAAATCTTCTTTCAACTTTTAACTGAGGATATTTTCCTTTTCACCATAGCCCTCTAATGGCTTCCAAATATCACTTCGCAAATTCCACAAGAAGTGTCTTAGCGAAAGACTTATTGAGGGGAAAGCTGTAAATCTGTGATGTGAATTAACAGAACACAAAGCAGTTTCTCAGAAAGCTTCTTTCCAGTTTTTAACTGTGGATATTTCCTTTTTCACCATAGCCCTCTATGGGCGTCCAAATATCACTTTGCAAATTCCACAAGAACAGTCTTCCCAAAAGGCGTCTTGAGGGGAAAGCTGTAACTCTGTGAGACGAATTAACAGATCACAAAGCAGTTTTACAGAAATCTTCTTTCCAGTTTTTAACTGAAGATATTTCCTTTATCACCATAGCCCTCTATGGGCTTCCAAATATCACTTTGCAAATTCCACAAAAACAGCCTTAGCGAAAGGCTTCTTGAGGGGAAAGCTGTAACTCTGTGAGGTGAATTAACAGAACAAAAATCAGTTTCTCAGAAAGCTTCTTTTCAGTTTTTATCTTAGGACATTTCCGTTTTCACCATAGCCTTCTATGGGATTCCAAATATCACTTTGAAAATTCCACAAGAACAGTCTTAGAGAAAGGCTTTTTGAAGGGAAATCTGTAACTTTGTGAGATGAATTCACAGAACACAAACAGTTTCTTAGAAAGCTTATTTCCACTTTTTAACTGAAGATACTTCCTATTTCACCAGAGCCCTCTTTTGGCTTCCAAATATCACCTTGAAAATAGCACAAGAACAGTCTTAGCGAAAGGCTTCTTGAGGGGAAAGGTGTATCCCTTTGAGATAAATTAACAGAACACAAATCAGTTTCTCAGAAAGCTTCTTTCCAGCTTTTAACTGAAGATATTTCCTTTTTCACCATAGCCCTCCATGGGCTCCAAATATCACTTTCCAAATTCCCCAGGAAGTGTCTTAGCGAAAGGCTTCTTGAGCGGAAAGCTGTAAGTCTGTGAGATCAATTAACAGAACACAAAGCAGTTTCTCAGAAAGCTTCTTTCCAATTTTTAACGGAAGATTCTTCCTTTTTCACCATAGCCCTCTATGGGCTTCCAAATATCACTTTACAAATTCCACAAGAACAGTCTTATCGAACGCCTTCTTGAGGCAAATATGTAACTGTGTGAGATGAATTAACGGAACACAACGCAGTTTCTCAGAAGGCTCCTTTCCAGTTTTTAAGTGAAGACATTTCCTTTTTCAACATAACCCTCTATGGGCTTCCAAATATCACTTTGCAAATTCCACAAAAACAGCCTTAGCGAAAGGCTTCTTGAGGGGAAAGCTGTAATTCTGTGAGATCAATTAACAGAACACAAAGCAGTTTCTCAGAAAGCTTCTTTCCAGTTTTTAAAGAAGATATTTCCTATTTCACCATAGCCCTCTATGGGCTTCCAAATATCACTTTGCAAATTCCACAAGAACAGTCGTAGCGTAAGGCTTCTTGACGTGAAAACTGTAGCTCTGTGAGATGAATGATCAGAACACAACGCAGTTTTTCAGAATGCTTCTTTCCAGGCTTTAACTGAAGATATTTCCTTTTTCACCGCAGACCTCTATGGGCTTCCAAATATCACTTTCCAAATTCCACAAGAACAGTCTTAGCGAAAGGCTTCTTGAGGGGAAAGCTGTAACTCTGTGAGATGAATTAACAGAACACAAAGCAGTTTCTCAGAATGCTTCTTTCCACTTTTTCACGGAAGATATTCCCTTTTTCACCATAGCCCTCTATGGGTTTCCAAATATCCCTTTGCAAATTCCACAAGAACACTCTCATCGAAAGGCTTTTTGAGGCTAAAGCTGTAACTCTGTGAGATGAATTAACAGAAAATAAAGCCGTTTCTTAGAAAGCCCAGTTTTGACCTGAAGAGATTTCCTTATTCACCATAGCCCTCTATGGGCTTCCAAGTATCACTTTGCAAATTCAGAAGAACAGTCTTAGCGAAAGGCTTCTTGAGGAGAAAGCTGTAACTCTTTGAGTTGAATTAACAGGACACAAAACAGTTTCTCAGAAACCTTCTTTCTTGTTTTTAACTTAAGATATTACCTTTTTCACGATAGCCCTCTATAGGCTTCCAAATATCTCTTGGCAAATTCCACAAGAACAGTCTTAGCGAAAGGCTTCTTGAGGGGAAAGCTGTAACTCTGTGAGATGAATTAACAGAACATAAAGCCGTTTGTCAGATAGCTTCTTTCCAGTTTTTAAGGAAGAGATTTACTTTTTCACCATAGCCCTCTAAGGGCTTCCAAATATCTCTTTGCAAATCCCACAAGAACATAGTTCGCGAAAGGCTTCTTGAGGGGAAAGCTGTAACTCTGTGAGGTGAATTAACAGAACACAAAGCAGTTTCTCAGAAACCTTCTTTCCAGTTTTTAACTGAAGATATTTCCTTTTTCACCATAGCCCTCCATGGGCTTCCAAATGTCACTCTTCAAATTCCACAAGAACCGCCATCGCGAAGGTCTTCTTGAGGAGAAATTTGTAACACTGTGAGATGAATTAACAGAACACAAAGCACTTTCTCAGAAAGCTTCTTTCCACTTTTTAACGGAAGATATTTCTTTCTTCACCATAGCCCTCTATGGGCTTCCAAATATCACTTTGCAAATTCCACAAGAACAGTGTTATAGAACGGCTTCTTGAGGGCAAAGCTGTAACTCTGTGAGATGAATTAACAAAACACAAAGCAGGTTCTCAGAAAGCTTCTTTCCAGTTTTTAACGGAAAATATTTCCTTTTTCACCATAGACCTCTATGGGCTTCCAAATATCACTTTACAAATTCCGCAAGAACAGTCTTAGCGAAAGTCTTCTTGAGGGGAAAGCTGTAAATCTGTGCGATGAATTAACAGAACAGGAATCAGTTTCTCAGAAAGCTTCTTTTCAGTTTTTATCTTAGGATATTTCCTTTTTCACCACAGCCCGCTATGAGCTTCCAAATGTCACTTTGCAAATTGCACAAGAACAGTCTTAGTGAAAGGCTTCTTGAGGGCAAAACTGTAACTCTGTGAGATGAATTAACTGAACACAAAGCAGTTTCTCAGAAAGCTTCTTTTCAGTTTTTATCTTAGGATATTTCCTTTCTCACCATTGCTCTCTTTGGGCTTCCAAATATCATTTTGCTAATTCCACAAGTACAGTCTTAGCGAAAGTCTTCTGTAGGGGAAAGTTTTAACTCTGTGAGATGAAGTAACAGAACACAAAGCAGTTTCTCAGAAAGCTTCTTTCCAGTTTTTAACGGAAGATATGTCCTTTTTCACCATAGCCCTCTATGTTCTTCCAAATATCACTTGGCAAATTCCCCAAGAACAGTCTTAACGAAAGGCTTCTTGAGAAGAAAGCTGTAACCCTGTGAGATGAATTAACAGAACACGAAGCAGTTTCTCAGAAAATTTCTTTCCAGTTTTTAATGGAAGATATGTCCTTTTTTACCATAGCCTTCTCTGGGCTTCCAAATATCACTTTGCAAATTCCACAAGAAGAGTCTTAGCGAAAGGCTTCTGGAGGGGAAGCCTGTATCTCTGTTAGATGAATTAACAGAACACAAAGCAGTTTCTCAGAAAGCTTCTTTCCAGTTTTTAACTGAAGATATTTCCTTTTTCACAATAGTCCTCTATGGGCTTCCAAATATCACATTGCAAATTCCACAAGAACAGTCTTAGCGAAAGGCTTCTTGAGGGGAAAGCTGTATCTCGGTTAGATGTATTAACAGAACACACCGCAGTATCTCAGAATGCTTCTTCCCAGTTTTTAACGGAAGATATTTCCTTTTTCACCATAGCCCTCTAAGGGCTTCCAAATATCACTTTGCAAATTTAAAAAGAGTAGTCTTAGCGAAAGGCTTCCAGAGCGGAAAGCTGTAACTCTCTGAAATGAATTAACAGAACACAGAGCTGTTTCTCAGAAAGCTTCTTTCCAGTTTTCAACCGAAGATATTTCCTTTTTAACCATAGCCCTCTATGGGCTTCCAAATATCACTTAGAAAATCCCACAAGAACAGTCTTTGCGAAAGGCTTCTTGAGGGGAAAGCTGTAATTCGGTGATATGTATTTACAGAACACACAGCAGTTTATGTGAAAGCTCCTTTCCAGTTTTTAACTGAAAATAGTTCCTTTTTCGCCATAGTCCTTTATGGGCTTACAATTATCACTTTGCAAATCCCACAAAGACACTCTTACTGAAAGGCTTCTTGAGGGTATATCTGTAACTCTGTGAGATGAATTAACAGAACACAAAGCAGTTTCTCAGAAAGCTTCTTTCCAGTTTTTAACTGAAGATATTTCCTTTTTCACCATACCCTTTATGGGCTTCCAAATATCACTTTGCAAATCCCACAAGAACAGTCTTAGCGAAAGGCATCGTGATGGGAAAGCTGTAACTCGGTGTGATGTATTAACAGAACACACGGCAGTTTCACAGAATGCTTCTTTAGAGTTTTAACGGAAGATATTTCCTTTTTCACCATAGCCTCTATGGGCTTCCAAATATCACTTTGCAAATTCCACAAGAACAGTCTAAACGAAAGGCTTCTAGAGGGGAAAGCTGTTACTCTGTGAGATGAATTAAAAGAACACAAAGCAGATTCTCCAAAAGCTTCTTTCCAGTTTTAAATTGAAGATATTTCCTTTTCACCGTAGCCCCCTATGAGCTCCAAAATAACACTTTGCACATTCCAGAGGAACAGTCTTCGCGAAAGTCTTCTTGAGCGGAAAGCTGTAACTCTGTGAGATGAATTAACATAACACAAAGCAGTTTCTCAGAAATCTTCTTTCCACTTTTTAACTGAGGATATTTCCTTTTTCACTATAGCCCTCTAATGGCTTCCAAATATCACTTTGCAAATACCACATGAAGTGTCTTAGGAAAAGGCTTCTTGAGGGGAAAGCTGTAGCTATGTGATGTGAATTAACAGAACACAAAGCAGTTTCTCAGAAAGCTTCTTTCCAGTTTTTAACTGAGGATATTTCCTTTTTCACCATAGCCCTCTATGGGCGTCCAAATATCACTTTGCAAATTCCACGAGAACAGTCTTCGCGAAAGGCGTCTTAAGGGGAATGTTGTAACTCTGTGAGGTGAATTAACAGAACACAAAGCAGTTTTTCAGAAATCTTCTTTCCAGTTTTGAAGTGAAGATATTTCCTTTTTCACCATAGCCCTCTATGGGCTTCCAAATATCACTTTGCAAATTACACAAGAACAGCCTTACAGAAAGGTTTCTTGAGGGGAAAGGTTTAAGTCTGTAAGATAAATTAACAGAACATAAAGCAGTTTCTCAGAAAGCTTCTTTCCAGTTTTTAACAGAAGATATTTCTTCTTTCACCATAGCCCTCTATCGGCTTCCAAATATCACTTTGCAAATTCCACAAGAACAGCCTTAGCGAAAGGCTTCTTGAGGGGAAAGCTGTAACTCTGTGAGGTGAATTAACAGAACAAAAAGCAGTTTCTCAGAAAGCTTCTTTTCAGTTTTTATCTTAGGACATTTCCGTTTTCACCATAGCCTTCTATGGGCTTCCAAACATCACTTTGAAAATTCCACAAGAACAGTCTTAGTGAAAGGCTTTTTGAAGGGAAATCTGTAACTTTGTGAGATGAATTCACAGAACACAAACAGTTTCTTAGAAAGCTTATTTCCACTTTTTAACTGAAGATATTTCCTATTTCACCAGAGCCCTCTTCTGGCTTCCAAATATCACCTTGAAAATAGCACAAGAACAGTCTTAGCGAAAGGCTTCTTCAGGGGAAAGCTGTATCTCTTTGAGATAAATTAACAGAACACAAAGCAGTTTGTCAGAAAGCTTCTTTCCAGTTTTTAACGGAAGATATTTTCTTTTTCATGGTAGACCTCTGTGGGCTTCCAAATATCACTTCGCAAATTCCACAAGAACAGTCCTACGGAAAGGCTTCTTGGGGGAAAGCTGTAATTCTGTGAGATGAATTAACAGAACACAAAACAGTTTCTCAGAAAGCTTCTTTCCACTTTTTAACTGAAGATATTTCCTTTTTCACCATAGCCCCCTATGGGCTCCAAATATCACTTTGCAAATTCCAGAAGAACAGTCTTAGCGAAAGGCTTCTTGAGGGGAAAGCGCTAACTCTGTGAGATGAAATAACAGAACACAAAACAGATTCTGAGAAAGCTTCTTTCCACTTTTTAACAGAGGATATTTCCTTTTTCACCATAGCCCTCTATGGACTTCCAAATACCACTTTGCAAATTCCACAAGAACAGTCTTAGCGAAAGTCTTCTTGAAGAGAAAGCTGTAACTCTGTGAGATGACTTAACAGAACAGAAAGCAGTTTCTCAGAAAGCTTCTTTCCAATTTTTAACGGAAGCTATTTCCTTTTTCACCATAGCCCTCTTTGGGCTTCCAATTATCACTTTGCAAATTCCACAAGAACAGTCTTATGGAAAGGTTTCTTGATAGAAAGGTTGTAACTCTGTGAGATGAATTACCAGAACACCACGCAGTTTCTCAGCGTGCTTCTTTTCAGTTTTTCACTGAAGATATTACCTTTTTCACCATAGCCCTCTGTGGGCTTCCAAATAACACTTTCCAAATTCCCTAAGAAGAGTCTTAGCGAAAGGCTTCTTGAGGGGAAAGCTGTAATTCTATGAGATCAATTAACACAACACAAAGCAGTTTCTCAGAAAGCTTCTTTCCAATTTTTATCGGAAGATACTTCCTTTTTCACCATAGCCCACTATGGGCTTCCAAATACCACTTTATAAATTCCACAAGAACAGTCTTATCGAACGGTTTCTTGAGTTGAAGGCTGTAACTCTGTGAGATGAATTAACAGAATAAAAAGCAGTTTCTCAGAAAGCTTCTTTCCAGTTTTTATCTTAGGATATTTCTTTTTTCACCATTACCCTCTATGGGCTTCCAAATATCACTTTCAAATTCCACAAGAACTGTCTTAGCTAATGGATTCTTGAGGGGAAAGCTGTAACTCTGTGAGATGAGTGAACGGAACACAAAGCAGTTTCTCAGAAAGCTTCTTTCCAGTTTTTAAGTGAGGATATTTTCTTTTTCACCCTAGCCCTCTACGGGCTTACAAATATCACTTTGCAAATTCCAGAAGAACAGTCTCATCGAAAGGCTTCTTGAGGGGAAAGCTGCAACTCTTTGAGATGAATTAACCGAACACAAAGCAGTTTCTCAGAAGGCTTCTTTCCAGTTTTTAACTGAGGATATTTCCTTTTTCACCATAACCCTCTATGGGCTTCTAATTATCACTTGGCAAATTTCAAAAGAACAGTCTTAGTTTACGGCTAACTGAGGGGAAATCTGTAACTCTGTGAGATGAATTAACACAACACAAAGCAGTTTCTCAGAAAGCTTCTTTCCCGTTTTTAACGGAAGATGGTTCCTTTTTTACCCTAGCCCTCTAGGGGTTTCCAAAAATCTCTTTGCAAATTACACAAGAACACCCTTAGCGAAAGGCTTCTTGAGAGGAAAGTTGCATCTCTGTGAGATGAATTAACGGAACACATAGCAGTTTCTCAGAAAGCTTCTTTCCAGTTTTTAACTGCAGATATTTCCTTTTTCATCATAGCCCTCTATGGACTTCCAAATATCACTTTGAACATTCCACAAGAACATTATTAGCGAAAGGCTTCCTGAGGGGAAAGCTGTAACTCTGTGAGAAGAATTAACAGAACACAAAGCAGTTTCTCAGAAAGATTCTTTTCAGTTTTTTTCTTAGGATATTTCCTTTTTCTCCATAGCCCTCTTTGGGCTTTCAAATATCACATTGGAAATTCCACAACAACAGTGTTAGCGAATGGCTTCCTGAGAGGAGAGCTGTAACTCTGTGAGATGAATTAACAGAACACAAAGCAGTTTTCAGAAAGCTTCTTTTCAGTCTTTAACTGAAGATATTTCCTTTTTCACGGTGGCATTCTATAGGCATCCAAATACCACTTTGGAAATTCCACAATAAGAATCTTATCGAAAGACTTCTTGAGGGGGAAGCTGTAACTTTGTGAGATGAACTAACACAACACAAATCAGTTTCTCAGAAAGCTTATTTCCAGTTTTTAACGGAAGATATTTCCTGTTTCACCAGAGCCCTCTATGAGCTTCCAAATATCACTTTGCAAATTCCACAAGAACAGTTTTAAGGAACGCCTTCTTGAGGGAAAAGTTTCAGCTCTGTGAGATGAAATAACAGAACACAAAGCAGTCTCTCAGAAAGCTTCTTTCCAGTTTTTAACGGAAGATGGTTCCTTTTTAACCCTAGCCCTCTAGGGGTTTCCAAAAATCTCTTTGACAATTCGACAAGACCAGACGTAGCGAAAGGCTTATTAAGGGGAAAGCTGTAACTCTGTGAGATTAATTAACAGAACACAAACCAGTTTCTCACACAGTCTCTTTCCAGTCTTTAACGGAAGATATTTCCTTTTTCACCATAGACCTCTACGGGCTTCCAAGTATCACTCTGCAAATTCCACAAGAACAGTCTTAGCGAATGGCTTCTAGAAGGGAAAGCTGTAACTCTGTGAGATGAATCACCAGAACACAAAGCAGTTTCTCAGAAAGCTTCTTTTCAGTTCTTAATTGAAGATACTTCCTTTTCCACCTTAGACCTCTATGGGCTTCCAAATATCACTTTGCAAATTCCACAACAACAGTCTTAGCGAAAGGCTTCTTGAGGCGAAAGTTGTAACTCTGTGAGATGAATTAAAAGAACACAAAGCAGTTTCTCAAAAACCTTCTTTAAAGTTTTTATCTTAGGATATTTCCTTTTTCACTATAGCCCTCTATGGGCTTCCAAATATCACTTTGCAAATTCCACAAGAACAGTCTTAGCGAAACGTTTTATGTGGGGAAAGCTGTCACTCTGTGAGATGAATTAACAGAAAACCAATCCGTTTCTCAGAAAGCTTCTTTTCAGTTTTTATCTTAGGATATTTCTTTTTTCACCATAGCCCTCTAGGGGCTTCCAAATATCACTTTGCAAATTCCACAAGAACAGTCTTAGCGAAAAGCTACTTGAGGGGGAAGCTGTAACTCTGTGAGATGAATTAACAGAACACAAAGCAATTTCCTAGAAAGCTTCTTTCGTGTTTTAATGAAGATATTTCCTTTTTCACCATGGCCCACTATGGGCTTCAAAATATTACTTTTGAAATTCCACAAGAACACTCTTAGCGAAAGGCTTCTTGAGGGAGAAGCTGAACTCTGTGAGATGAATTAACAGAACACAGGGCTGTTTCTCAAAAATTTTCTTTGCAGTTTTTAACGGAAGATATTTCCTTTTTCACCATAGCCCTCTAAGGGCTTCCAAATATCACTTTGCAAATTCCACAAGAACAGTCTTAGCGAATGGCTTTTTGAGGGGAAAGCTGTAGCTCAGTGAGATGAATTATCAGAACACAAAGCAGTTTCTCAGAAAGCTTCTTTCCTGTTTTTAACCGAAGATATTTCATTTTCACCATAACCCTCCAGGTTCTTCCAAATATCACATTGCAAATTCCTCAAGAACAGTCTTAGCGAAAGGCTTCTTGAGGGGAAACTGTAACTCTGTGAGATGAATTATCAGAACACAAAGCAGTTTCTCAGAAAGCTTCTTTCCAGTTTTTAACTGAAGATATAATCTTTTTCACCATAGACGTCTATGGGCTTCCAAATATCACTTTGTAAATTTCACAAGAACAGTCTTAGTGAAACGCTTCTTGAGGAGAAATCTGTAAGTCTGTGAGATGAATTAGCACAACATAAAGCAGTTTCTCAGAAAGCTTCTTTCCAGGTTTTAACGGAAGATATTCCCTTTTTCACCATAGACCTCTATGGGCTTCCAAATATCACTTTGCAAATTACAAAAAAACAGTCTTAGCGAAAGGCTCCTTAAGGGAAAAGCTGTAACTCTGTGAGAAGAAATAACAGAACACAAAGCAGTTTATCAGAATGATTCTTTTCAGTTTTTATTTTAGGATATTTCCTTTTTCACCATAGACCTCTAGGGGCTTCCAAATATCACTTTGCAAATTCCACAAGAATAGTCTTAGCGAATGGTTTCTTGTGGGGAGAGCTGAAACCCTGTGAGATGAATTAACAGAATACAAAGCAGTTTCACAGAAAGTTTCCTTTCAGTCTTTAACTGAAGATATTTCCTTTTTCACCATAGCCCTCTATTGTCTTCCAAATATCACTTTGCAAATTCCACAAGAAGAGTCTTAGCGAAAGGCTTCTGGAGGGGGAAGCTGTAACTCTGTGAAATGAATTAACAGAACACAATGCAGTTTCTCAGAAAGCTTCTTTTCAGTTTTTAACTGAAGATGTTTCCTTTTTCACCATAGCCCTTTATGGGTTCTCAATTATCACTTTGCAAATTCCACAAGAACAGTCTTAGCGAAAGTCTTCTTGAGGGGAGAGCTGTAACTCTGTGAGATGAATTAGCAGAACACAAAGCATTTTTTCAGAAAGCCTCTTTTCAGTTTTTATCATAGGATATTTCCTTTTTCAGCATAGCCCTCTATGGGCTTCCAAATATCACTTTGCAAATTCCACAACAACAGTCTTCGTGAAAGGCTTCTTGAGGGGGAAGCTGTAACTCTGTGAGATGAATTAACAGAACACAAAGCAGTTTCTCAGAAAGCTTCTTTCCAGTTTTTAACGGAAGATATTTCATTTTCACCATAACACTCCACGGGCTTCCAAATATCTCTTTTCAAATTCCACAAGAACAGTCTTAGTGAAAGGCTTCTTACGAGTAAAACTGTAACTCTGTGACATGAATTAACAGAACACAAAGCAGTTTCTCAGAAATCTTCTTTGCAGTTTTTAATTGAACACATTTTCTTTTTCACCATAGCCGTCTATGGGCTTCCAAATATCACTTTGCAAATTCCACAAGAACAATCTTAGCCAAAGCCTTCTTGAGGGAAAACCTGTAACTCAGTGAGATGAATTAGCTGGACACAAAGAAGTTTCTCGGAAAATTTCTTTCCAGTTTTTAACGGAAGATATTTCCTTTTTCCCCATAGCCCTCTTTGGGCTTCCAAATATCACTTTGCAAATTTCACAAGAACAGTCTTAGTGAACGGCTTCTTGAGGGGAAAACTGTAACTCTGTGAGATGGATTATCACAGAACAAAGCAGTTTCTCAGAAAGCTTCTTTCCAGTTTTTACTGAAGATATTTCCTTTTTCACCCCTGCCCAATATATGCTTCCAAATATCACTTTGGAAATTCCACAAGAACTGTCTTAGCGAAAGACTTCTTGAGGGGAAAGCTGTAACTCTGTGAGATGAATTAACAGAACACAGGACAGTTTCTCGAAATGCTTCTTTACAGTTTTTAACTGAAGATATTTCCTTTTTCACCTTAGGCCGCTATGGGCTTCCAAATATCACTTTGCAAATTTCACAACAACAGTCTTAGTGAACGGCTTCTTGAGGAGAAAGCTGTAAGTCTGTGAGATAAGTTAACACAACATGAAGCAGTTTCTCAGAAAGCTTCTTTTTAGTTTTTAACTTAAGATACTTCCTTTTTCACCATTGACCTCAATGGGCTTCCAAATATCACTTTGGAAATTCCACAAGAGCAGTCTTAGCGAATGGATTCTTGAGTGGAGAGTAGCAACTCTGTGAGATGAATTAACAAAACAAAAAGCAGTTTCTCAGAAAACTTCTTTTCAGTCTTTCACTGAAGATATTTCCTTTTTCACCTTAGCCCTCTATGGGCTTCCAAATATCACTTTGCAAATTCCACAAGAAGAGTCTTAACGAAAGCCTTCTTGAGGGTGAAGCTGTAACTCTGTGAGATGAATTAATCGAACAAAAAGCAGTTTCTCAGAAACCTTCTTTCCAGTTTTTAACTAAAGATATTTCCTTTTTCACCATAGCACTCTAAGGGCTCCCAAATATCACTTTGCAAATTCCACAAGACCAGTCTTAGTGAAAGGCTTCTTGAGGGGAAAGCTGTAACTCTGTGAGATGAATTAGCAGAACACAAAACATTTTACCAGAGGGCTTCTTATCAGTTTTTATCTTAGGATACTTCCTTTTACACCATAGCCCTCTTTGGGCTTCCAAATATCACTTTGCAAATTCCACAAGAACAGTCTTAGCGAAAGACTTCTTGAGGGGAAAGCTGTAATTCTGTGAGTTGAATTAACAGAACACAGAGCAGTTTCTCAGAAAGCTTCCTTTCAGTTTTTAACTGAAGATATTTTCTTTGTCACCTTAGCCTTCTATGGGCTTCCAAATATCACTTTGCAAATTCCAAAAGAACAGTCTTAGCGAAAGGCGTCTTGAGGGGAAAGCTGTAACTCTGTGAGATGAGTTAACAGAACACAAAGCAGTTTTCAGAAAGCTTCTTTCCAGTCTTTAACTGAAGATGTTTCCTTTTTCACCGTAGCCCTCTAAGGGCTTCCAAATATCACTTTGTAAATTCCACAAGAAGAATTTAGCCAAAGGCTTCTTGAGGGGGAATCTGTAACTCTGTGAGATGAATTAACAAAACACAAAGCAGTTTTTCAGAAAGATTCTTTCCAGTTTTTAACGGAAGATATTTCCTTTTTCAAAAAGCCCTCCAAGGGCTTCCAAATATCACCTTGAAAATTCCACAGGAACAGTCTTAGTGAACGGCTTCTGGAAGGGAAAGCTACAACACTGTGAGATGAATTAAGAGAACACAATGCAGTTTCTCCGAAAGCTTCTATTCAAGTTTTATCTTAGGATATTTCCTTTTTCATATAGCCTTCTAAGGGCTTCCAAATATCACATTGCAAATTCCACAAGAAAATTCTTAGTGAACGGCTTCTGGAGGGGAAAACTGTAACGGTGTGAGATGAATTAACAGAACACAAAGCAGTTTCTCGAAAGCTTCTTTCCTGTTTTTAACGGAAGATATTTCCTTTTTCACCATAGCCCTCTATGGGCTTCCAAATATCACTTTGCAAATTCCACAAGAATATTCTTAGCGAAGGGATTCTGGAGGGGAAAACTGTGACTCTGTGAGATGAATTAACAGAACACAAAGAAGTTTCTCGAAAACTTCTTTCCAGTTTTTAACGGAAGATATTTCCTTTTTCACCATAGCCCTCTATGGGCTTCCAAATATCACTTTGCAATTTCCACAAGAACAGTCTTAGCGAGAGGCTTCTTGAGGGGAAAGCTGTAACTCTGTGAGACGAAATAACAGAAAACACGGCAGTTTCTCAGAAAGCTTCTTTCCAGTTTTTAACGGAAGATAATTTCTTTTTCACCATAGCCCACGATGGGCTCCCAAATATCACTTTGCTAATTCCACAAGAACAATCTCAGGGAAAGACTTCTTGAGGTTATACATGTAACTCTGTGAGATGAATTAACAGAATACAAAGCAGTTTCTCAGAAAGCTTCTATTAAGTTTTTATTATACGATATTTTCTTTTTCACTACAGCCATCAATGGGCTTTCAAATATCACTTTGCAAATTCCACAAGAACATCCTTAGCGAAAGGCTTCTTGAGGGGAAAGCTGTAACTCTCTGAGATGAATTAACAGAACACAAGGCAGTTTCTCAGAAAGCTTCTTTCCAGTTTTCAACAGAAGATATTTCCTTTTTCACCATAGCCCTCTATGGGCATCCAAATACCACTTTGAAAATATCACAAGAACAGTTTAAGAGAACGGCTTATTGAGGGGAAAGCTGTAATTCTGTGAGATTAACAGAACACAAAGCAGTTTCTCAGAAATCTTCTTTTCAGTTTTTATCTTACCATATTTCAATTTGCACCATAGTTCTCTATGGGCTTCCAAATGTCACTTTGCCAATTACAAAAGAACAGTCTTTGTGAAAGGCGTCTTCCGCGGAAGGTGTAACTCTCTGAGATGAATTAACAGAACAGAAAGCAGTTCCTCAGCAAGCTTCTTTCCATTTTTTATCTTAGGATATTTCGTTTTTAACCATAGCCGTCTACGGGCTTCCAAATATCACTTTGCAAATTCCACAAGAACTGTCTCAGCGAAAGGCATCCTGAGAGGAAAGCTGTAACTCTGTGAAATCAATTAAAAGATCACAAAGCAGATTCTCAGAAAGCTTCTTTTCCGTTTTTATCTTAGGATATTTCCTTTTTCACCATCACCCTTTATGCGCTTCCAAATATCACATTGTCAGTTCCACAAGAACAGTCCTTGTGAAAGGCTACTTGAGGAGAAAGATGTATCTATGTGAGATGAATTAACAGAACACAAAGCAGTTTCTCAGAACGATTCTTTCATGTTTTTAACGGAATATATTTCCTTTTTCACCATAGCCCTCTAGGGGTTCCAAATATGACCTTTTAAATTCCACAAAAACAGTCTTAGTGAACGGCTTCTGGAGGGGAAAATATATTTCTGTCAGATGAATTATGAGAACACAATGCAGTTTCTCAGAAAGCTTCTTTTCGATTTTAATCTTAGGACATTTCCTTTTTCGCCATAAACCTCTGTGGGTTTCCAATATCACTTTGCAAATTCCAGAAGAACGGTCTCAGTGAACGGCTTCTTGAGGGTAAAGCTGTAACACTGTGAGATGAATTAACAGAACACAAAGCAGTTTCTCAGAAAGCTTCTTTCCAGTTTTTAAGAGAAGATATTTAATATTTTACCATAACCCTCTATCGGCTTCCAAATATCACTTTGCATATTTCACAAGAACTGTCTTAGAGAAAGGCTTCTTGAGGGGAAAGCTGTAACTCTGTGAGGTGAATTTACAAAGCAAAGCAGTTTCTCAGAAAGCTTCTTTTCAGTTTTTATCTTAGGATATTTCCTTTTTCACCATAGCCCTCTAAGGGCTTCCAAATATCACTTCGCAAATTCCACAAGAACAGTCTTAGCGAAAGGCTTCTTGAGGAGAAAGCTGTAACTCTGTGAGATGAATTAATAGAACACAAAGCAGTTTCTCAGAAAGCTTCTTTCAAGTAGTTAACTGAAGATATTTCCTTTTTGAGCATAGCCATCTACGGGCTTCCAAATATCACTTACCAAATTCCACAAGAACAACCTTAGTGAAAGGCTTCTTGAGGCGAAAGTTGTAACTCTGTGAGATGAATTAAAAGAACACAAAGCAGTTTCTCAAAAACCTTCTTTAAGTTTTTATCTTAGGATATTTCCTTTTTCACTATAGCCCTCTATGGGCTTCCAAATATCACTTTGCAAATTCCACAAGAACAGTCTTAGCGAAACGTTTCATGTGGGGAAAGCTGTCACTCTGTGAGATGAATTAACAGAAAACCAATCCGTTTCTCAGAAAGCTTCTTTTCAGTTTTTATCTTAGGATATTTCTTTTTTCACCATAGCCCACTAGGGGCTTCCAAATATCACTTTGCAAATTCCACAAGAACAGTCTTAGCGAAAAGCTACTTAAGGGGGAAGCTGTAACTCAGTGAGATGAATTAACAGAACACAAAGCAATTTCCCAAAAAACTTCTTTCCTGTTTTAATGAAGATATTTCCTTTTTCACCATGGCCCACTATGGGCTTCAAAATATTACTTTTGAAATTCCACAAGAACAGTCTTAGCGAAAGGCTTCTTGAGGGAAAAGCTGAACTCCGTGAGATGAATTAACAGAACACAAAGCAGTTTCTCAGAAAGCTTCTTTCCAGTTTTTATCTGAAGATGTTTCCTTTTTCACCACAGCCTTCTACGGGCTTCCAAATATCACTTTGCAAATTCCACAAGAACAGTCTTAGTGAAAGGTTTCTTGAGGAGAAAATTGTAGCTCTGTAAGATGAATTAACAGATGACAAAGCAGTTTTTCAGAAAGCTTCTTTTCGGTTTTTTTCTTAGAATATTTCCATTTTCACCATAGCCCTCTATGGGCTTCTAAATATCACTTTGAAAATTCAACAAGAACAGTCTTAGCGAAAGGCTTCTTGAGGGGAAAGTTTTAACCCTGTGAGTTGAATTAACAGAACACAAAGCTGTTTCTCAGAAAGCTTCTTTTCAGTTTTCATCCTAGGATATTTCCTTTTTCACCATAGCCTTATATGGGCTTCCATATATCACTTTGAAAATTCCACAGGAAGAGTCTTAGTGAACGGCTTCTTGAGGGGAAAGCTGTAGCTCTGTGAGATGAATTAACAGAGCATCAAGCAGTTTCTCAGAAAGATTCTTTCCAGTTTTTAACGGAAGATATTTCCAAGGGCTTGGAAATATCACCTTGCAAATTCCACAGGAACAGTCTTAGTGAATGACTTCTTGAGGGGAAAGCTATAATTCTGTGAGATGAATTAGGAGAACACAATGCAGTTTCTGAGAAAGCTTCTTCTTGGTTTTCATCTTAGGATATTTCCCTTTTCGCCATAACCCTCTATCGGTTTGCAATATCACTTTGCAAATTCCACAAGAACAGTCTCAGTGAATGGCTTCTTGTCGGGAAAGCTGTAACTGTGTGAGATGAATTAACAGAACACAAAGCAGTTTCTCAGAAAGCTTCTTTTCAGTTTTTATCTTAGGACATTTCCTTTTTCACCATAACCCTCTTTGGGTTCCAAATATCACTTTGCAAATTCCACAAGAACAAACTTAGCGAAAGGCTTCTTGAGGAGAATGCTGTAATTCTGTGAGATGAATTAACAGAACACAAAGCAGTTTCTCAGAAAGCTTCTTTCCAGTTTTAAACTGAAGGTATTTCCTTTCTCACCATAGCCCTCAATAGGCTTCCAAATATCACTTTGCAAATTCCACAAGAAAAGCCTTAGCGGAAAGCTTCTTGAGGGGAAAGCTGTAATTCTGTGAGATGTACTAACAGAACACAAAGCAGTTTCTCAGAAAGCTTCTTTTCAATTTTTATCTTAGGATATTTCCTTTTTTCATAACCCTCTAAGGGCTTCTAAATATCACTTTGCAAATTTCACAAGAGCAGTCTTAGCGAAAGGATTAATTAGGGGAAAGTTGTAACTCTGTGAGATGAATTAACAGAACACAAAGGAGTTTCTCAGAAAGCTTCTTTCCAGTTTTTAACTGAAGATATTTCCTTCTTTACCATAGCCCTCTATAGGCTTCCAAATATCCCTTTGCCAATTCCACAAGAACAGCCTTAGCGAAAGGCTTCTTGAAGGGAGAGATGTAACTCTGTGAGATGAATTAACAGAACACAGAGCAGTTTCTCAGAAAGCTTTTTTCCAGTTTTGAACGGAAGATATTTCCTTTTTCAAAATAGCCCTATAAGGGCTTCGAAATATCACCTTGCAAATTCCACAGGAACAGTCTTAGTGAATGACTTCTTGAGGGGAAAGCTATCACTCTGTGAGATGAATTAAGAGAACACAATGCAGTTTCTCAGAAAGCTTCTTTTCGGTTTTTATCTTAGGATATTTCCATTTTCACCATAGCCCTCTATGGGCTTCTAAATATCACTTTGCAAATTCCACAAGAACAGTCTTAGCGAAACGCTTCTTGAAGAGAAAGCTTTAAGTCTGCGAGTTGAATTAAAAGAACACAAAGCTGTTTCTCAGAAAGCTTCTTTTTAGTTTTTATCCTAGGATATTTCCTTTTTCACCATAGCTCTCTATGGGCTTCCATATATCACTTTGAAAATTTAACAGGAACAGTCTTAGTGAACGGCTTCTTGAGGGGAAAGCTGAAACACTGTGAGATGAATTATCAGAGCATCAAGCAGTTTCTCAGAAAGATTCTTTCCAGTTTTTAACGGAAAATATTTCCTTTTTCAAAATAGCCCTATAAGGGCTTCGAAATATCACCTTGCAAATTCCACAGGAACAGTCTTAGGGAATGACTTCTTGAGGGGAAAGCTATAACTCTGTGAGATGAATTAAGAGAACACAATGCAGTTTCTCAGAAAGCTTCTTTTCGGTTTTTATCTTAGGATATTTCCTTTTTCATATAGCCTTCTAAGGGCTTCCAAATATCACATTGCAAATTCCTGAAGAACGGTCTCAGTGAACGGCTTCTTGAGGGGAAAGCTGTAACACTGTGAGATGAATTAACAGAACACAAAGCAGTTTCTCAGAAAGCTTCTTTCCAGTTTTTAACAGAAGATATTTTCTTTATTACCATAGCCCTCTATTGGCTTCCATATATCACTTTGCATATTCCACAAGAACTGTCTTAGCGAAAGGCTTCTTTAGGGGAAAGCTGTAACTCTGTGAGATGAATTAACAAAAAACAAAGCAGTGTCTCAGAAAGCTTCTTTTCAATTTTTATCTTAGGATATTTCCTTTTTCACCATAGCCCTCTATGGGCTTCCAAATATCACTTTGCACATATCACAAGAACAGTCTTAGCGAAAGGCTTCCTTAGGAAGAAGCTGTAACTCTGTGAGTTGAATTAACAGAACACTAAGCAGTTTCTCAGAAAGCTTCTTTTCGGTTTTTATCTTAGGATATCTCCATTTTCACCATAGCCCTCTATGGGCCTCCGAATATCACTTTGCAAATTCCACAAAAACAGTCTTAGCGAAAGGTTTCTTGACGGGAAAGCTGTAACTCTGTGAGATGAATTAACAGAACACAAAGCAGTTTCTCAGAAAGCTTCTTTCCCATATCCCTTTATGGGCTTCCAAATATCACATTGCAAATTACACAAGAACAGTCTTAACGAAAGGTTTCTTGAGGGGAATGTTGCAACTCTGTGAGATGTATTAACAGAACCCAAAGCAGTTTGTCAGAAATCTTCTTTCCAGTTTTCAACTGAAGATATTTCCTTTTTTACTATAGCCCTCTATGGGCTTCCAAATATCACTTTGTAAATTCCACAAGAACTGTCTCACGGAAAGGCTTCTTGAGGGGAGAGCCGAAATTCTGTGAGATGAATTAATAGAACACAAAGCATTTTCTCATAAAGCTTCTTTCCACTTTTTAACTGAAGTTGTTTCGTTTTTCACCATAGCCCACTATGGGCTCCCAAATATCACTTTGCAAATTCCACAAGAACAGTCTTAGCAAAAGGCCTCTTGAGGGGAAAGCTGTAACTCTGTGAGATGAATTAGCAGAACACAAAGCAGTTTCTCAGAAAGCTTCTTTCAAGTAGTTAATTGAAGATATTTCCTTTTTCACCATAGACGCCTACGAGCTTCCAAGTATCACTTTGCAAATTCCACAAGAATAGCCTTAGCGAAAGGCTTCTTGAGGAGAATGCTGTAACACTGTGAGATGAATTAACAGAACACAAAGCAGTTTCTCAGAAAGCTTCTTTCCTATTTTTAACTGAAGTTGTTTCGATTTTCACCATAACCCCCTGTGGGCTTCCAAATATCGCTTTGCAAATTCCGCAAGAACAGTCATAGCGAAAGGCTTCTTGAAGGGAAAGCTGTAACTCTATGAGATGAATTAACAGAACTCAAACCAGGTTCTCAGAAAGCTTCTTTCAGTTTTTATCTTAGGATATTTCTTTTTTTCATAGCCCTCTCTGGGCCTCTAAATATCACTTTGCAAATGTCACAAGAAGATTCTTACCGAAAGGCTTCTTGATGGGAAAGCTATAACTCTGTGAGATGAATTAACAGAACACAAAGCAGTTTCTCAGAAAGCTTCTTTACAGTTTTTATCATAGGATATTTGCTTTTTCACCATATCCCTTTATGGGATTCCAAATATCACTTTGCAATTTACACAAGAACAGTCTTAGCGAAAGGTTTCTTGAGGGGAATGTTGCAACTCTGTGAGATGTATTAACAGAACCCAAAGCAGTTTGTCAGAAATCTTCTTTCCAGTTTTCAACTGAAGATATTTCCTTTTTTACTATAGCCCTCTATGGGCTTCGAAATATCATTTTTTAAATTCCACAAGAACTGTCTCACGGAAAGGCTTCTTGAGGGGAGAGCCGAAATTCTGTGAGATGAATTAATAGAACACAAAGCATTTTCTCATAAAGCTTCTTTCCACTTTTTAACTGAAGTTGTTTCGTTTTTCACCATAGCCCACTATGGGCTCCCAAATATCACTTTGCAAATTCCACAAGAACAGTCTTAGCGAAAGGCCTCTTGAGGGGAAAGCTGTAACTCTGTGAGATGAATTAGCAGAACACAAAGCAGTTTCTCAGAAAGCTTCTTTTCAGTTTTTATCTTAGGATATTTCCTCTTTCCATAGCCCTCTAAGGGCTTCTAAATATCACTTTGCAAATTTCACAAGAGCAGTCTTAGCGAAAGGCATCTCCAGGGCAAAGCTGTTACTCTGAGAGATGAATTAACAGAATGCAAAGGAGTTTCTCAGAAAACTTCTTTCCAGTTTTTAACTGAAGATATTTCCTTCTTTACCATAGCCCTCTATAGGCTTCCAAATATCACTTTGAAAATTCCACAAGAACAGCCTTAGCGAAAGGCTTCTTGAGGGGAAAGCTGTAACTCCGTGAGATCAATTAACAGAACACAAGGCAGCTTCTCAGAAAGCTTCTTTTCAGTTTCTATCTTAGGATATTTCCTTTTTCACCATAACCCTCTACGGTTTTCCAAATATCACTTTGCAAATACCACAAGAACAGTCTTACCGAAAGGCTTCTTGCGGTGAAAGCTATAACTATGTGAGATGAATTAACAGAACACAAAGCAGTTTCTCAGAAAGCTTCTTTCCAGTTTTTAACGGAAGACAGTTCCTTTTTCAACATAGCCCTCTACTTGCTTCACAATATCACTTTGCTAATTCTACAAGAACAGTCTTTGCGAAAGGCTTCTTGAGGGGAAAGCTGTAACACTGTGTGATCAATTAACGGAAAACAAAGCAGTCTCACAGAACATTTCCTTCCAGTTTTTAACGGAAGATATTTCCTTTTTCACCATAGACCTCTATGGACTTCCAAATACCACTTTGCAAATCCCACAAGAAAAGTCTTAGCGAAAGGCTTCATGAGGGGAAAATGTAACTCTGTAAGATGATTTAACAGAACACAAAGCAGTTTCTCAGAAAGCTTCTTTCCAGTTTGTAAACGAAGATATTTCGTTTTTCAACATAGCCCCCTATGGGCTTCCAAATATCACTTTGAATATTCCACCAGAACAGTCTTAGCGAAAGGCTTCTTGAGGGGAAATCTGTAACTCTGTGAGATGAATTAACAGAACACAAAGCAGTTTCTCAGAAAGCTTCTTTCCGGTTTTTAACGGAAGAGATTTCCTTTTTCACCATAGCCCTCTGTGGGCTTCCAAATATCACTTTGCCAATCCCAGAAGAACAGTCTCAGCGAAAGGTTTCATGAGGGGAAAACTGTAACTCTGCAAGATATTTTAACAGAACACAAAGAATTTCTCAGAAAGCTTCTTTTCGGTTTTTATCTTAGGATATTTCCCTTTTCGCCATTACCCTCTATCGGCTTCCAATATCACTTTGCAAATTCCACAAGAACAGTCTCAGTGAACGGCTTCTTGAAGGGAAAGCTGTGACTGTGTGAGATGAATTAACAGACAAAGCAGCTTGTCAGAAAGTTTCTTTACAGTTTTTATCTTAGGACAATTTCTTTTTCACCATAGCCCTAATGGGCTTCCAAATATCACTTTGCAAATTCCACAAGAACAAAGTTAGCGAAAGGCTTCTTCAGGGGAAAGCTGTAACTCTGTGAGATGAATTAACAGAACACAAAGCAGTTTCTCAGAAAGCTTTATCCAGTTTTTAACGGAAGATATTTCCTTTTTCTGCATAGACTTCTAACGGCTTCCAAATATCACCTTGCAAATTCCTCAGGAACAGTCTTAGTGAATGGCTTCTTGTGGCGAAAGCTATAACTCTGTGACATGAATTAAGAGAATACCATGCAGTTTCTCAGAAAGCTTCTTTTCGGTTTTTATCCTAGGAAATTACCTTTCTCGCAATAATCCTCTATGGGCTTCCAATATCACTTTGCAAATTCCACAAGAACAGTCTCAGTGAACGGCTTGTTTAGGGGAAAGCTGTAACTCTGTGAGATGAATTAACAGAACACAAAGCAGTTTCTCAGAAAGTTTCTTTTCAGTTTTTAAAGGAAGATATTTCCTTTTTCACCAGAGCCCTGTATGGACTTCCAAATATCTCTTTGGAAATTCTACAAGAACAGTCTTAGGGAGAGGCTTCTTGAGGGAAAAGCTGTAACTCTGTGAGATGAATTAAAAGAACACAAAGCAGTTTCTCAGAAAGCTTTTTTCAGTTGTTGTCTTAGGATATTTCCTTATTCTCCGTAGCCCTCTATGGGCTTCCAAATATCCCTTTGCAAATTCCACAAGAACAGACTTAGCGAAAGGCTTCTTGAAGGGAAAGCTGTAACTCTGTGAGATCATTAACAGAACACATAGCAGTTTCTCAGATACCTTCTTTTCAGTTTTTATCTTAGCATATTTCCTTTTTCAACATAGCCCTCTATGGGCTTCCAAATATAACTTTGCAAACTCCACAAGAACAGCATTAGTGAAAGGTTTCTTATGGTGAAAGCTGTAAATCTGTGAGATGAATTAACAGAACACAAAGCAGTTTCTCAGAAAGATTCTTTCCAGTTTTTAACGGAAGATATTTCCTTTTTCACCATAGCCCTCTATGGGCTTCCAAATATCACTTTGCAAATTCCACAAGAACAGTCTTAGCGAAAGGCTACCTGAGAAAGGCTTCTTGAGGGGAAACTGTAACTCTGTGAGTTGAATTAACAGAACACAAAGCAGTTTCTCAGAAAGCTTATTTTCAGTTTTTATCCTAAGATATTTCCTTTTTCACCATAGCCCTCTATGGGCTTCCAAATATCACTTTGCTAATTTCACAAAAACAGTCTTATTGAACAGCTTCTTGAGGGGAAAGCTGTAACTCTGTGAGTTGAACTAACAGAACACAAAGCAGTTTCTCAGAAATCTTCTTTCCAGTTTTTAACGAAAGTTATTTCCTTTTTCACCTTAGCCCTCTATGGGATTCCAAACATCACTTTGCAAATTTCACAAGAACAGTCGTAGCGAAAGGCTTCTTGAGGAGAAAGCTGCAACTCTCTGACATTAATTAACAGAACACAAAGCAGTTTCTAAGAAAGCTTCTTTTAGGTTTTTATCTTAGGATATTTCCATTTTCACCATAGCCCCCCTATGGCCTTCCAAATATCACTTTGCAAATTCCACAAGAACAGTCTTAGCAAAAGGCTTCTTGAGGGGAATGTTGTAACTCTGTGAGATGAATTAACAGAACACAAAGCAGTTTCATAGAAAGCTTCTTTTCAGTTTTTATCTTAGGATATTTCCTTTGTCAGCATAGCCCTGTAGGGGCATACAAATGTCACTTTGCAAATTCATCAAGAACAGTCTTAGCGAAAGGCTTCTTGAGGGGAAAGCTGTAGCTCTGTGAAATGAATTAACAGACCACAAAGCAGTTTCTCAGAAAGCTGCTTTCCAGTTTTTAACGGAAGATATTTCCTTTTTCACCATATCCCTCGATGGGATTCCAAATATCACTTTGCAACTTCCACAAGAACAGTCTTAGCGAAAGGCTTCTTCAGGGGAAATCTGTAGCTTTGTTAGATGAACTAACAGACCACAAAGCAGTTAATCAGAAAGTTTCTTTCCAGTTTTTAAAGGAGATATTTTCTTTTCACCATATCCCTCTATGGGCTTCCAAATATCACTTTGCAAATTACACAAGAACATTTTAGTGAACGGCTTCTTGAGGGGAAAGCTATAAATCTGTGAGATGAATTAAGAGCACACAGTGCAGTTTCTCATAAAGCTTCCTTTCGGTTTTTAGGTTAGGATATTTTCTTTTTCGCCAGAGCCCCCTATGGGCTTCCAAGTATCACTTTGCAAATTCCAGAAGAACAGTCTTAGGGAAAGACTTCTTGAGGGGAAAGCTGTAACTCTCTGGGATCAATTAACAAAAAAAGCAAGCAGTTTCTCAGAAATCTTCTTCCAAGTTTTTAACGGAAGATATTTCCTTTTTCTCCATAGCCCTCTATGGTTTTCCAAATATCACATTTAAAGTTCCACAACAACAGCCTTAGCAAAAGGCTTTTGGAGGAGAAAGCTTAAATCTGTCATATGAATTAACAGACACAAAACTGTTTTTCAAAAAGCTTCTTTCCACTTTTTAACGGAAGATATTTCTTTTTTCACCACAGCCCTCTATGCGCTTCCAAATATCACTTTGCAAATATCACAAGAACAGTCTTACTGAACAGCTTCTTGAGAGGAAAGCTGTAACTCTGTGAGATGAACTAACAGAACACCAAGCAGTTTCTCAGAAAGCTTCTTTCCAGTTTTTAACGGAAGATATTTCGTTTTCCACCATAGCCCTCTATGGGCTTCCGAATATCACTTTGCAAATTCCACAAGAACCGCCTTCGCGATATTCTTCTTGAGGTGAAAGCTGTAACTCTGTGAGATAAATTGACAGAACACAAAGCAGTTTCTCAGAAAGCTTCTTTTCAGTTTTTATCTTAGGATATCTCCTTGTTCAACATAGCCCTCTGTGGGCTTCCAAATATAACTTTGCAAATTCCACAAGAACAGTCTTAGGAAAAGGCTTCATGAGGGGAAAGCTGTAAGTCTCTGAGATGAATTAACAGAACACAAAGTAGTTTCTCAGAAATCTTCTTTCCAGATATTAACGGAAGATATTTCCTTTTTCACCATAGCCCCCTATGGGCTTCCAAATATCACTTTTCAAATTCCACAAGATCAGACTTAGCTAAAAGTTTCTTGAGGAGAAATTTGTAACACTCTGAGATGAATTAACAGAATACAAAGCAGTTTCTCAGAAAGCTTCTTTTCGTTTTTTATCTTAGGATATTTCCATTTTCACCATAGCCCTCTACGGTTTTCGAAATATCACATTGCAAATTCCACAAGAACAGTCTTAGCGAAAGGCTTCTTGAGGGGAAAGCTGTAATTGTGTGAGCTGAATTAAGAGAATACAAAGCAGTCTCTCAGAAAGCTTCTTTCCAGTTTTTAACTGAAGATATTTCCTTTTTCACCATGGCCCTTTAAGGGCTTCCAAATAGCACTTTGCAAATTCCACAAGAACAGTCTTAGCGAAAGGCTTCTTGAGGGGAAAGCCGTAACTCTGTGAGATTAATTAATGGAACACAAAGGTGTCTCTCAGAAAGCTTCTTGCCAGCTTTTAAAGGAAGATATTTCCTTTTTCACCGTAGCTCTCTATGGGCTTCCAAATATCTCTTTGCAAATTCCACAGTACAGTCTTAGGGAAAGGCTTCTAGAGTGGAAAGCTGTAACTCTGTGACATGAATTAACAGAACGCAAGGCAGTTTCTCAGAAAGATTCTTTACAGTTTTTAATGGAAGATATTTTCTTTTTCACCATAGCCCTCTACGGGCTTCCAAATATTACTTTCCAAATTTCACAAGAACAGTCTTAGTGAACGGCTTCCTGAGGGGAAAGCTGTAACTCTGTGAGATTAACTAACAGAACACTAAGCAGTTTCTCAGAAAATTTCTTTTCGGTTTTTATCTTAGTATATTTCCTTTTTCACCATAGCCCCTATGAGCTTCCAAACATCACTTTGCAATTTTCACAACATCAGTCATAGAGAAAGACTTCTTGAGGGGAAAGTTGTACCTCTCTCAGATGAATTAAGAGAACACAAAGCAGTTTCTCAGAAAGCTTCTTTTCAGTTTTTATCTTAGTATATTTCCTTTTTCACCATTACCTTCTAAGGACTTCCAAATATCCCTTTGCAAATTCCACAAGAACACTCTTAGCGAAAGGCTTCTTGAGGGGAAAGCTGTAACTCTGTGAGATGAATTAACAGAACACAAAGCAGTTTCTCAGAAAGCTTCTTTCCAGTTTTTAACTGAAGATATTTCCTTTTTCACTGTAGCCCTCCTTGGGCTTCCAAATGTCACTTTTCAAATTCCACAAGAATCGCCTTCGCGAAAGTCTTCTTTAGGGGAAAGCTGTATCTCTGTGAGAGAAACTGACAGAACACAAAGCAGTTTCTCAGAAAGCTTCTTTTCAGTTTTTATCTTAGGATATCTCCTTTTTTCACCATAGCCCTCTTTGGGCTTCCAAATGTTACTTTTCAAATTCCACAAGATCAGCCTTAGCTAAAGGTTTCTTGAGGAGAAATTTGTAACATTGTGAGATGAATTAACAGAACACAAAGCAGTTTCTAAGAAAGCTTCCTTCTACTTTTTAACGGAAGATATTTCCTTTTTCACCATAGCCCTCTATGGGCTTCCAAATATCACTTTGCAAATTCCACAAGAACAGTCTTAGCGAAAGGCTTCTTGAGGGCAAAGCTGTAACACTGTGAGATGAATTAACAGAACATAAAGCAGTTTCTCAGAAAGCTTCTTTCCTATTTTTAACGGAAGTTATTTCCTTTTTCACCGTAACCCTCTATGGGCTTCCAAATATCACTTTCAAATTCCAGAAGAACAGTCTTAGCGAAAAGCTTCTTGAGGAGAAAGCTGTATCTCTGTGAGATGAATTAAAAGAACACAATGCAGTTTTTTGGAAGGCTTCTTTTCAGTTTTATCTTAGGATATTTCCTTTTGCACCATAGCCCTCTATGGGCTTCCAAAGATCATTTTGAAAATTCCACAAGAACAGTCTCAGGGAAAGGCTTCTTGAGGTGAAAGCTGTAACCCTGTGAGATGAATTAACAGAACACAAAGCAGTTTCTCAGAAAGCTTCTTTTCAGTTTTTATCTTAGGATATTTCCTTTTTCTCCATAGCCCTCTATGGGCTTCCAAACGTCACTTTGCAAATTTCACCAGAACACTCTTAGGGAAAGGCTTCTTGACGGGAAAGCTGTAACTCTGTGAGAGGAATTAACAGAACACAAAGCAGGTTCTCAGAAAGCTTCTTTTCAGGTTTCAACGGAAGATATTTCCTTTTTCACCGTAGCCCTCTATGGGCTTCCAAATATCACTTTCCAAATTCCACAAGAACAGTCTTAGCGAAAGGCTTCTTGAGGGGAAACCTTCTTGAGGGAAAAGCTTCTTTCCAGTTTTTAAGGAAAGTTATTTCCTTTTTCACCATAGCCCTCTATGGGCTTCCAAATATTACTTTCCAAATTTCACAAGAACAGTCTTAGTGAACGGCTTCTTGAGGGGAAAGCTGTATCTCTGTGAGATGAACTATCAGAACACAAAGCAGTTTCTCAGAAATCTTCTTTTGGGTTTTTATCTTAGTATATTTCCTTTTTCACCATAGCCCTCTATGGCCTTCCAAATATCACTTTGCAAATTCCACAAGAACTGTTTTAGCGAAAGGCTTCTAGAGGAGAAAGCTGTAACTCTGTGACATGAATTAACAGAACGCAAGGCAGTTTCTCAGAAAGATTCTTTACAGTTTTTAATGGAAGATATTTTCTTTTTCACCATAGCCCTCTACGGGCTTCCAAATATTACTTTCCAAATTTCACAAGAACAGTCTTAGTGAACGGCTTCCTGAGGGGAAAGCTGTAACTCTGTGAGATTAACTAACAGAACACTAAGCAGTTTCTCAGAAAATTTCTTTTCGGTTTTTATCTTAGTATATTTCCTTTTTCACCATAGCCCCTATGAGCTTCCAAACATCACTTTGCAATTTTCACAACATCAGTCATAGAGAAAGACTTCTTGAGGGGAAAGTTGTACCTCTCTCAGATGAATTAAGAGAACACAAAGCAGTTTCTCAGAAAGCTTCTTTTCAGTTTTTATCTTAGTATATTTCCTTTTTCACCATTACCTTCTAAGGACTTCCAAATATCCCTTTGCAAATTCCACAAGAACACTCTTAGCGAAAGGCTTCTTGAGGGGAAAGCTGTAACTCTGTGAGATGAATTAACAGAACACAAAGCAGTTTCTCAGAAAGCTTCTTTCCAGTTTTTAACTGAAGATATTTCCTTTTTCACCGTAGCCCTCCTTGGGCTTCCAAATGTCACTTTTCAAATTCCACAAGAATCGCCTTCGCGAAAGTCTTCTTTAGGGGAAAGCTGTATCTCTGTGAGAGAAACTGACAGAACACAAAGCAGTTTCTCAGAAAGCTTCTTTTCAGTTTTTATCTTAGGATATCTCCTTTTTTCACCATAGCCCTCTTTGGGCTTCCAAATGTTACTTTTCAAATTCCACAAGATCAGCCTTAGCTAAAGGTTTCTTGAGGAGAAATTTGTAACATTGTGAGATGAATTAACAGAACACAAAGCAGTTTCTGAGAAAGCTTCCTTCTACTTTTTAACGGAAGATATTTCCTTTTTCACCATAGCCCTCTATGGGCTTCCAAATATCACTTTGCAAATTCCACAAGAACAGTCTTAGCGAAAGGCTTCTTGAGGGCAAAGCTGTAACTCTGTGAGATGAATTAACAGAACACAAAGCAGTTTCTCAGAAAGCTTCTTTCCTGTTTTTAACGGAAGTTATTTCCTTTTTCACCGTAACCCTCTATGGGCTTCCAAATATCACTTTCAAATTCCAGAAGAACAGTCTTAGCGAAAAGCTTCTTGAGGAGAAAGCTGTATCTCTGTGAGATGAATTAGCAGATCACAATGCAGTTTTTTGGAAGGCTTCTTTTCAGTTTTTATCTTAGGATATTTCCTTTTCCACCATAGCCCTCTATGGGCTTCCAAAGATCATTTTGAAAATTCCACAAGAACAGTCTCAGCGAAAGGCTTCTTGAGGTGAAAGCTGTAACCCTGTGAGATGAATTAACAGAACACAAAGCAGTTTCTCAGAAAGCTTCTTTTCAGTTTTTATCTTAGGATATTTCCTTTTTCTCCATAGCCCTCTATGGGCTTCCAAACCTCACTTTACAAATTTCACCAGAACACTCTTAGGGAAAGGCTTCTTGACGGGAAAGCTGTAACTCTGTGAGATGAATTAAGAGAACACAAAGCAGGTTCTCAGAAAGCTTCTTTTCAGGTTTCAACGGAAGATATTTCCTTTTTCACCGTAGCCCTCTATGGGCTTCCAAATATCACTTTGCAAATTCCACAAGAACAATCTTAGCGAAAGGCTTCTTGAGGGGAAAGCTTCTTGAGGGGAAAGCTTCTTTCCAGTTTTTAAGGAAAGTTATTTCCTTTTTCACCATAGCCCTCTATGGGCTTCCAAATATTACTTTCCAAATTTCACAAGAACAGTCTTAGTGAACGGCTTCTTGAGGGGAAAGCTGTAACTCTGTGAGATGAACTATCAGAACACAAAGCAGTTTCTCAGAAATCTTCTTTTCGGTTTTTATCTTAGTATATTTCCTTTTTCACCATAGCCCTCTATGGCCTTCCAAATATCACTTTGCAAATTCCACAAGAACTGTGTTAGCGAAAGGCTTCTTGAGGGGAAAGCTGTAACTCTCTTAGATGAATTAACAGAACACAAAGCAGTTTCTCAGAAAGCTTCTTTTCACTTTTTTTTTAAATATTACATGCTTAATTTCTTTTTTATTTATATAATTTTGTGTAACAATCCCTCATGAAATATCAGAATTCTTATTACTTAGTACCTAAAGAATATTCAAGAAATATTTTTTGCAGTAGAAAGCTAGCCATGTATGAGCAGGGCAGGAGAGGTCTCCCCTCTTCCACACACCAAATGTGTTGGGAAACCCTCAGGTGATGGTCAAGGGGTTGTTAACTGTTTCTCTAAAGTAGTAATTGGTCATACCTGGTGTCAAGGAAAGGCAGGCTTCTAATAGGAAACACCTGAAACTGATTAGCAACTTCCCAATGAGATCTCAGGAGTGAGGAGAAGTAAGGCAAGATCCCGGAAGTATGCCAATGTATAAAACCTCAAGTCAAGAAGTCAAGCCGTGCACTTGGCTTCTCAAGTCTCCCACTTGGCCCTCTTCCAGGTTGTACTTCCCTTCTTTTCCTTTCTGTTTTAAAGCCTTTTAATAAACCTTCACTCCTGCTCTGAGAATTACCTCTGTCTCACTTTCTGCCTTATGCCCCTTAGTGGAATTCTTTCTGAGGAAGCAAGAATGGAGGGTGCTGCAAACCTATACAGATTCATAGCCAATGTCTCAAGAACTCGGATGTCTTCCACAGGTAATAACATTGCTTTCAATATTTTTCATAATTATATCATGCTAAAAAACTAAGTATAACAGTGTCAAATACAAATACAATTAAAGCTTTTTGAAGTCTATTTTACTTTACAAGTTTTTTTAAATCAAGTATGATTTTTCCTGGTGCAATTAAATTATAATTCTTTTCATATTTATATTTAATCATTTTATATAGAATTATTTTATATTTCTAGTACTTATTATTCTAGTATATCACTTTTAGGCTTACTTTATGTCTCACTTTTATAAAAATAAGTAAAATATATATTTGATACATTACAATAACTTAGCAAAATGCTCAGGTATAATGCTATTTAAAAATTAATATACCATATTTCTATAATAATGCTATAATTTTCTCATAAAATAATAAATCTTTTTAATGTTTGAAATTATAGGATGATAAGTGGTTTTAATTTATTCCCCTTGTTTGAATTTTCAGTAGTGAATATGTTCTTTCAAAAATATTTTTATGATAAATTCCAAATGCATACAATAGTGGATTACCTCTAGGTACTCATCATTCATTTCACCAACATCAACACTTGTCCAATTCCTTTTATCTTCACTCACTTCTCCCCATTTCCCCCAACCGCATTCCTGCCACAACTGCTGACTCAAACCGTTCAAAGGATTGCTTGGTCAATCATTTTGTAACAATTTAGTTATGTGCTTTTCCTAAAAAATAAGTGGAAGATTATTTTCTATTTTTTATTTTTTATTTTTTAAAATTATTTATTTCAATTTTGTGGGTATATAGTAGATGTATGTATTTATGGGGTGCATGATATGTTCTGATTCAGGCATGCAATGAATAATAATCACATCACGTAAAATGGGGTATCCATTCTCTCAAGCATTTATCCTTTGTGTTACAAGCAATCCAATTAGACTCTTTTAGTTATTTTCAAATGCACAGTTAAATTATTACTGACTATAGTTGCCTTGTTGTGCTATCAAATACTAGATCCTATTTATTCTTTCTGTTTTTTTGTACCCATTAACCATCTCCAGCTTTGCCTCAAACCCCCACTACCCTTCCCAGCCTCTGGTAACCATGCTTCTACTCTCTATCTCCATGAGTTCAATTGTTTTGATTTTTAGATCTCACAAATAAGTGAGAACATGAAATTAGAATTATTATTAAACAGATCTCAAAATGTGACTTAGTTGCATATCTTCTCCTCCTCTGCCTGTATCAACCTGTTTCAGCCTGGAAGCCTCTAGTGGGAAGGAGAGATGTGGTTGGTTGTTTCTTTTTTCTTTTTTTTTTTTTTATATATATTTTAAGTTCTAGGGTACATGTGCATAACGTGCAGGTTTGTTACATATGTATACTTGTGCCCTGTTGCTGTGCTGCACCCATCAATTCGTCAGCACCCATCAACTCGTCATTTACATCAGGTATAACTCCCAATGCAATCCCTCCCGCCTCCCCCCTCCCCATGATAGGCCCCGGTGTGTGATGTTCCCCTTCCCGAGTCCAAGTGATCTCATTGTTCAGTTCCCACCTATGAGTGAGAACATGCGGTGTTTGGTTTTCTGTTCTTGTGATAGTTTGCTAAGAATGATGGTTTCCAGCTGCATCCATGTCCCTACAAAGGACACAAACTCATCCTTTTTTTGGCTGCATAGTATTCCATGGTGTATATGTGCCACATTTTCTTAATCCAGTCAGTCACTGATGGACATTTGGGTTGATTCCAAGTCTTTGCTATTGTGAATAGTGCCGCAATAAACATACGTGTGCATGTGTCTTTATAGCAGCATGATTTATAATCTTTTGTGTATATACCCAGTAATGGGATGGCTGGGTCATATGGTACGTCTAGTTCTAGATCCTTGAGGAATCGCCATACTGTTTTCCATAATGATTGAACTAGTTTACAATCCCACCAACAGTGTAAAAGTGTTCCTATTTCTCCACATCCTCTCCAGCACCTGTTGTTTCCTGACTTTTGAATGATCGCCATTCTAACTGGTGTGAGATGGTATCTCAGTGTGGTTTTGATTTGCATTTCTCTGATGGCCAGTGATGATGAGCATTTTTTCATGTGTCTGTTGGCTGTATGAATGTCTTCTTTTGAGAAATGTCTGTTCATATCCTTTGCCCACTTTTTGATGGGGTTGTTTGTTTTTTTCTTGTAAATTTTTTTGAGGTCTTTGTAGGTTCTGGATATTAGCGTTTGTCAGATGAGTAGATTGCAAAAATTTTCTCCCATTCTGTAGGTTGCCAGTTCACTCTGATGGTAGTTTCTTTTGCTGTGCAGAAGCTCTTTAGTTTAATGAGATCCCATTTGTCAATTTTGGCTTTTGCTGCCGTTGCTTTTGGTGTTATAGACATGAAGTCTTTGCCCATGCCTATGTCCTGAATGGTACTACCTAGGTTTTCCTCTAGGGTTTTTATGGTCTTAGGCCTAACGTTTAAGTCTCTAATCCATCTGGAATTAATTTTCGTATAAGGAGTAAGGAAAGGATCCAGTTTCAGCTTTCTGCTTATGGCTAGCCAATTTTCCCAGCACCATTTATTAAATAGGGAATCCTTTCCCCATTTCTTGTTTCTCTCAGGTTTGTCAAAGATCAGATGGCTGTAGATGTGTGGTATTATTTCTGAGGACTCTGTTCTGTTCCATTGGTCTATATCTCTGTTTTGGTGCCAGTACCATGCTGTTTTGGTGACTGTAGCCTTGTAATATAGTTTGAAGTCAGGTAGCGTGATGCCTCCAGCTTTGTTCTTTTGACATAGGATTGTCTTGGAAATGCGGGCTCTTTTTTGGTTCCATATGAACTTTAAAGCAGTTTTTTCCAATTCTGTGAAGAAACTCATTGGTAGCTTGATGGGGATGGCATTGAATCTATAAATAACCTTGGGCAGTATGGCCATTTTCACAATATTGATTCTTCCTATCCATGAGCATGGTATGTTCTTCCATTTGTTTTTGTCCTCTTTTATTTCATTGAGCAGTGGTTTGTAGTTCTCCTTGAAGAGATCCTTTACATCCCTTGTAAGTTGGATTCCTAGGTGTTTTATTCTCTTTGAAGCAATTGTGAATGGAAGTTCATTCATGATTTGGCTCTCTGTTTGTCTGTTACTGGTGTATACGAATGCTTGGGATTCTTGCACATTAATTTTGTATCCTGAGACTTTGCTGAAGTTGCTTATCAGCTTAAGGAGATTTCGGGCTGAGACAATGGGATTTTCTAAATATACAATCATGTCATCTGCAAAGAGGGACAATTTGACTTCTTCTTTTCCTAACTGAATCCCCTTGATTTCTTTCTCTTGCCTGATTGCCCCAGCCAGGACTTCCAACACTATGTTGAATAGGAGTGGTGAGAGAGGGCATCCCTGTCTTGTGCCAGTTTTCAAAGGGAATTTTTCCAGGTTTTGCCCATTCAGTATGATATTGGCTGTGGGTTTGTCATAAATAGCTCTTATGATTTTGAGGTACGTTCCATCAATACCGAATTTATTGAGCGTTTTTAGCATGAAGGGCTGTTGAATTTTGTCAAAAGCCTTTTCTGCATCTATTGAGATAATGATGTGGTTCTTGTCTTTGGTTCTGTTTATATGCTGGATTATGTTTGTTGATTTGCGAATGTTGAACCAGCCTTGCATCCCAGGGATGAAGCCCACTTGATCATGGTGGATAAGCTTTTTGATGTGTTGCTGAATCCGGTTTGCCAGTATTTTATTGAGGATTTTTGCATCGATGTTCATCAGGGATATTGGTCTAAAATTCTCTTTTTTTGTTGTTTCTCTGCCAGGCTTTGGTATCAGGATGATGTTGGCCTCATAAGATGAGTTAGGGAGGGTTCCCTGTTTTTCTATTGATTGGAATAGGTTTAGAAGGAATGGTACCAGCTCCTCCTTGTACCTCTGGTAGAATTCAGCTGTGAATCCATCTGATCCTGGACTTTTTTTCGTTGGTAGGCTATTAATTATTGCCTCAATTTCAGAGCCTGCTATTGATCTATTCAGGGATTCAACTTCTTCCTGGTTTAGTCTTGGAAGAGTGAGAGTGTCCAGGAAATTATCCATTTCTTCTAGATTTTCTAGTTTATTTGCGTAGAGGTGTTTATAGTATTCTCTGATGGTAGTTTGTATTTCTGTGGGGTCAGTGGTGATATCCCCTTTATCATTTTTTATTGCGTCTATTTGATTCTTCTCCCTTTTCTTCTTTATTAGTCTTGCTAGCGGTCTGTCAATTTTGTTGATCTTTTCAAAAAACCAACTCCTGGATTCATTGATTTTTTGGAGGGATTTTTGTGTCTCTATCTCCTTCAGTTCTGCTCTGATCTTAGTTATTTCTTGCCTTCTGCTAGCTTTTGAATGAGTTTGCTCTTGCTTCTCTAGTTCTTTTAATTGCGATGTTAGAGTGTCAATTTTAGATCTTTCCTGCTTTCTCTTGTGGGCATTTAGTGCTATAAATTTCCCTCTACACACTGCTTTAAATGTGTCCCAGAGATTCTGGTATGTTGTATCTTTGTTCTCATTGGTTTCAAAGAACATCTTTATTTCTGCCTTCATTTCGTGATGTACCCAGTAGTCATTCAGGAGCAGGTTGTTCAGTTTCCATGTAGTTGAGCGGTTTTGATTGAGTTTCTTAGTCCTGAGTTCTAGTTTGATTGCAGTGTGGTCTGAGAGACAGTTTGTTACCATTTCTGTTCTTGTACATTTACTGAGGAGTGCTTTACTTCCAACTATGTGGTCAATTTTGGAATAAGTGCGCTCTGGTGCTGAGAAGAATGTATATTCTGTTGATTTGGGTGGAGAGTTCTATAGATGTCTATTAGTTCTGCTTGCTGCAGAGATGAGTTCAATTCCTGGATATCCTTGTTAATTTTCTGTCTCGTTGATCTGTCTAATGTTGACAGTGGAGTGTTGAAGTCTCCCATTATTATTGTATGGGAGTCTAAGTCTCTTTGTAAGGCTCTAAGGACTTGCTTTATGAATCTGGGTGCTCCTGTATTGGGTGCATATATATTTAGGATAGTTAGCTCTTCCTGTTGAATTGATCCCTTTACCATTATGTAATGGCCTTCTTTGTCTCTTTTGATCTTTGATGGTTTAAAGTCTGTTTTATCAGAGACTAGTATTGTAACCCCTGCTTTTTTTTGTTCTCCATTTGCTTGGTAAATCTTCCTCCATCCCTTTATTTTGAGCCTATGTATGTCTCTGCATGTGAGATGGGTCTCCTGAATACAGCAGACTGATGGGTCTTGACTCTTTATCCAGTTTGCCAGTCTGTGTCTTTTTAATTGGAGCATTTAGTCCATTTACATTAAAGGTTAAGATTGTTATGTGTGAACTTGATAATAACATTATGATATTAACTGGTTATTTTGCTCGTTAGTTGATGCAGTTTCTTCCTAGCCTTGATGGTCTTTACATTTTGGCATGTTTTTGCAATGGCTGGTACCGGTTGTTCCTTTCCATGTTTAGTGCTTCCTTCAGGGTCTCTTGTAAGGCAGGCCTAGTGGTGACAAAATCTCTAAGCATTTGTTTATCTGTAAAGGATTTTATTTGTCCTTCACTTATGAAACTTAGTTTGGCTGGATATGAAATTCTGGGTTGAAAATTCTTTTCTTTAAGAATGTTGAATATTGACCCCCACTCTCTTCTGGCTTGTAGTTTCTGCCGAGAGATCTGCTGTTAGTCTGATGGGCTTCCCTTTGTGGGTAACCCGACCTTTCTCTCTGGCTTGCTCTTCTCGACGAGTATCTTTGTGGTGTTCTCTGTATTTCCTGGATTTGAATGTTGGCCTGCCCTACTAGGTTGGGGAAGTTCTCCTGGATGATATACTGAAGAGTGTTTTCCAAATTGGTTCCATTTTCCCCCTCACTTTCAGGAACCACAATCAGACGTAGATTTGGTCTTTTTACATAATCCCATACTTCTTGCAGGCTTTGTTCATTTCTTTTTCTACTTTTTTCTTTTGGTTTCTCTTCTCGTTTCATTTCGTTCATTTGATCCTTAATCGCTGATACTCTTTCTTCCAGTTGATCTAGTCGGTTACTGAAGCTTGTGCATTTGTCACGTATTTCTCGTGTCATGGTTTTCATCTCTTTCATTTCGTTTATGACCTTCTCTGCATTAATTATTCTAGCCATCAATTCTTCCCATTTTTTATCAAGACTTTTAGTTTCTTTGCGCTGGGTACGTAATTACTCCTTTAGTTCTGAGAAGTTTGATGGACTGAAGCCTTCTTCTATCATCTCGCCAAAGTCATTCTCCATCCAGCTTTGATCCGTTGCTGGCGATGAGCTGCGCTCCTTTGCCGGAGGAGATGCGCTCTTATTTTTTGAAATTCCAGGTTTCTGCCCTGCTTTTTCCCCATCTTTGTGGCTTTATCTGCCTCTGCTTTTTAACGGAAGATATTTCCTTTTTCACCGTAGCCCTCTATGGGCTTCCAAATATCACTTTGCAAATTCCACAAGAACAGTCTTAGTGAAAGGCATCTTGAGGGGAAAGTTGTAACTCTGTGAGATGAATTAACAGAACACAAAGCAGTTTCTAAAAAACATTCTTTCCAGTTTTTAACGGAAGATATTTCCTTTTTCATCATAGCCCTCTATGGGCTTCCAAATATCACCTTGAAAATTCCACAGGAACAATCTTAGTGAACGGCTTCTTGAGGGGAAAGCTATAACTCTGTGAGATGAATTAAGAGAACATAATGCAGTTTCTCAGACAGCTTCTTTTCGGTTTTTATCTTAGTATATTTCCTTTTTCGGCATAGCCCTCTATGGGCTTCCAAATATCACTTTGCGAATTCCACAAGAACAGTCTTAGCGAAAGGTTTCTTGAGGGGAAAGCTGTAACTCTCTGAGATGAATTAACAGAACACAAAGCAGTTTGTCAAAAGGCTTCCATTCAATTTTCATCTTAGGATATTTATGTTTTCACCATATCCTTCTAAGGGCTTCCAAATATCACTTTGTAAATTCCACAAGAACAGACTTACTGAAAGGCTTTTTGAGGGGAAAGCTGTAACTCTGTGAGATGAATTAACAGAACAGAAAGCAGTTTCTCAGAAATCTTCTTTCCAGTTTTTAACTGAAGATTTTTCCTTTTTCACCATAGCCCTCTTCTGATTCCAGATATCCTTTGCAAATACCACAAGAACAGTCTTAGCGAAAGGCTTCTTGAGGGGAAAGCTGTAACACGGTGAGATGTATTAACAGAACACACGGCATTTTCTCAGAAAGCTTCTTTCCAGGTTTTACCTGAAGATATTTCCTTTTTCACCCTAGCCCTTTATGGGCTTCCAAATATCACTTTGCAAACTCCACAAGAACAGTCTTAGTAAACGGTTTCTGGAGGGGAAAGCTGTAAATTTGTGAGTTAACTAACAGAATACAAAGTAGTTTCTTACAAAGCTTCTTTACGGATTTTGTCTTAGGAAACTTCCATTTACACCATAGCCGTCTAAGGGTTTCGAAATATTACTTTGCATATTCCACAAGAACAGTCTTAGCGAAAGGCTTCTTGAGGAGAAAGCTGTAACTCTCTGAGATGAATTAACAGAACACAAAGCAGTTTCTCAGAAAACTTCATTTCAGTTTTTATCTTAGGATATTTCCTTTTTCACCATAACCCTCTATGGGTTTCCAAATACCACTTTGCGAATTCCACAAGAACAGTCTTAGCGAAACGCTTCTTTAGGGGAAAGCTGTATTTCTGTGAGATGAATTAACAGAACACAAAGCAGTTTCTCAGAAATCTTCTTACCTGTTTTATCGGAAGATATTTCCTTTTTCTCCAAAGCCCTCTATGGGCTTGCAAATATCACTTTGGAAATTCCACAAGAACAGTCTTAGCGAAAGGCTTCTTGAGGAGTAAGCTGTAACTCTGTGAGATGAATTAACAGATCACAAAACAGTTTCTCCGAAAGATTCTTTCCAGTTTTCAACGGAAGAAGTTTCCTTTTTCACCATAACCCTCTAAGGGATTCCAATTATCACTTTGCACATTCCACAGTAACAACCTTAGCGAAAGGCCCCTTGAAGGGAAAGCTGTAACTCTGTGAGATGAATTAACAGAACACAAAGCAGTCTCTCAGAAACCATCTTTCCAGTTTTTAACTGGAGATATTTCCTTTTTCACCATAGCCCTCTAGGCTTCCAAATTTCACTTTGCAAATTCCACAAGAACAGTCTCAGCGAAGGGCTTCTTGAGAGGAAAGCTGTAACTTGGTGAGATGTATTCACATAACACACGACAGTTTCTCAGGAAGCTTATTTCCAGTTTTTAATTGGAGATATATCCTCTTTCACAATAGCCCTCTAAGGGCTTCCAAATGTCACTTTGGAAATTTCACAAGAACAGTCTTAGTGAACGGCTTCTTGAGGGGAAAGCTGTAACTCTGTGAGGTGAACTCACAGATCACAAAGAAGTTTCTCAGAAAGCTTCTTTCCAGTTTGTAACAGAAGATATTTCCTTTTTCAACATAGCCCTCTATGGGCTTCCAAATATCATTTTGCATATCACACAAGAACGGTCTTAGCGAAAGAGTTCTTGAGGGGAAAGCTGTAACTCAGTGAGATTAATTAACAGAACACAAGGCAGTTTCTCAGAAAGCTTCTTTCCAGTTTTTAACTGAAGATATTTCCTTTTTCACAATAGCCCTCTATGGTCTCCCAAATACAACATTGCAAATTTCACAAGAACAGTCTTCGACAACGGCCTCTTGAGGGGAAAGCTGTAACTCTGTGAGATGAACTAACAGAACACAAAGCAGTTTCTCAGACAGCTTCTTTTCGGTTTTTATCTTAGGATATTGCCATTGGCATCGTAGCACTCTATGGGCTTCGAAATATCACTTTGAAAATCCCACAAGAATAGACTTAGTGAAAGGCTTCTTGAGGGGAAAGCTGTAACTCTTTGAGATGAATTAACAGAACACAAAGCAGTTTCTCAGAAAGCTTCTTTCAAGCAGTTAACTGAAGATATTTCTTTTTCACCATAGCCCTTACGAGCCTCCAAATATCACTTAGCAAATTCCACAAGAACAGCCTTAGCGAAAGGCGTCTTGAGGGGATCGCTGTAACTCTGAGATGAATTAACAGAACACAGGGCAGTTTCTCAGAAAGCTTCTTTACAGTTTTTAACAGAAGATATTTCCTTTTACACAATAGCCCCCTATGGGCTTCCAAATATCACTTTGCAAATTCCACAAGAACAGTCTTCGCGAAAGTCTTCTTGAGGGGAAAGCTGTATATCTCTGAGATGAATTAACGGAACACAAAGCAGTTTCCCAGAAAGCTTCTTTAGAGTTGTTAACGGAAGATTGTTCCTTTTCCACCATAGCCCTCTAAGGACTTCCATATATCACCTTGCAAATTCCACAAGAACAGTCTTAGCGAATGGTTTCTTGAGGAGAAAGATGAAGTAACAGAATACAAAGCAGTTTCTCAGAAAGCTTCTTTCCAGTTTTTAACTGAAGATATTTCCTTTTTCACCGTAGCCCTCTACAGGCTTAAAAAATCATTTTGCAAATTCCACAAGAACAGCCTTAGCGAAAGGTCCTTGAGGGGCAAGCTGTAAATTTGTCAGTTAAATAACAGAATACAAAGCAGTTTCTCAGAAAGCTTCTTTATTGTTTTTGCCATAGGATACTTTCATTTTCAACATTGCCGTCTAAGGGTTTTGAAATATGGCTTTGCAAATTCCACAGGAGCAGTCATAGCAAAAGGCTTCTTGAGGGGAATGCTGTAACTCTGAGAGATGAATTAACAGAACACAAAGAAGTTTTTCAGAAAGCTTCATTTCACTTTTTATCTTAGGATATTTCCTTTTTCACCATAGCTCTCTATGGGCTTCCAAATATCACTTTGCAAATTCCACGAGAACAGACTTAGCAAAAGGCTTCTTGAGGGGAAAGCTATAAGTCTGTGGGATGAATTAACAGAACATAAAGCAGTTTCTCAGAAACCTTCTTTCCAGTTTTTAACGGAAGAAATTGCTTTTTCACCATATCCCTCTATAGGCTTCCAAATATTATTTTGCAAATTACACAAGAACAGTCTTAACGAAATGCCACTTGAGGGGAATGCTGTAACTCTGTGAGTTGAATTAACAGAACACAAAGCAGTTTATCGGAAACCTTCTTTCCAGTTTGTAACAGAAGATATTTCCTTTTTCACCACACCCCTCTAAGGGCTTCCAAATATCACTTTGCAAATCCCACAAGAACAGTCTTAGCAAAAGCGTTCTTGAGGGGAAAGCTGTAGCTCTGTGAGATTAATTAACAGAACACAAGGCAGTTTCTCAGAAAGCTTCTTTCCAGTTTTTAACTGAAGATATTTCCTTTTTCACTACAACCCTCTATGGGCTTCCAAATATCACTTTGCAAGTTTCACTAGAACAGTCTTAGTGAACGGATGCTTGAGGGTAAATCTCTAACTCTGTGAGATGAACTAACAGAAAACAAAGCAGTTTCTGAGAAAGCTTCTTTTCGGTTTTTCTCTTAAGATATTTCCATTTTCACCATAGCCCTCTTTGGGCTTTCAAATATCACCTTGCAAATTCCACAAGAAGAGTCTCAGCGAAAGGATTCTTGAGGGAAAAGCTGTAACTCTGTGAGATGAATTATCAGAACACAAAGCAGTTTCTCAGAAAGCTTCTTTCCAATTTTTAACGGAAGATATTTCCTTATTCACCATAGCACTCTATGGTCTCCCAAATATAACATTGCAAATTTCACAAGAACAGACTTAGTGAACTGTCTCTTGAGGGGAAAGCTTTAACTCTGTGAGATGAACGAACAGAACACAAAGCAGTTTCTCAGACAGCTTCTTTTCGGTTTTTAGCTTAGGATATTGCAATTTTCACCGTAGCCCTTAGGAGCTTCCAAATATCACTTAGCAAATTCCACAAGAACAGACTTAGCGAAAGGCTTCTTGAGGCGAAAGTTCGAACTCTGTGACAGCAATTAACAGAACACAAAGCAGTTTCTAAGAAAGCTTCTTTACAGCTGTTAACGGAAGATAGTTCCTTTTTCAACATAGCCCTCTATGGATTCCAAATATCACCTTTCAAATACCACAAGAACAGTCTTAATGAATGGTTTCTTGAGGAGAAAGCTGTAACTCTGTGAGATGAATTAACAGACCACAAAGCAGTTTTTCAGAAAGATTCTTTGCAGTGTTTAACGGAAAATATTTCCTTTTTCAACATACCCCTCTATAGGCTTCCAAATATCATTTTGCAAATTGTACAAGAGCAGTTTTTTCACCGTAGCCCTCTATAGGCTTAAAAAAATCACTTTGCAAATCCCACAAGAACAGCCTTAGCAAAAGGCTTCTTGAGGGGAAACCTGTAACTCTGTGAGATCAATTATCAGAACACAAAGCAGTTTCTCAGAAAGCTTCTTTGCAGTTTTTTTCTTAGGATATTTCCTTTTTCTCCAGAGCCCTCTATGGGCTTTCAAATATCACTTTGCAAGTTCCATAAGAACAGTTTTAATGAGAGTCTTCTTTAGGGGAAAGCTGTAACTCTGTCAGGTGAATTAACAGAACACAAGGCAGTTTATCAGAAAGCTTCTTTCCAGTTTTTAACGGAAGATATTTCCTTTTTCACCATAGCTCTCTATAGGCTTCCAAATATCGCTTAGCAAATTCCACAAGGACAGTCTCAGCGAAGGGCTTCTTGAGGGGAGAGTTGTAATTTGGTGAGATGTATTCACAGAACACACGGCAGTTTCTCAGGAAGGTTCTTTCCAGTTTTTAACGGAAGATATTTCCTTTTTCACAATAGCCCTCTACGGGCTTCCAAATATCACTTTGCAAATTTTAAAAGAACAGTCTTAGGGAACGGCTTCTTGAGGGGAAAGCTGTAACCCTGTGAGATGAACTAAGAGAACACAATGCAGTTTCTCAGAAAGCTTCTTTTCGGTTTTTTTCTTAGGGTATTTCCTTTTTCGTCAAAGCCCTCGATGGGCTTCCAATATCACTTTGCAAATTCCACAAAAACAGTCTCAGTGAACGGCTTCTTGAGGGGAAAGCTGTAACTCTGTGAGACTAATTAACCGAACACAAAGCAGTTTCTCAGAAAACTTCTTTTCAGTTTTTATATTAAGACATTTCCTTTTTCATCATAGCTTTCTAGGGGCTTCCAAATGACACTTTGCAAATAGGACAAGAAAAGTCTTAGCGAAAGGCTTCTTGAGGGGAAAGCTGTAACTTTGTGAGGTGAATTAACAGAACACAAAGCAGTCTCTCAGAAAGCTTCTTTCCAGTTTTCAACTGAAGATATTTTCTTTTTCACCATGGTACATTATGGGCTTCCAAATATCACTTTGCAAATTCCACAAGAACAGTCTTTGCCAAAGGCTTCTTGAGGGGAAAGGTCTAACACAGTGTGATGAATAAACAGAACACAAAGCAGTCTCTCAGAATGTTTCTTTCCCGTTTTTTACTGAAGATATTTCCTTTTTCAACATAGCCCTCTATGGGCTTCCAAATATCACTTTGCAAATCCCACAAGAAGAGCCTTAGCGAAAGGCTTCTTGAGGGGAAAGCTGTAACTCTGTGACATGAATTAACAGAACACAAGGCAGTTTCTCATAAAGCTTCTTTCCAGTTTTTAACGGAAAATATTTCTTTTTCCACAATAGCCCTCTATGGGCTTCCTAATATCACTTTCCAATTTTCACAAGAACAGTCTTAGTGAACGGCTTCTTGAGTGGAAAGCTGTAACTCTGAGAGATGAATTAACAGAACACAAGGCAAATTTCACAAGAACAGTCTTAGTGAACGGCTTCTTGAGGGGCAAGCTGTAACTCTCTTAGATGAAATAACAGAACACAAAGTAGTTTCTCAGAAAGCTTCTTTTCAGTTATTATCTTAAGATATTTCCTTTTTCACCATAGCCCTCTATGGGCTTCTAAATATCACTTCTCAAATTGAACAAGAACAGTCTTAGCGAAAGGCTTGTGGTAGGGAAAGCTGTAACTCTGTGAGATGAATTAAAAGAACACAAAGCAGTTTTGCAGAAAGCTTCTTTCCAGTTTTTAACTGAAGATATTACCTTTTTCATCATAGACCTCTATGGGCTTCTAAATATCACTTTAAATTCTACATGAACAGTCTTAGCGAAAGGCTTCCTGAAGGTTAAGCTGTAACTCTGTGAAATGAATTATCAGGACACAAAGCAGTTTCTCAGAAAGCTTCTTTCCACTTTTTAACGGAAGATGTTTCGTTTTTCCCCAAAGCCCTCTACGGGCTTCCAAATATCACTTTCCAAATTCCACAAGAACAGTCTTAGCGAAAGGCTTCTTGAGGGGAAAGCTGTAACTCTGTGAGATGAATAAACAGAACACAAAGCACGTTCTCAGAAAGATTCTTTTCAGTTTTTAACTGAAGATATTTCCTTTTTCACCCTAGCCCTTGATGGGCTTCCAAATACCACTTTGCAAATGCCACAAGAACAGCCTTTGCAAAAGGCTTCTTGAGGAGAAAGCTGTAACTCTGTGCAATGAATCAACAGAACACAAAGCAGTTTCCCAGAATGCTTCTTTTCAGTTTTTATCTTAGGATATTTCCATTTGCACCATAGACCTCTATCGGCTTCCAAATATCACTTTGCTAATTCCACAAGAACAGTCTTAGCAAAAGTCTTCTTGAGGGGAAAGCTGTAACTCTGTGAGATGAATTAACAGAACACAAAGCAGTTTCACAGAAAGCCTCTTTCCAGTTTTTAATGGAAGATATTTCCTTTCTCACCATAGCCTTCTATTGGCTTCCAGATATCACCTTGCAAATACCACAAGAACAGTCTTAGTGATCGGCTTCTTGAGGGGAAAGCTACAACTCCGTGAGATGAATTAAGAGAACACAATGCCGTTTCTCGGAAAGTTTCTTTTCGGTTTTTATCGTAGGATATTTCCTTTTTCACCATAGCCCTCTATGGGCTTCAAAATATCACTTTGCAAATTCCACAAGAACAGCCTTAATGAACGGCTTCTTAAGGGGAAAGCTGCAACTCTGTTAGATGAATTAACAGAACACAAAGCAGGTTCTCAGAAAGCTTCGTTTCAGGTTTTATATAGGATATTTCCTTTTTCACCATAGCCCTCTACGGGCTTCTAAATATCACTTTAAATTCTACATGAACAGTTTTAGCGAAAGGCTTTCTGAAGGTAAAGCTGTAGCTCTCAGTGAGCTTCTTTTCAGAATTTATCTCAGGATATTTCCTTTTTCACCATAGCCCTCTATGGGAATCTAAGTATCAATTTCCAGTTTCCACAGAAACAGTCTAAGCAAAAGGCTTCTTGAGGGGAAAGATGTAACTCTGTGAGTTGAATTAACAGAACACAAAGCAGTTGGTCAGAAAGCTTCTTTCCAGTTTTTAACTGAAGATAATTCCTTTTTCACCATAGACCTCTAAGGGCTTCCTAATATCACTCTGCAAATTCCACAAGAACATTCTTAACGAAAGGCTTCTGGTGGGGAAAGCTGTAAATTTGTGAGATGAATTAACAGAAAACGAAGCAGATTCTCAGAAAGCCTCTTTCCAGTTTTTAACGGAAGATATTTCCTTTTTCACCATAGCCCTCTATGGGGTTCCAAATATCAGTTTGCAATTTCCACAAGACATTCTTAGCGAAAGGCTTCTTGAGAGGAAATCTGTAATTCTGTGAGATGAATTAACAGAAATCACAGCAGTTTCTCAGAAAGTTTCTTTCCATTTTTAACTGAAGATATTTACTTTTTCACCAAAATCCTCTATGGGCTTCCAAATATCACTTTGCAAATTCCACAAGAACAGTCTTAGCGAAAGACTTCTTGAGGGGAAAGCTGTAACTCTGTGAGATCACACAGCAGTTTCTCAGAAAGCTTCTTTCCAGTTTTTAACAGAAGATATTTCCTTTTTCACTACAGCCCTCTTTGGGCTTCCAAATATCACTTTGAAAATTACACCAGAACAGTCTTATCGAAGGGCTTCTTGAGGGGAAAGCTGTAACACGGTGAGATCAATTAAAAGAACACAAAGCAGTTTCTCAGAAAGCTGCTTTGAGTTTTTAACGGAAGATATTTCCTTTTTCACCATAGCCCTCTATGGGCTTCTAAATATCAGTTTCCAACTTCCACATGAACAATCTTAGCGAAAGGCTTCTTGAGGGGAAATGTGTAACTCTGTGAAATGAATTAAGAGAACACAAAGTAGTTTCTCAGAAAGCTTCTTTCCAGTTTTTATTTTAGGATATTTCCTTTTCACCATAGACCTCTAAGGCCTTCCAAATAACACTTTGCAAATTCCAGAAGAACAATCTTAGCGAAAGGCGTCTTGAGGGGAAAGCTGTAACTCTGTGAGATTAAATAACAGAACACAAAGTTGTTTCTCAGAAAGCTTCTTTCCAGTTTTTAACGGAAGATATTTCCTTTTCCACCAGAGCCCTCTATGGGCTTCCCAATATCACTTTGCGAATTCCACAAGAACAGTCTTAGCGAAATGCTTCTTGAGGGCAAAGCTGTAACTCTGTGAGATGAAGATACAGAACACAAAGCAGTTTCTCAGAAAGCTTCTTTCCAGTTTTTAACGGAAGATATTTCCTTTTTCACCATAGCCCGCTTTGGGCTTCTAAATATCACTTTCCAAATTCCACATGAACAGTCTTAGCGAAAGGCTTATTGAGGAGAAAGCTCTAAGTCTGGAGATGAATTAACAGAACACAAAGCAGTTTCTCAGAAAGCCTCTTTCCAGGTTTTAACGGAAGATACTTCCTTTTCACCATAGCCCTTTATGGGCCTCCAAATATCACTTTGCAAATTCCACAAGAAGAGTCTAAGCGAAAGGCTTCTTGAGACGAAAGCTGTAACTCTGTGAGATGAATTAACAGAACACAAAGCAGTTTCTCAGAAAGCTTCTTTCCAGTTTTAAACGGAAGATATTTCCTTTTTCACCATAGCCTTTTATGGGCTTCTAAATATAACTTTCCAAATTCCACATGAACCGTCTTAGCGAAAGGATTCTTGAGGGGAAATCTGTAACTCTGTGATATGAATTAAGAGAACACAAAGTAGTTTCTCAGAAAGCTTCTTTTCAGTTTTTATCTTAGAATATATCCTTTTCCACTATAGACCTCTAAAGGCTAACAAATATCACTTTGCAAATTCCACAAGAACAGTCTTAGCGAGAGGATTTTTGAGGGGAAAGCTGTAACTCTGTGACATGAATGAACAGAACACAAAGCAGTTTCTCAGAAAGCTTCTTTCCAGTTTTTAACAGAAGATATTTCCTTTTTCACTATTGCCCTATTTGGGCTTCCAAATATCACTTTGAAAATTCCACCAGAAAAGTCTCATCGAAGGGCTTCTTGAGGGGAAAGCTGTAACTCTGTGAGATGAATTAACAGAACACAAACCAGTTTCTCAGAAAGCTTCTTTTCAGTTTTTAACTGAAGATATTTTCTTTATCACCATAGCCCTCTATGGGTGACCAAATATCACTTTGCAAATTCCACAAGAGCAGTCTTAGCGAAAGGCTTCTTGAGGTGAAAGCTGTAACCGTGTGAAAAGAAATAACAGAATAAAAAGCAGTTTCTCAGAAAGTTTCTTTTCAGTTATTATCTCAGAATATTTCCTTTTTCACCATAGCCCTCTATGGGCTTCAAAATATCAATTTGCAAATTTCACAAGAACAGTCCTAGTGAACGGCTTCTTGAGGAGAAAGCTGTAACTCCGTGAGATGAATTAACAGAACACTAAGAAGTTTCTCAGAAAACTTCTTTTCAGTTTTTATCTTAGGATATTTCCTTTTTCACCATAGCCCTCTATGGGATTCCAAATATCACTTTGCAATTTCCACAAGAACAGTCTTAGGGAAAAGTTTCTTGAGGAGAAAAGTGTAACTCTGTGAGATGAATTAAAAGAACCCAAGGCAGTTTTTCAGAAATCTTGTTTCCATTTTTTATCGGAAAATATTTCCTTTTTCACAATAGACCTCTAGGGGTTTCCTAATATCACTTTGAAAATTCCACAAGAACAGTCTTAGCGAAAGTTTTCTTGAGGAGAAAGCTGTAACTCTGTGAGATGAATTAACAGATCACAAAACAGTTTCCAGAAAGCTTCTTTCCAGTTTTTTCGGAGGATATTTCTTTTTTCACCATAGCCTTCTATGGGCTTCCAAATATCACTTTGTAAATTCCAAAATAACAGTCTTAGCCAAAGTCTTCTGGAGGGGAAAGTTGTAACTCTGTGAGATGAATTAACAGAACACAAAGCAGTTTCTCTGAAATCTTCTTTCCAGTTTATAACGGAAGATATTTCCTTTTACACCATAGCCCTCTATGGGCTTCCAAATATCACTTTGCAAATTGCACAACAACAGACTTAGCGAAAGGCTTTTTGAGGGGAAAGATGTAATTTTGTGAGTTGAATTAACAGAACACAAACAGTTTCTCAGAAATCTTCTTTTCAGTTTTTATCTTAGGATATTTCCTTTTTCACTGTAGCCATCTATGGGCTTCCAATTATCACTTTACAAATTCTACCAGAAAAGTCTTAGCGAAAGGCTTCTGGAGGGGAAAGCTGTAAATCTGTGGGATGAATTAACAGAACACAAAGCAGTTTCTCAGAAGTCTTCTCTCCAGTTTTTAACGGAAGATATTTCCTTTTTCACCATAGCCATCTGTGGGCTTCCAAATTTCACTTTGCAAATTCCACAAGAAATGTCTTAACGAAAGGATTCTTCAGGGGAAATCTGTAACTCTGTGAGATGAATTAACATAATACAAAGCAGTTTCTCAGAAAGCTTCTTCCCAGTTTTTAACTGAAGATATTTCCTTTTTCACCATAGCCATCTAAGGGCTTCCAAATATCACTTTGTTTATTCCGCAAGAACAGTGTTAGCGAAAGGTTTCTGGAGTGGAAAGCTGTAATTTTTTTGATGAATTAACAGAACACAGAGCATTTTCTCAGAAATCTTCTTTCCAGTTTTTAATGGAAGATATTTCCCTTTTGACCATAGCCCTCTATGGGCTTCCAAATATCACTTTGCAAATCCCACAAGAACAGTCTTAGCGAAAGGCTTCTTAAGGGGAAAGATGTAACTCGGTGAGATGTATTTACAGAACTCGCGGCTGTTTCTCAGAAAGCTTTTTTTCAGTTTTTATCTTAGGATATTTCCTTTTTCCCTGTAGCCATCTATGGGCTTCCAAATATCACTTTGCAAATTCCACAAGAACAGCCTTAGTGAACGGTTTCTTGCGGAGAAAGCTGTAACACTGTGAGATGAATTAACAGAACACAAAGCAGTTTCTCAGAAAGATTCTTTCCAGTTTTTAACGGAAGATATTTCCTTTTTCACCATAGCCTTCTATGGGCTTCCAAATATCACATTGCAAATTCCACAAGAACAGTCTTAGTTAACGGCTTCTTGAGGGGAAAGCTGTAACGTTGTGAGATGAATTAACAGAACACAAAACAGTTTCTCAGAAAGCTTCTTTCCAGTTTTTAACGGAACATATTTCCTATTTCACCACAGCCCTCCATGAGCTTCCATATTACACTTTGCAAATTACACAAGAACAGTCTTAGCGAAAGGCTTCTGGAGGGATAAGCTGTAACTCTGTGAGATGAATTAACAGAACGCAAAGCAGTTTCTTAGAAAGCTTCTTTTTAGTTTTTATCTTAGGATATTTCCTTTTTCAACAAAGCCCTCAATGGACTTCCAAATATCACTTTGCAAATTCCACAAAAACAGACTTATCGAAAGGCTTCTTGAGGGAAAAGCTGTAACTCTGTGAGATGAATTAACAGAACTCAAAGCAGTTTCTCAGACATCTTCTTTCCAGTTTTTAACGGAATATATTTACTTTTTCACCGTAGCCCTCTATGGGCCTCCAAATATCACTTTGCAAATTCCTCAAGAACAGTCGTTGCGAAAGGCTTCTTGAGGGGAAAGCTGTGACTGTGCGAGATAAATTAACAGAACACAATGCAGTTTCTCGGAAATATTCTTTCCAGTTTTTAACGGAAGATATTTCCTTTTCCACCATAGTCCTCTACGGGCTTCCAAATATCACTTTGCAAATTTCACAAGAACAGTCTTAGTGAACGGCTTCTTGAGTGGAAAGCTGTAACTCTGTGAGATGAACTAACAAAAGGAAAAGCGGTTTCTCAGAAATATTCTTTTCTTTTTTTAGGTTAGGATATTTCAATTTTCACCATTGCCCTCTACGGGCTTCCAAATATCACTTTGCAATTTCCACAAAAACAACCTTAGCGAAAGGCTTGTTGAGGGGAAAGCTGTAACTCTGTGAGTTGAATTAACAAAACACAAAGCAGTTTCTCAGAAAGCTTCTTTTCAGTTTTTAATTGAATGTATTTTCTTTTTCACCATAGCCCTCTATGGGCTGCCAAGTATCACTTTGCAAATTTCACAAGAACAGTCTTAGTAAATGGCTTCTTGAGGGTAAAGCTGTAACTCTATGAGATGAACTAACAGAACACAAGGCAGTTTCTCAGAAAGCTTCTTTTCGACTTTTATCTTAGGATATTTCCATTTTCACTATAGCACTCTATGGGCTTCTCAATATCACTTTGCAAATTCCACAAGAACAGTCTTAGCGAACGGCTTCATAAGGGGAAAGCTCTAACACTTTGAGATGATTCAACAGAACACAAAGCAGTTTTTCAGAAAGCTTATTTTCAGTTTCTATCTTAGGCTATTTCCTTTTTCACCATAGACCTCTATGGTCTTCCAAATATCACCTTGTAAATTCCACAAGAACAGTCTTAGCAAAAGGCTTCTGGAGGGGAAAGCTCTAATTCGGTGAGATGTATTAACAGAAAACATGACAGTTTCTCAGAAAGCTTCTTTCCCCTTTTTAACAGGAGATGTATCCTTTTTCACCATAGCCCTCTGTGGGTAACCAAATATGAAATTGCAAATTGCACAAGAAGAGTCTTAGTGAACGGCTTCTTGGGGGGAAGCTGTAACTCTGTGAGATGAATTAACAGAACACAAAGCAGTTTCTCAGAAAGCTTCTTTTCAGGTTTTAACGGAAGATATTCCCTTTTTCACCATAGCCCTCTATGGGCTTCGAAATTTCTCTTTGCAAATTCCACAAGAACAGTCTTAGCGAAAGGGTTCTGCAGGGACAAGCTGTAACTCTGTGAGATGAATTAACAATACACAAAGCAGTTTCTCAGAAAGCTTCTGTTCACTTTTTATATTACGATATTTTCTTTTTCACCACAGCCTTCTAAGGGCTCCAAATATCACTTTGCAAATTCCACAAGAACAGTCTTAGCGAAAGGCTTCTTGAAGGGAAAGCTGTAACACTGTGAGTTGAATTAAGAGAACACAAAGTAGTTTCTCAGAAAGATTCTTTCCAGTTTTAAACTGAAGCTATTTCCTTTGTCACCGTAGCCCTCTACGGGCTTCCAATATCACTTTGCAAATGCCACAAGAACAGTCTTAGCGAAAGGCTTCTTGAGGAGAAAGCTTTTACTCTGTGAGATGAACTAACAGAACAAAAGGCAGTTTCTCAGAAAGCTTCTTTTCGATTTTTATCTTTGGTTATTTTCATTTTCACCATAGCCATCTATGGGCTTCCAAATATCACTTTGCAAATTCCACAAAAACAGCCTTAGCGACAGGCTTCTTGAGGGGAAAGCTGTAACTCTGTGAGTTGATTTAAAAGAAAACAAAGCAGTTGCTCAGAAAGCTTCTTTTCAGTTTTTATCTTAGGGTATTTCCTTTTTCACTATAGCCCTCTAAGGGCTTCGAAATATCACTTTGCAAATTCCACAAGAACAATCTTAGCCAAAGACTTCTGGAGGGGAAAGCTATAACTCTGTGAGATGAATTAACAGAACACAAAGCAGTTTCTCAGGAAGCTTATTTCCAGTTTTTAACTGAAGGTATATCCTTTTTCACCATAGCCCTCTAAGGGCTTCCAAATATCTCTTTGCAAATTCGAGAAGAACAGTCTTAGAGAAAGGCTTCTTGAGGGGAAAGCTGGAACACTGTGAGATGAATTAACAGAACACAAAGCAGCATCTCAAAAAGCTTGTTTTCAGTTTTTATCTTAGGCTATTTCCTTTTTCACCATAGCCCTCTGTGGGCTTCTAAATATCACTTTGCAAATTCCACAAGAAGAGTCTTAGCGAAAATCTTCTTGTGTGAAAAGCTGTAACTCTGTGAAATGAATTAACAAATACAATGGAGTCTCTCAGAAAGCTTCTTTCCAGATTTTAATTGAAGATATTTCCTTCTTCACCATACCCCTCTATGGGCTTCCAAATATCACTTTGCAAATTCCACAAGAACCGTCTTAGCGAAAGGCTTCTTGAGGGGAAAGGTTTAACCCTGTGAAATGAACTAACAGAACACAAAGCAGTTTCTCAGAAAGCTTCTTTTTCTGTTTTTATCTTAGGATATTTCCTTTTCCACCATAGCCCCGTATGGGCTTACAAATATCACATTGCAAATTCCACAAGAACAGTCGTAGTGAAAGGCTTCTTGAGGGGACAGCTGTAACTCGGTGAGATGTATTACACCAGCACACGGCAGTTTCTCAGAAAGCTTCTTTCGAGTTTTTAACTGAAGATGTTTCTTTTTTCAACACAGCCCTCTATGGGCTTCCAAATATCACTTTGCAATACTCTGGTTTCTCTTAAGATCGTATAAATCTTTCGCCTTTTACCAAATATCTCTTTGGAAATTCCACAAGAACAGTCTTAGGGAAAGGCTTCTGGACGGGAAAGCTGTAACTCTGTAAGGTAAATTAACAGAACACAAGGCAGTTTCTCATACAGCTTCTTTCCAGTTTTTATCTGAAAATATTTCCTTTTCCACCATAGCCCTCTATGGGCTTCCAAATATCACTTTTCAAATTCCAGAAGAACAGTCTTATCGAAAGGTTTTTGTGGGGAAAGCTGTAACTCTGTGAGATGAATTAACAGAACACAAAGCAGTTTCTCAGAAAGCTTCTTTTCAGTTTTTAACGAAAGTTATTTCTTTTTTCACCGTAGCCTTCTATGGGCTTCCAAATATCACTTTGCAAATTCCACAAGAAGAGTCTTAGCGAAAGGCTTCTTATAGGAAAGCTGTCACTCTGTGAGATGAATTAACAGAACACAAAGCAGTTTCTCAGAAAGCTTCTTTCCAGTTTTTACCTGAAGATATTTCCTTTTTCACCATAGCCCTCTATGGGCTTCCAAATATCACTTTGCAAATCCCACAAGAACAGACTTAGCAAAAATCTTCTTGTGGGAAAAGCTGTAACTCGGTGACATGTATTAACAGAACACACGGCAATATCTCAGAAAACTTCTTTCCAGTTTTTAACTTAGGATATTTCCTTTTTCTCCGTAGCCCTCTATGGGCTTCCAATTATCAGTTTTGAAATTTTACAAGAACAGTCTTAGTGAACGACTTCTTGAGGGGAAAGCTGTAACCCTGTGAAATGAACTAACAGAACACAAAGCAGTTTCTCAGAAACCTTCTTTTTCAGTTTTTATCTTAGGATATTTTCTTTTTCACCATAGCCCTCTATGGGCTTACGAATAACATTTTGCAAATTCCAGAAAAACAGGCTTAGCGAAAGGCTTCTGGAGGGGAAAGCTGTAACTCGGTGAGATGTATTAACAGAACACACGGCAGTTTCCCCTAAAGCTTCTTTCCAGTTTTTTACGGAAGATGTTTCCTTTTTCACCACAACCCTCTATGGGTTTCTAAATATCAATATGCAAATTTCACAGGAACAGTCTTAGTGAACTGCCTTTTGAGCGGAAAGCTGAAACTCTGTGAGATGAACCAACAGAACACAATGCAGTTTCTCAGAAATCTTCTTTTCGGTTTTTAACGGAAGATATTTCCTTTTTCACCATAGCCCTCTAGGGTCTTCCAAATATCACTTTGCAAATTCCACAAGAATAGACTTAGCGAAAGGCTTCTTGAGGGAAAGTTGTAACTCTCTGAGATGAATTAACACACACAAAGCAGTTTCTCAGAAATCTTCTTTCCAGTTTTTAACTGAAGATATTTCCTTTTTCACCATAGCCCACTATGGGCTTCCAAATATCACTTTGCAAATTCCACAAGAACAGGCTTATCGAAAGTCTTCTTGAGGCGAAAGCTGTAACTCTGTGAAATGAATTAACAAAATACAAAGGAGTCTCTCAGAAAACTTCTTTCCAGTTTTTAATTGAAGAGATTTCCTTTTTCACCATAGCCCTCTATGGGCTTCCATATATCACTTTGCAAATACCACAAGAACAGTCTTAGCGAAAGGCTTCTTGAGGGGAAAGCTGTAACTCTGTGTGATAAATTAACAAAACACAAAGGAGTTTCTCAAAAAACTTCTTTCCAGTTTTTAATTGAAGAGATTTCCTTTTTCACCATAGCCCTCAATGGGCTTCCAAATATCACTTTGCACATCCAACAAGAACAGTCTTAGCGAAAGACTTCTAGAGGGGAAAACTGCAACTCTGTGAGATGAATTAACAGAACACAAAGCAGTTTTTCAGAAAGCTTCTTTCCAGTTTTTAACGGAAGATATTTCCTTTTTAACCATAGCCTTGTATGGGCTCCCAAATATCACTTTGCAAATTCCACAACAACAGCCTTAGCGAAAGGCTTCTTGAGGGGAAAGCTGTAACTCTGTGAGTCGAATTGACAGAACACAAAGCAGTTTTTCAGAAAGCTTCTTTCCAGTTTTGAACGGAAGATATTTCCTTTTTCACCAGAGCCCTCTATGGGCTTCCAAATATCCCTTTGCCAATTCCACAAGAACAGTCCTATCAAACGGATTCTTGAGGCGAAGGATGTAACTCTGTGAGATGAATTAACAGAACAAAACGCAGTTTCTCAGAAAGCTTCTTTCCAATTTTTAAGGGAACATATTTCCTTTTTCACCATAGCCTTCTATGGGCTTCCAAATATCACTGCAAATTCCACAAGAACAGTCTTATGGAACGTCTTCTTGAGGGAAAAGCTGAAACTCTGTTAGATGAATTAGCAGAATACAACGCAGTTTCTCAGAAAGCTTCTTTCCATTTTTTAACTGAAGATATTTCCTTTTTCACCATAGCCCTCTATGGGCTTCGAAATCTCACTTTGCCAATTCCAATAGAACAGTGTTAGCAAAAGGCTTCTTGAGGGGAAAGCTGTAACCCTGTGAGATGAATTAATAGAACACAAAGCAGTTTGTCAGAAGGCTCCTTTCCAGTTTTTAACGGAAGACATTTCCTTTTTCACCATAGCCCTCTATGGCCTTCCAAATATCACTTTTCAAATTCCAGAAGAACAGTCTTATCGAAAGGTTTTTGTGGAGAAAGCTGTAACTCTGTGAGATAAATTAAGTGAACACAACGCAGTTTCTCAGAAAGGTTCTTTCCCGTTTTTAAGTGAAGATATTTCCTTTTTCACCGAAGCCCTCTATGGGCCTCCAAATATCACGTTGCAAATTCCACAAGAACAGTATTTGCGAAAGGCTTCTTGAGGGGAAAGCTGTGACTGTGTGAGATAAATTAACAGAACACAATGCAGTTTCTCGGAAATCTTCTTTCCAGTTTTTAACGGAAGATATTTCCTTTTCCACCATAGCCCTCTATGGTCTTCCAAATATCACTTTGCAAATCCCACAAGAACAGTCTTAGCGAAAGGCTTCTTGAGGGGAAAGGTGTAACTCTCTGAGATGAATTAACAGAACACAAAGCAGTTTCTCAGAAAGTTTCTTTTAAGTTTTTAACTGAAGATATTTCGTTTTTCACCATAGCCCTCTAAGGGCTCCAAATATAACTTTGCAAATTTCACAAGAAGAGTCGTAGTGAACGGCTTCTTGAGGGGAAAGCTGTAACTCTGTGAGATGAATTAACAGGACACAAAGCAGTTTCTCAGAAAGCTTCTCTTCGGTTTTTATCTTAGGATATTTCCATTTTCACCTTAGCCCTCTATGGGCTCCCAAATATCACTTTGCAAATTCCACAAGAACAGTGTTATCGAAAGTCTTCTGAAGGGGAAAGCTGTATCTCTGTGAGATATGTTAACAGAACATACAGCAGTTTCTCAGAAATCTTCTTTCAAGATTTTAGCGGAAAATATTTCCTTTTTCACCATAGCCCTCTAAGGGGTTCAAAATATTAATATGCATATTTCACAAGAATAGTCTTAGTGAACGGCTTCTTGAGGGAAAGTTGAAACTCTGTGAGATTAACTAACAGAACACAAAGTAGTTTCTGAGAAAGATTGTTTTCGGTTTTTAAGGGAAGATATTTCCTTTTTCACCATAGCCCTCTATGGGCTTCCAAATATCATTTTGAAAATTCCACAAGAACAGTCTTAGCCAAAGGCTTCTTGAGGGAAAGCTGTAACTCTGTGAGATGAATTAACAGAACACAAAGCAGTTTCTCAGAAATCTTCTTTCCAGTTTTTAACGGAAGATATTTCCTTTTTCACAATAGCCTTCTACGGGCTTCCAAATATCACCTTGAAAATTCCACAAGAACAGTCTTAGTGATACGCTTCTAGAGGGAAAAGCTGTAACTCTGTGAGATGAATTAACAGAACACAAAACAGTTTCGCAGAAAACTTCTTTCCAGTTTTTAACGGAAGATATTTCCTTTTTCACCAAAACCCTCACAAAGCAGTTTCTCAGAAAGATTCCTTCCAGTTTTTAACTGAAGGTATTTCCTTTTTCACCATAGCCCTCTCTGGGCTTCCAAATATCACTTTGAAAATTTCACAAGAACAGTCTTATCAAAAGACTTCTCGAGGGGAAAGCTGTAACTCTGTGAGATGAATTAACAAAACACAAAGAAGTTTCTCAGAAAGCTTCTTTCCAGTTTTTAACTGAAGGTATTTCCTTTTTCACCATAGCCCTCTACGGGCTTGCAAATATCACTTTGCAAATTCCACAAGAACAGTCTTAGCGAAAGGCTTCTTGAGGAGAAAGCTGTTACTCTGTGAGATGAATTAACAGAACACACAGCAGTTTCTCAGAAAGCTTCTTTCCAGTTTTTAACGGAGGATATTTCCTTTTTCACCATAGCCCTCTATGGGCTTCTAAATATCATGTTCTAAATTGCACGAGAACAGTCTTAGTGAAAGGCTTCTTGAGAGGAAAGCTGTAACTCTGTGAGTTGAATTAAGAGAACACAAAGCAGTTTTTCAGAAAGCTTATTTTCAGTTTTTATCTTAGGCTATTTCCTTTTTCACCGTAGACCTCTGTAGGCTTCTAAATATCACTTCCCAAATTCGACAAGAACAGTCTTAGGGAAAGGCTTCGTTAGGGGAAAGCTGTAACTTTGTGAAATGAATTAACAGAACAGAACGCAGTGTCTCAGAAAGCTTCATTCCCGTTTTAAACAGAAAATATTTCCTTTTCACCATAGCTCTCTATGGCCTTCGAAATGTCACTTTGCAAATTCCACAAGAACAGTCATAGCGAAAGGCTTCCTCAGAAGAAAGCTGTAACCCTGTGGGATGAATTCACAGATCAGAAAGCTGTTTCTCAGAAAGCTTCTTTCTCACTTTTATGGCGGATATTTCCTTTGGCCCTATAGTCTTCAAAGGGAACCGAATTATCCCTTCTCAGATTCCACAGAAATAAGGTTAGCAAACAGCTCTACGACATATAGCTCTCACTCAGTGAGTGGAAGTCACATATCACAAAGCAGTTTCTCAGAAAAGTTCTTTTCAGTTTTTATCTTAGGATATTTCTTTTTTCACCATAACCCTGTATGGGCTCACAAATACCACTCTGCATATTCCACAAGAACAGTCTTATTGAAAGGCTTCTTAAGGGGAAAGCTGTAACTCTGTGAGGTGAATTAACAGAACACAAAGCAATTTCTCAGAAAGCTTCTTTTCAGCTTTTATCTTAGGATATTTCCTTTTACACCATAGCTCTCTAAGGGCTTTCAAATATCACTATGAGTATTACACAAGAAGAGTCTTAGCAAAAGTCTTTTTGAGGGTAAAGCTGTAACTCTTTGAGATGAATTAACAGAACACAAAGCAGTTTCTTAGAAAGCTTCTTTCCATTTTTTAACTGAAGATATTTCCCTTTTCACCACAGCCGTCTATGGGCTTCCAAATATCACTTTGCAAATTCAAAAAGAACAGTCCTAGTGAAAGGCTTCTGGAGTGGAATGCTGTAACTCTGTGAGATGAATTCACAGATCTCAGAGAAGTTTCTCAGAAAGCTTCTTTCTCACTTTTAGCGGCAGATATTTCCTTTGGCCCTATAGTCTTCAAAGTGATCCAAAATAACAGTTCTCCGATTCCATAAAAATAAGGCTATCAAACAGCTCTAGGAAATACAGCTGTAACTCAGTGAGTGGAAGTCACATAATACTAAACCGTTTCTCAGAGAGCCTCTTTCATTTTTTAACTGAAGCTATATCCTTTTTCACCGTAGCCCTCTATGGGCTTCAAAATATCACTTTGAAAATACAACAAGAACAGTCTTAGCGAAAGGCTTCTAGAGGGGAAAGCTGTAACTCCGTTAGGTGAATTAACAGAATACAAAGCAGTTTCTCAGGAATGTTCTTTACACTTTTTATCTGAAGATATTTCATTTTAACCATAGTGCTCTATGGGCTTCCAAATATCACATTTCAAATTCCACAAGAACAGTCTTAGCGAAAGACTTCTTGAGGGGAAAGCTGTAAGTCTGTGAGATGAATTAAAAGAACACAAAGCAGTTTCTCAGAAAGCTTCTTTCCAGTTTTTATCTGAGGATATTTCATTTTCACCATAGCCATCTATTGGCTTCCAAATATCATTTTTCAAATTGCGCAAGAATAATCTTAGCGAAAGGCTTCTTAAGGTGAAAGATGTAACTCTGTGAAATGAATTTGCAGATCACAAAGAAGTTTCTCAGAAAGCTTCTTTCTAACTTTTAGCGGCGGATATTTCCTTTGGCCCTACAGTCTTCAAACGGATCCGAAATAACAGTTCTCAGATTCTACAGAAATAAGGCTGCCAAACAGCTCTACGAAATACAGCTTTAACTCAGTGAGTGGAAGTCATATATCACAAAGCAGTTTCTCAGAAAGCTGCTTTTCAGTTTTTAACTGAAGATATATCCTTTTTAACTATAGGTCACTATGAGCTTCCAAATATCACTTTGCATATTCCACAAGAACTGTCTTAGCGAAAGGCTTCTTGAGGGGAAACCTGTAACTCTGTGAGATGAATTAACAAAACACAAAGCAGTTTGTCAGAAAGGTTATTTTCAGTTTTTATCTTAGGATATTTACTTTTTCACCATCGACTTCTATAGGCTTACAAATATCACTTTGCAAATTCCACAAGAACAGTCTTAGCGAAAGGTTTCTAGAGGGGAAAGCTGAAACTCTGTGAGGTGAATTAACAGAGTACAAAGCAGTTTCTCAGAAAGTTTCTTTCCAGTTTTTAACTGAAGGTATTTCCTTTTTCACCATAGCCCTCTCACGGCTTCCAAATATCACTTTGCAAATTCCACAAGAACCATCTTAGCGAAAGACTTATGCAGGGGAAAGCTGTAACTCTGCGAGATGAATTAACAGAACACAAAGCAGTTTCTCAGAAAGCTTCTTTCCAGTTTTTAATTGAAGATATTTCCTTTTACACCATATCCCTCCATGGGCTTCCAAATATCACATTGCAAATTCCCCAAGAACAGTCTTAGCGAAATGATTCTTGAGGGGAAAGCTGTAACTCTGTGAGATGAATTAACAGAACACAAAGCAGTTTCTCAGAAAGCTTCCTTCCAGTTTTTATGTGAGGAAATTTCCTTTTTAACCGTACCCCTCTATGGGCTTCCAAATATCACTTTGTAAACTCCACAAGAACAGTCTTAGCGAAAGGATTCTTGATAGAAAAGCTGTAACTCTGTGTATGAATTAACAGAACACAAAGCAGTTTCTCAGAAAGCTTCTCTCCAGTTTTTAACTGAAGATATTTCCTTTTTCACCATAGTGCTCTATGGGCTTATAAATATCTCCTTGGAAATTCCACAAGAACAGTCTTAGTGAAGGGCTTCTTGAGGGTAGAGCTGTAATACTGTGAGATGAATTAACAGAACATAAAGCAGTTTCTCAAAAAGCTTCTTTTCAGTTTTCATCTTAGGCGATTCCCTTTTTCTCCATAGCCCTCGATGGGCTTCCAAATATCACTTCTCAAATCCCACAAGAATTGTCTTAGCGAAAGGCTTCTTGTAGGGAAAGCTGTAACTCTGTGAAGTGAACTCACAGATCACAAAGAAGTTTCTCAGAAAGCTTCTTTCTCACTTTCAGCAGCGGATATTTCCTTTGGCCCTATAGTCTTCAAATTGATCCGAAATAACAGTTCTCAGATTCCACAGAAATTAGGCTAGCAAACAGCTCTACGAAATACAGCTGTAACTCAGTGAGTGGAAATCATATATCAAAAAGCAGTTTCTCAGAAACCTTCTTTTCAGTTTTTAACTGAAGATATATCTTTTTTCACAATAGCCCTCTAAGGGCTTCCAAATATCACTTTGCAAATTCCAGAAGAACACTCTTATCGAAAGGATTCTTGAGGGGAAAGCAGTAACTCTTTGAGATGAATTAACAGATCACAAAGCAGTTTCTAAGAAAGCCTCTTATCAATTTTTAACTGAAGATATTTCCTATTGCACCATAACCATCTACGGGCTTACAAATATGACTTTGCAAATTCCACAAGAACAGTCTTAGCGAAAGGCTTCTTGAGGGAAAAGCTGTAGCTCTGTGAGATGTATTAACAGAACACAAAGCGGTTTCTCAGAAAGATTCTCTCCAGTTTTTATGTTAGGATATTTCCTTTTTCACCGTAGCCCTATATAGGCTTAAAAATATCACTTTGAATATTAAACAAGAACAGTCTTAACAAAAGTCTTCTTGAGGGTAAAGCTGTAAGTCTTTGAGATGAATTAACAAAACACAGAGCAGTTTCTCAGAAAGCTTCTTCCCAGTTTGTAACTGAAGATATTTCTTTTTTCACCATAGCCTTCTATGGGCTTCCAAATATCACTTTGCAAATTCTACAAGAGCAGTCTTCGCGAAAGGCTGCTTGAGGGGAAGCTGTAACTCTGTGAGATGAATTAAAAGAGCACAAAGCAGTTTCTCAGAAAGCTTCTTTCCAGTTTTTAACTGAAGATATTTCCTTTTTCACCATAGCCCTCTATGGTCTTCCAAATATAACTTTGCAAATTCCAAAAGAACAGTCTTAGCGAAAGGCTTCTTGAGAGGAAAGCTGTAACTGCCTGAGATGAAATAACAGAACACAAAGCAGTTTCTCAGTAAACGTCTTTTCAGTTTTTATCGTAGGATATCTCCTTTTTCACATTAGCCTTCTATGGGCTTACAAATATCACGTTGCAAATTCCACAAGAACCGTCTTAGCGAAAGGCTTGCTGAGGGGAAAGCTGTAACTCTTTGAGATGAATCAACAGAACAGAAAGGAGTTTCTCAGAAAGCTTCTTTCCACTTTTTATCTTAGGATATTGCCTTTTTCACCATAGCCCTATTTGGGCTTAAAATATCACTTTGAAAATTTCACAAAACAATGTTAGCAAAAGTCTTCTTGAGGGTAAAGCTGTAAGACTTTGAGAGGAATTATCAGAACACAAACCAGTTTCTCAGAAAGCTTCTTTGAAGTTTTTAATTGAAGATATTTCCTTTTTCATCATAGACCTCTATGGGCTTCCAAATATCACTTTGCAAATTCCACAGGAACAGTCTTAGCGAAAGGCTTCTTGAGGGGAAAGCTGTCACACAGTGAGATGAATTAATAGAACACAAAGCAGTTTCTCAGAAAGCTTCTTTCCAGTTTTTATCTGAGGACATTTCCTTTTCCACTGTAGCCCTCTATGGGATTCCAAATATCACTTTGGAAATTCCACAAGAACAGTCTTAGTGAACGGCTTCTTGAGGGGAGAGTTGTAACTCTGTGAGATGAATTAACAGAACACAAAGCAGTTTCTCATAAAGCTTCTTTTCAGTTTTTATCTTAGGATATTCAATTTTTCACCAAAGCCCTCTATGGGCTTCCAAATATCACTTTGCAAATTCCCCAAGAAAAGTGTTAGCGAAAAACTTCTTGAGGAGAAAGCTGTAACTCTGTGAGATGAATTCACAGATCACAAAGAAGTTTCTCAGAAAGGTTCTTTCTCACTTTTAGCAGCGGATATTTCCTTTATCCCTATAGTCTGCCAAGGGATTCGAAATAACAGTCCTCAGATTCCAAGGAAATAAGGCTACCACACAGCTCTACGAAATACAGCTGTAACTCAGTGAGTGGAAGTCACATATCACAAAGCAGTTTCTCAGAAAGGTTCTTTTCAGTTTTTATCGGAAGATATATCCTTTTTCTCCTTAGCTCTCTATGGGCTTAAAAATATCACTTTGCAAATTCCACAAGAACAGTCTTAGCCAAAGGCTTTTTGAGGGGAATGCTGTAATTCTGTAAGATGAATTAACAGAACACAAAGCAGTTTCTCAAAAGCTTCTTTCTAGTTTTTATGTTAGAATGTTTCCTTTTTCACCATAGCCCACAATGGGCTTCCAAATATCACTTTGCAAATTCCACAAGAAGATCCTTAGCGAAAGTCTTCTTGAGGGGAAAGCTGTAACTCTATGAGATGAATTAACAGAACACAAAGCAGTTTCTCAGAAAGCTTCTTTTCAGTTTTTATCTTAGGATATTTCCTTTTTCACTGTAGCCATCTATGGGCTTCCAAATATCACTTTACAAATTCTACCAGAAAAGTCTTAGCGAAAGGCTTCTGGAGGGGAAAGCTGTAAATCTGTGGGATGAATTAACAGAACACAAAGCAGTCTCTCAGAAGTCTTCTCTCCAGTTTTTAACGGAAGATATTTCCTTTTTCACCATAGCCATCTGTGGGCTTCCAAATTTCACTTTGCAAATTCCACAAGAAATGTCTTAACGAAAGGATTCTTGAGGGGAAATCTGTAACTCTGTGAGATGAATTAACATAATACAAAGCAGTTTCTCAGAAAGCTTCTTCCCAGTTTTTAACTGAAGATATTTCCTTTTTCACCATAGCCATCTAAGGGCTTCCAAATATCACTTTGTTTATTCCGCAAGAACAGTGTTAGCGAAAGGTTTCTGGAGTGGAAAGCTGTAATTTTTTTGATGAATTAACAGAACACAGAGCATTTTCTCAGAAATCTTCTTTCCAGTTTTTAATGGAAGATATTTCCATTTTGACCATAGCCCTCTATGGGCTTCCAAATATCACTTTGCAAATCCCACAAGAACAGTCTTAGCGAAAGGCTTCTTAAGGGGAAAGATGTAACTCGGTGAGATGTATTAACAGAACTCGCGGCTGTTTCTCAGAAAGCTTTTTTTCAGTTTTTATCTTAGGATATTTCCTTTTTCCCTGTAGCCATCTATGGGCTTCCAAATATCACTTTGCAAATTCCACAAGAACAGCCTTAGTGAACGGTTTCTTGCGGAGAAAGCTGTAACTCTGTGAGATGAATTAACAGAACACAAAGCAGTTTCTCAGAAAGATTCTTTCCAGTTTTTAACGGAAGATATTTCCTTTTTCACCATAGCCTTCTATGGGCTTCCAAATATCACATTGCAAATTCCACAAGAACAGTCTTAGTGAACGGCTTCTTGAGGGGCAAGCTGTAACACTGTGAGATGAATTAACAGAACACAAAGCAGTTTCTCAAAAAGCTTCTTTCCTGTTTTTATCTGAAGATATTTCCTTTTCACCGTAGCCCTCTATAGGCTTCCAAATATCACTTTGTAAAGTCCCCAAGAACAGTCTTACCGAAAGCCTTCTTGAGGGGAAAGCTGAAACTCAGAGAGATGAATTCAGAGATCACAAATAAGTTTCTCAGAAAGCTTCTTTCTCACATTTAGCGGTGGATATTTTCTTTAATCTTATAGTCTTCAAAGGGATACAAAATAACAGTTCCCATATTACACAGAAATAAGGCTAGCAAACAGCTTTACGAAATACAGCTGTAGCTCAGTGAGTGGAAGTCACATATCACAAAGCAGTTCCTCTGAAACCTTCTTTTCAGTTTTTAACAGAATATATATCCTTTTTCACCATAGCCCACTATGGGCTTCCAAATATCACTTTGCAAATTCCACAAGAACAGTCTTAGCGGAAGGCATCTGGAGGGGAAAGCTGTACCTCTGTGAGATGAATTGACAGAACACAAAGCAGTTTCTCAGAAAGCTTCTTTCCAGTTTTTAACTGAAGGTATTCCTTTTTCACTGTAGCCCTCTATGGGCTTCCAAATATCACTTAGCAAATTCCACAAGAACAGTCTTAGCGAACGGATTCTTTAGGGAAAAGCTGTAACGCTGTGAGATGAATTTACAGAACACAAAGCAGTTTCTCAGAAAGCTTCTTTCAAGTTTTTAACTGAAGTTATTTCTTTTCCACCATAGCCCTCTATGGGCATCCAAATATCACATTTCAAATTCCACACGAACAGTCTTAGTTGAAGGGCTCCTTGAGGGGAAAGCTGTATCACTGTGAAATGAATTAACAGAACACAAAGCGGTTTCTCAGAAAGTTTCTTTCAAGTTTTTAACTGAAGATATCTCCTTTTTCACTCTAGCCCTCTGTGTATTTCCAAATATCACTTTGCAAATTCCACAAGAACAGTCTTAGAGAACCACTTCCTGCGGAGAAAGGAGTAAATCTGTGAGATGAATTAAGAGAACGCAAAGCCGTTTTTCAGAAAGCTTGTTTCCATTTTTTAGCTGAAGATATTTTCTTTTTCACCCTTAGCCCTCTTTGGGCTGCGAAATATCATTTTGCAAATTCCGCAAGAACAGTCTTAGTGAACGGCTTCTTGAGGGGCAAGCTGTAAATCTGTGAGATGAATTAACAGAACACAAAGCAGTTTCTCAAAAAGCTTCTTTCCTGTTTTTATCTGAAGATATTTCCTTTTCACCGTAGCCCTCTATAGGCTTCCAAATATCACTTTGTAAAGTCCCCAAGAACAGTCTTACCGAAAGCCTTCTTGAGGGGAAAGCTGAAACTCGGAGAGATGAATTCACAGATCACAAATAAGTTTCTCAGAAAGCTTCTTTCTCACATTTAGCGGTGGATATTTTCTTTAATCTTATAGTCTTCAAAGGGATACGAAATAATAGTTCTCATATTACACAGAAATAACGCTAGCAAACAGCTCTTCGAAATACAGCTGTAGCTCAGTGAGTGGAAGTCACATATCACAAAGCAGTTCCTCTGAAACCATTTTTTCAGTTTTTAACAGAAGATATATCCTTTTTCCCCATAGCCCACTATGGGCTTCCAAATATCACTTTGCAAATTCTACAAGAACAGTCTTAGCGGAAGGCATCTGGAGGGGAAAACTGTACCTCTGTGAGATGAATTGGCAGAACACAAAGCAGTTTCTCAGAAAGCTTCTTTCCTGTTTTTAACTGAAGATATTCCTTTTTCACTGTAGCCCACTATGGGCTTCCAAATATCACTTAGCAAATTCCACAAGAACAGTCTTAGCGAACGGCTTCTTTAGGGAAAAGCTGTAACGCAGTGAGATGAATTTACAGAACACAAGGCAGTTTCTCAGAAAGCTTCTTTCCAGTTTTTAACTGAAGTTATTTCCTTTTCCACCATAGCCCTCTATGGGCATCCAAATATCACATTTGAAATTCCACACGAACACTATTAGTTGAAGGGCTCCTTGAGGGGAAAGCTGTATCACTGTGAGATGAATTAACAGAACACAAAGCGGTTTCTCCGAAAGCTTCTTTCCAGTTTTTAACTGAAGATATCTCCTTTTACACCATAGTCCTTTATGGACTTACAAATATCACTTTGAAAATTCCACAAAAACAGTCTGATCGAAAGACTTCTTGAAGAGAAAATTTGAAATCTGTGAGATGAATTAATAGAACACAAAGCAGTTTCTCAGAAATCTATTTTCTGGTCTTTAACGGAAGATATTTCTATTTCACCCTAGCACTCTAGGGGCTTCCAAATATCACTTTGCAAATTCCACAAGAACAATCTTTGCAAAAGGCTTCTTGAAGGGAAAGCAGTAACTCTGTGAGATGAATTAATAGAACACAAAGCAGTTTCTGAAAAAGCTTCTTTCCAGTTTTTAACTGAAGATATTTCCTTTTTGACCATAGCCCTCTATGGGCTTCCAATATCACTTTCCAAACACCACAAGAACAGCCTTAGCGAAAGGCTTCTTGAAGGGAAAGCTGTAACTCTGTGAGATGAATTAACAGAACACAAAGCAGTTTATCTGAAAGTTCTTTCCAGTTTTTAATGGAAGATATTTCCTTTTTCACCATATCCCTCTATAGGCTTCCAAATATCACTTTGGAAATTCCACAAGAACAGTCTTAGCGAAAACTTCTTGAGGGGAAAGCAGTAACTCTGAGATGAACTAAGAGAGCTCAAAACAGTTTCTCAGAAAGCTTCATTCCAGTTTTTCACGGAAGATACTTCCTTTTTCAGCAAAGCGCTCTATGGGCTTACAAATATCACTTTCCAGATTCCACAAGACAGGCTTAGCGAAAGGATTCTTGAAGGGAAAGCTGTAATTCCATGAGATGAATTAAGAGAAGACAAAGCAGTTTCTCAGACAGCTTCTTTCCAGTTTTTAACTGAAGATATTTCCTTTTTCACCCTAGACCTCATTGGGCTTCGAAATTTCACTTTGCAAATTCCAGAAGAACAGTCTCAACGAAAGGCTTCTTGAAGGGAAAGCTGTAACTCTGTGAGATGAATTAACAGAACAAAAAGCAGTTTCTGGGAAAGCTTCTTTCCAGTTTTTAACGGAAGATATTTCCTTTTTCACCATAGCCCTCTATGGCCTTCCAAATATAACTTTCCATATTCCAATAGAACAGTCTTAACGAAAGGTTTCTTGAGGTGAAAGCTGTAACTCTGTGAGATGAATTGACAGAACAAAAAGCAGTTGCTCAGAAAGCTTCTTTTCAGTTTTTAACGGAAGATATTTCCTTTTTCACCATAGACCTCTATGGGCTTCCAAATATCACGTTGCAAATTCCACAAGAACGGTCTTAGCGAAAGGTTTCTTGAGGGGACAGCTGTAACTCTGTGAGATGAATAAACATAACACAAAGAAGTTTCTCAGACAGCTTCTTTCCAGTTTTTAACGGAAGATATTTCCTTTTTAACCGTAGCCCTCTAAGGGCTTCCAAATATCACTTTGGAAATTCCACAAGAATAGTCTTAGCGAAAGGCTTCTTGAGGCGAACACAGTTACTGTGTGAGATGAATTAACATAACACAAAGCAGTTTCTCAGAAAGCTTCTTTCCAGTTTTTAACGGAACATATTTCCTTTTTCACCACAGCCCTCTATGGGCTTCCAAATATCACTTTCTAAATTCCGCAAGAACAGCCTTAGCGAAAGGTTTCTTGAAGGTAAAGCTGTAACTCTGTGAGATGAATTAACAGAAGACAAAGCACGTTCTCAGAAATCTTCTTTACAGTTTTCAACGGAAGATCTTTCCTTTTTCACCATAACCCTCTATGGGATTCCAAATATAATTTTGCATATTTCACAAGAACAGCCTTAGCGAAAGGCTTCTTGAGGGGAAAGATGTAACTCTGAGAGATGAATTAACAGAACACAAAGCATTTTCTCAGAAAGCTTCTTTCCATTTTTTTCGGAAGATATTTCCTTTTTCACCATAGCCCTCTATGTGCTTCCAAATATCACTTTGCAAATTCCACAAGAACAGACTTAGCGAAAGACTTCTTTAAGGGAAAGCTGAATCTCTGTGAGATGAATTAACAGAACACAAAGCAGTTTCTCAGAATGCTTCTTTTCAGTTTTTATCTTAGGATAATTCCTTTTTCCCGTAGTCCTCTACGGGCTTCCAAATATCACTTTGCAAATTCCACAAGAACAATCTCAGCAAAGGACTCCTTGAGGGCAAAGCAGTAAGTCTGTTAGACGAATTAACAGAACACGAAGCAATTTCTCAGAAAGCTTCTTTCCGGTTTTTAACTGAAGATATTTCCTTTTTCGTCATAGCCCTCTATGGGCTTCCAAATATCACTTTCCAAACTCCACAAGAACAGCATTAGCTTAAGGCTTCTTGAATGGAAAGCTGTAACTCTGTGGGATGAATTAACCGAACACTAAGGACTTTCTCACAAAATTTCTTTCCAGTTTTTTACGAAAGATATTTCCTTTTACAACATAGCCCTCTATGGACTTACAAATATCACTTTGCAAATTCCACAAAAACAGTCTTATCGAAAGATTTCTGGAAGGTATAACTTGAAATCTGTGAGATGAATTAACCGAACACAAAGTAGTTTCTCAGAAATCTTCTTTCCGGCTTTTAACGGAAAATATTTCTATTTCACCCAAGCACTCTAGGGGCTTCCAAATATCTCTTTGCAAATTCCACAAGAACAATCTTTGCAAAAGGCTTCTTGAAGGGAAAGCAGTAACTCTGTGAGATGAATTAACAGAACACAAAGCAGTTTCTGAAAAAGCTTCTTTCCAGTTTTTAACTGAAGATATGTCCTTTTTGACCATAGCCCTCTATGGGCTTCCAATATCACTTTCCAAACAGCACAAGAACAGCCTTAGTGAAAGGCTTCTTGAAGAGAAAGCTGTAACTGTGTGAGATGAATTAACAGAACACAAAGCAGTTTCTGAGAAAGCTTCTTTCCAGTTTTTAACTGAAGATATTTGCTTTTTCACCATATACTTCTATGGGCTTCCAAATAACACTTTGCAAATTACACAAGAACTGTCTTAGCGAAAGGCTTCTTGAGGGGAAAGCTGTAACTCTGTGAGAAGAATCAACAGAACACAAAGCAGTTTCTCAGAAAGCTTCTTTCCAGCTTTTAACTGAAGATATTTCCTTTTTCACCCTAGCCCCCTCTGGACTTCCAAATATCACTTTCGAAATTCCACAAGAACAGCCTTATCGAAAGGCTTCTTGAAGGGAAAGCTGTAATTCCTTGAGATGAATGAACAGAACACAAAGCAGTTTCTCAGAAAGCTTCCTTCCAGTTTTTAACGGAAGATATTTCCTTTTTCACCGTAGCCCTCTATGGGCTTCCAAATATCACTTTTCAAATTCCACAAGAACAGTCTTAGCGTAAGGGTTATTGAGGTGAAAGCTGCAACTCTTTGAGATGAATTAACAGAACACAAAGCAATTTCTTAGAAAGCTTCTTTTCGGTTTTTAACGGAAGATATTTCCTTTTTCACCATAGCCCTCTATGGGCTTCTAAATATCACTTTGCAAATTCCACAAGAACAGTCTTAACGAAAGGCTTCTTGAGGGGAAAGCTTTAACTCTGTGAGATGAATTAACAGAACACAAAGCAGTTTCTCAGACAGCTTCTTTCCTGTTTTTAACTGAAGACATTTTCTTTTTCACCATAGTCCTCTATCGGCTTCCAAATATCACTTTGTAAATTCCACAAGAACAGTCTTAGCGAAAGGCTTCTGAGAGGAAAGCTGTAACTCTGTGAGATGAATTAACAGAACACAAAGCAGTTTCTCAGAATAATTCTTTCCAGTTTTTAAGGGAAGATATTTCCATTTTCACCATAGCCCTCTAGGGGTTCCAAATAGCACTTTGCAAGTTCCACAAGAACAGCATTAGCGAAAGGCTTCTTGAGGGTAAAGCTGTAACTCTGTGAGATGAATTAACAGAACACAAAGCAGTTTCTCAGAAAGCTTCTTTCCAGTTTTTAACGGAAGATATTTCCTTTTTCACCACAGCCCTCTATGGGCTTCCAAATATCACTTTGGAAATTCCACAAGAACAGTGTTAGCGAAAGGCTTCTTGAGGGGAAAGCAGTAACTCTGCGATGAAATAAGAGAGCACAAAACAGTTTCTCAGGAAGCTTCATTCCAGTTTTTCACGGAAGATACTTCCTTTTTCAGCAAAGCCCTCTATGGGCTTACAAATATCACTTTCCAGATTCCACAAGAACAGTCTTAGCAAAAGACTTCTTGAGGGGAAAGCAATAACTCTGAGATGAATTAACAGAACACAAAACACTTTCTCAGAAAGCTTCTTTACACTTTTTAACGGATGATATTTCCTTTTTCAGCATAGCCCTCTATGGGCTTACAAATATCACTTTGAAAATTCCACAGGAACAGTTCTAGGGAGAGGCTTCTTGACGGGAAAGCAGTAACTCTGTGAGATGAATTAGCAGAAGACACAGCAGTTTCTGAGAAAACTTCTTTCCAATTTTTAACTGAAGATATTTGCTTTTTCACCGTATCCCTCTATGGGCTTCCAAGTATCACTTTGCAAATTCCACAAGAACAGTTCTAGCGAAAGGCTTCTTGACGGGAAAGCAGTAACTCTGTGAGATGAATTAACGGAAAACAAAGCAGTTTCTCAGAATGCTTCTTTTCAGTTTTTACCTTAGGTTATTTCCTTTTTCACCATAGTCCTCTATGGGCTTCCAAATATAACTTTCCAAATTCCGCAAGAACAGCCTTAGCGAAAGGCTTCTTGAAGGGAAAGCTGTAACACTGTGAGATGAATTCACAGAACACAAAGCAGTCTCTCAGAAAGCTTCTATCGACTTTTTAACGGAAGATATTTCCTTTTTCACCGTAGCCCTCTATTGGCTACTAAATATCACTTTCCAAATTCCACATGAACAGTCATAGCGAAAGACTTCTTGAGGGGAAAGCTGTAAATCTCTGAGATCAATTAACAAAAAAAAAGCAGTTTCTCAGAAATCTTCTTTCAAGTTTTTAACAGAAGATATTTCCTTTTTCACCATAGCCCTCTATCGGTTTCCAAATATCACATTTCAAGTTCCACAAGAACAGTCTTAGCGAAAGGCTTTTGGAGGAGAATGCTTAAATCTGTAAGATGAATTAACAGACACAAAACTGTTTTTCAGAAAGCTTCTTTCCACTTTTTAACGGAAGATATTTCCTTTTTCACCATACCCCTCTATGGGCTTCTAAATATAATTTTACAAATTTCACAAGAACAGTCTTACTGAACGGCTTCTTGAGAGGAAAGCTGTAACTCTGTGAGATGAACTAATAGAACACAAAGCAGTTCCTCAGAAAGCTTCTTTCCAGTTTTTTACGGAAGATACTTCCTTTTCCACCATAGGCCTCTATGGGCTTCTGAATATCACTTTGCAAATTCCACAAGAACAGTCTTAGCGAAAGGCTTCTTGAAGAGAAAGCTGTAACTCTGTGAGATGAATTAACAGAACCCACGGCAATTTCTCAGAAATATTCTTTCCAGTTTTTAACGGAAGATATTTCCTTTTTCAGCATAGCCCTCTATGGGCTTCCAAATATCACTTTGCAAATTCCACAGGAACTGTCTTAGGGAAAGACGTCTTGAGGGAAAAGCTGTAACTCTGTGAGATGAATTAATAGAACACAAAGCAGTTTCTCAGAAAGCTTCTTTCCAGTTTATATCGGAAGATATTTCCTTTTTCACCATATCCCTCTATGGGCTTCCAAATATCACTTTGCAAATTCCACAAGAACTGCCTTAGCGAAGGGCTTCTTGAGAAAGGCTTTTTAGGAGAAAGCTGTAACTCTGTGAGTTGAATTAACAGAACACAAAGCAGTTTATCAGAAAGCTTCTTTCCAGTTTTTAACGAAAGATATTTCCTTTTTCACCGTATCCCTCTATGGGCTTCCAAATATCACTTTGCAACTTCCACAGGAACAGTCTTAGCGAAAGGCTTCTTGAGGGGAAAGCTGTAGCTCTGTGAGATCATTTAACAGACAACAAAGCTGTTACTCAGAAAGCTTCTTTCCAGTTTTTAACGGAAGAGATTTCCTTTTTCACGATATCACTCTATGGGCGTCGAAATATCACTTTGCAAATTCCACAAGAACAGTCTTATTGAACGGTTTCTTGAGGGGAAAGCTATAACTCAGTGAGATGAATTAAGAGAACACAGTGCAGTTTTTCAGAAAGCATCTTTTCGCTTTTTATGTTACGATATTTTCTTTTTCACCATAACTCTCTAAGGGCTTCCAAATATCACTTTCCAAATTCCACAAGAACAGTCTTAGGGGAAGGCTCTTGAAGGGAAAGCTGTAACACTGTGAGATGAATTAACAGAACACAAAGTAGTTTCTCAGAAAGCTTCTTTCCAGTTTTTAACGGTATTTATTTCCTTTATTACCATAGCCTTCTATGGGCTTCCATATATCAGTTTGCGAATTTCAGAAGAACAGTCTTAGCGAAGGGATTCTTGAGGAGAAAGCTGTAACTCTCTGAGATGAATTAACAGAACACAAAGCAGTTTCTCAGAAAGCTTCTTTTCGGTTTTTTTTTTTTTTTTTTTTTTTTACATTTATTTATTATTATTAAACTTCAAGTTGTAGGGTACATGTGCACAACGTGCAGGTTTGCTACATATGTATACTTGTGCCATGTTGGTGTGCTGCACCCATCAACTCGTCATTTACATCAGGTATAACTCCCAATGCAATCCCTCCCCCCTCCCCCCTCCCCATGATAGGCCCTGGTGTGTGATGTTCCCCTTCCCGAGTCCAAGTGATCTCATTGTTCAGTTCCCACCTACGAGTGAGAACATGCGGTGTTTGGTTTTCTGTTCTTGTGATAGTTTGCTAAGAATGATGGTTTCCAGCTGCATCCATGTCCCTACAAAGGACACAAGCTCATCCTTTTTTATGGCTGCATAGTATTCCATGGTGTATATGTGCCACATTTTCTTAATCCAATCTGTCACTGATGGACATTTGGGTTGATTCCAAGTCTTTTCTATTGTGAATAGTGCTGCAATAAACATACGTGTGCATGTGTCCTTATAGCAGCATAATTTATAATCCTTTGGGTGTATACCCAGTAATGGGATGGCTGGGTCATATGGTACATCTAGTTCTAGATCCTTGAGGAATCGCCATACAGTTTTCCATAATGGTTGAACTAGTTTACAATCCCACCAACAGTGTAAAAGTGTTCCTATTTCTCCACATCCTCTCCAGCACCTGTTGTTTCCTGACTTTTGAATGATCGCCATTCTAACTGGTGTGAGATGGTATCTCATTGTGGTTTTGATTTGCATTTCTCTGATGGCCAGTGATGATGAGCATTTTTTCATGTGTCTGTTGGCTGTATGAATGTCTTCTTTTGAGAAATGTCTGTTCATATCCTTTGCCCACTTTTGGATGGGGTTGTTTGTTTTTTTCTTGTAAATTTGTTTGAGTTCTTTGTAGGTTCTGGATATTAGCCCTTTGTCAGATGAGTAGATTGCAAAAATTTTCTCCCATTCTGTAGGTTGCCTGCTCACTCTGATGGTAGTTTCTTTTGCTGTGCAGAAGCTCTTTAGTTTGATGAGATCCCATTTGTCAATTTTGACTTTTGTTGCCGTTGCTTTTCGTGTTTTAGACATGAAGTCTTTGCCCATGCCTATGTCCTGAATGGTACTACCTAGGTTTTCCTCTAGGATTTTTATGGTATTAGGTCTAACATTTAAATCTCTAATCCATCTTGAATTAATTTTCGTATAAGGAGTAAGGAAAGGATCCAGTTTCAGCTTTCAACTTATGGCTAGCCAGTTTTCCCAGCACCATTTATTAAATAGGGAATCCTTTCCCCATTTCTTGTTTCTCTCAGGTTTGTCAAAGATCAGATGGCTGTAGATGTGTGGTATTATTTCTGAGGACTCTGTTCTGTTCCATTGGTCTATGTCTCTGTTTTGGTACCAGTACCATGCTGTTTTGGTGACTGTAGCCTTGTAGTATAGTTTGAAGTCAGGTAGCGTGATGCCTCCAGCTTTGTTCTTTTGACTTAGGATTGTCTTAGAGATGCGGGCTCTTTTTTGGTTCCATATGAACTTTAAAGCAGTTTTTTCCAATTCTGTGAAGAAGCTCATTGGTAGCTTGATGGGGATGGCATTGAATCTATAAATGACCTTGGGCAGTATGGCCATTTTCACGATATTGATTCTTCCTATCCATGAGCATGGTATGTTCTTCCATTTGTTTGTGTCCTCTTTGATTTCACTGAGCAGTGGTTTGTAGTTCTCCTTGAAGAGGTCCTTTACATCCCTTGTAAGTTGGATTCCTAGGTATTTTATTCTCTTTGAAGCAATTGTGAATGGAAGTTCATTCCTGATTTGGCTCTCTGTTTGACTGTCACTGGTGTATAAGAATGCTTGTGATTTTTGCACATTAATTTTCTATCCTGAGACTTTGCTGAAGTTGCTGATCAGCTTAAGGAGATTTTGGGCTGAGACAATGGGGTTTTCTAAATATACAATCATGTCGTCTGCAAACAGGGACAATTTGACTTCTTCTTTTCCTAACTGAATCCCCTTGATTTCTTTCTCTTGCCTGATTGCCCTAGCCAGAACTTCCAACACTATGTTGAATAGGAGTGGTGAGAGAGGGCATCCCTGTCTTGTGCCAGTTTTCAAAGGGAATTTTTCCAGTTTTTCCCATTCAGTATGATATTGGCTGTGGGTTTGTCATAAATAGCTCTTATGATTTTGAGGTACGTTCCATCAATACCGAATTTATTGAGCGTTTTTAGCATGAAGGGCTGTTGAATTTTGTCAAAAGCCTTTTCTGCATCTATTGAGATAATGATGTGGTTCTTGTCTTTGGTTCTGTTTATATGCTGGATTATGTTTATTGATTTGCGAACGTTGAACCAGCCTTGCATCCCAGGGATGAAGCCCACTTGATCATGGTGGATAAGCTTTTTGATGTGCTGCTGAATCCGGTTTGCCAGTATTTTATTGAGGATTATTGCATCGATGTTCATCAGGGATATTGGTCTAAAATTCTCTTTTTTTGTTGTGTCTCTGCCAGGCTTTGGTATCAGGATGATGTTGGCCTCATAAAATGAGTTAGGGAGGATTCCCTCTTTTTCTATTGATTGGAATAGTTTCAGAAGGAATGGTACCAGCTCCTCCTTGTACCTCTGGTAGAATTCAGCTGTGAATCCATCTGGTCCTGGACTTTTTTTGGTTGGTAGGCTATTAATTATTGCCTCAATTTCAGAGCCTACTATTGGTCTATTCAGGGATTCAACTTCTTCCTGGTTTAGTCTTGGAAGAGAGTAAGTGTCCAGGAAATTATCCATTTCTTCTAGATTTTCCAGTTTATTTGTGTAGAGGTGTTTATAGTATTCTCTGATGGTAGTTTGTATTTCTGTGGAGTCGGTGGTGATATCCCCTTTATCATTTTTAATTGCGTCGATTTGATTCTTCTCTCTTTTCTTCTTTATTAGTCTTGCGAGAGGTCTGGCAATTTTGTTGATCTTTTAAAAAAACCAACTCCTGGATTCATTGATTTTTTGGAGGGTTTTTTGTGTCTCTATCTCCTTCAGTTCTGCTCTGATCTTAGTTATTTCTTGCCTTCTGCTAGCTTTCGAATGTGTTTGCTCTTGCTTCTCTAGTTCTTTTAATTGCGATGTTAGAGTGTCAATTTTAGATCTTTCCTGCTTTCTCTTGTGGGCATTTAGTGCTATAAATTTCCCTCTACACACTGCTTTAAATGTGTCCCAGAGATTCTGGTATGTTGTATCTTTGTTCTCATTGGTTTCAAAGAACATCTTTATTTCTGCCTTCATTTCGTTATGTACCCAGTAGTCATTCAGGAGCAGGTTGTTCAGTTTCCATGTAGTTGAGCGGTTTTGATTGAGTTTCTTAGTCCTGAGTTCTAATTTGATTGCACTGTGGTCTGAGAGACAGTTTGTTATAATTTCTGTTCTTGTACATTTGCTGAGGAGTGCTTTACTTCCAATTACGTGGTCAATTTTGGAGTAAGTACGATGTGGTGCTGAGAAGAATGTATATTCTGTTGATTTGGGGTGGAGAGTTCTATAGATGTCTATTAGGTCTGCTTGCTGCAGAGATGAGTTCAATTCCTGGATATCCTTGTTAACTTTCTGTCTCGTTGATCTGTCTAATGTTGACAGTGGAGTGTTGAAGTCTCCCATTATTATTGTATGGGAGTCTAAGTCTCTTTGTAAGTCTCTAAGGACTTGCTTTATGAATCTGGGTGCTCCTGTATTGGGTGCATATATATTTAGGATAGTTAGCTCTTCCTGTTGAATTGATCCCTTTACCATTATGTAATGGCCTTCTTTGTCTCTTTTGATCTTTGATGGTTTAAAGTCTGTTTTATCAGAGACTAGTATTGCAACCCCCGCTTTTTTTTGTTCTCCATTTGCTTGGTAAATCTTCCTCCATCCCTTTATTTTGAGCCTATGTATGTCTCTGCGTGTGAGATGGGTCTCCTGAATACAGCAGACTGATGGATCTTGACTCTTTATCCAGTTTGCCAATCTGTGTCTTTTAATGGGAGCATTTAGTCCATTTACATTTAAGGTTAAGATTGTTATGTGTGAACTTGATCCTGCCATTATGATATTAACTGGTTATTTTGCTTGTTAGTTGATGCAGTTTCTTCCTAGCCTTGATGGTCTTTACATTTTGGCATGTTTTTGCAATGGCTGGTACCGGTTGTTCCTTTCCATGTTTAGTGCTTCCTTCAGGGTCTCTTGTAAAGGCAGGCCTAGTGGTGACAAAATCTCTAAGCATTTGCTTATCTGTAAAGGATTTTATTTCTCCTTCACTTATGAAACTTAGTTTGGCTGGATATAAAATTCTGGGTTTAAAATTCTTTTCTTTAAGAATGTTGAATATTGGCCCCCACTCTCTTCTGGCTTGAAGAGTTTCTGCCGAGAGATCTGCTGTTAGTCTGATGGGCTTCCCTTTGTGGGTAACCCGACCTTTCTCTCTGGCTGCCCTTAAGATTTTTTCCTTCATTTCAACTTTGGTGAATCTGGCAATTATGTGTCTTGGAGTTGCTCTTCTCGAGGAGTATCTTTGTGGCGTTCTCTGTATTTCCTGGATTTGAATGTTGGCCTGCCCTACTAGGTTGGGGAAGTTCTCCTGGATGATATCCTGAAGAGTGTTTTCCAACTTGGTTCCATTTTCCCCCTCACTTTCAGGCACCCCAATCAGACGTAGATTTGGTCTTTTTACATAATCCCATACTTCTTGCAGGCTTTGTTCATTTCTTTTTCTTCTTTTTTCTTTTGGTTTCTCTTCTCGCTTCATTTCATTCATTTGATTTTCCATCGCTGACATTCTTTCTTCCAGTTGATCGAGACGGTTACTGAAGCTTGTGCATTTGTCACGTATTTCTCGTGCCATTGTTTTCGTCTCTTTCATTTCGTTTGTGAGCTTCTCTGCATTAATTACTCTAGCCATCAATTCTTCCACTTTTTTTTCAAGATTTTTAGTTTCTTTGCGCTGGGTACGTAATTCCTCCTTTAGCTCTGAGAAATTTGATGGACTGAAGCCTTCTTCTCTCATCTCATCGAAGTCATTCTCCGTCCAGCTTTGATCCGTTGCTGGCGATGAGCTGCGCTCCTTTGCCGGGGGAGATGCGCTCTTATTTTTTGAATTTCCAGCTTTTCTGCCCTGCTTTTTCCCCATCTTTGTGGTTTTATCTGCCTCTGGTCTTTGATGATGGTGATGTACTGATGGGGTTTTGGTGTAGGTGTCCTTCCTGTTTGATAGCTTTCCTTCTAACAGTCAGGATCCTCAGCTGTAGGTTGTAGCTGTAGGAGATTGCTTGAGGTCCACTCCAGACCCTGTTTGCCTGGGTATCAGCAGCAGAGGCTGCAGAAGATAGAATATTTCTGAACAGCGAGTGTACCTGTCTGATTCTTGCTTTGGAATCTTCCTCTCAGGGGTGTACTCCACCCTGTGTGGTGTGGGGTGTCAGACTGCCCCTAGTGGGGGATGTCTCCCAGTTAGGCTACTCAGGGGTCAGGGATCCACTTGAGCAGGGAGTCTGTCCCTTCTCAGATCTCAACCTCCGTGTTGGGAGATCCACTGCTCTCTTCAAAGCTGTCAGACAGAGTCGTTTGCGTCTGCAGAGCTGCTGCGTTTGTTATTATTTACTGTGCCCTGTCCCCAGAGGTGGAGTCTACAGAGACAGGCAGGTTTCCTTGAGCTGCTGTGAGCTCCACCCAGTTCGAGCTTCCCAGCAGCTTTGTTTACCTACTTAAGCCTCAGCAATGGCGGGCGCCCCTCCCCCAGCCTCGCTGCTGCCTTGCCGGTAGATCACAGACTGCTGTGCTAGCAATGAGGGAGGCTCCGTGGGTGTGGGACACTCCCGGCCAGGTGTGGGATATGATCTCCTGGTGTGCCTGTCTGCTTAAAGCACAGTATTGGGGTGGGAGTTACCCGATTTTACAGGTGTTGTGTGTCTCAGTTCCCCTGACTAGGAAAAGGGATTCCCTTCCCCCTTGCGCTTTCCAGGTGAGGCAATGCCTCGCCCTGCTACAGCTCTCGCTGGTCGGGCTGCAGCAGCTGACCAGCACCGATCGTCTGGCACTCCCCAGTGAGATGAACCCAGTACCTCAGTTGAAAATGCAGAAATCGCCGGTCATCTGTGTCGCTCGCGCTGGGAGTTGGAGACTGGAGCTGTTCCTATTCTGCCATCTTGCTCCGCCCCCCTAACCAAAAGGCTTCTTAATGCGAAAGCAGTAACTCTGTGAGATGAATTAATAGAACACTGAGCAGTTTCTCAGAATGCTTCTTTCCAGTTTTTAACGGAAGATTTTTCATTTTTCACCGTAGCCCTCTATGGGCTTCCAAATATCACTTTGGAAATTCCACAAGAACAGTCTTAGTGAACGGGTTCTTGAGGGGAAAGCTATAACCTTGTGGAAAGAATTAACAGAACACAAAGCAGTTTCTCTGAAAGCTTCTTTCCAGTTTTTAACTGAAGATATTTCCTTTTTCACCATAGCTCTCTATGTGCTTCCAAATATCACTTTGAAAATTCCACAAGAAGTGTCTTAGTGAAAGAATTCTTGAAGGGAAAGCTGAAACACTGTGAGATGAATTAACAGATAAGAAAACAGTTTCTCAGAAATTTTCTTTGCGGTTTTTAACAGAAGATATTTCCTTTTTCACTCTAGCACTCTTTGGGCTTCCAAATATCACTTTGAAAATTCCACAAGAACAGTCTTAGCGAAGGGCTTCTTGAGGGGAAAGCTGTAACTCTGTGAGATGAATTAACAGAACACAAAGCAGTTTCTCAGAAAGCTTCTGTGAGTTTTAACGGAAGATATTTCCTTTTTCACCATAGCCCTCTATGGGCTTCTAAATATCACTTTCCAATTTCCACATGAACAGTCTTTGCGAAAGGCTTCTTGAGGAAAAAAGTGTAACTCTGAGAAATGAAATAAGAGAACACAAAGTACTTTCTCAGAAAGCATCTTTTTAGTTTTTATTTTAGGACATTTCCTTTTCACCATAGACCTCTAAGGGCTTCCAAATATCACTTTGCAAATTCCACAAGAACAATCTTAGCGAAAGGCTTCTTGAGGGGAAAGCTGTAACTCTGTGATATGAAATAAGAGAACACAAAGTAGTTGCTCAGAAACGTCTTTCCAATTTTTAACGGAAGATATTTCCTTTTTCACCATAGCCCTCTATGGGCTTCCAAATATCACTTTGCAAATTCCACAAGAACAGTTTTAGCGAAAGGCATCTTGAGGGGAACGCAGTAAATCTGTGAGATGAATTAACCGAACACAAAGCACTTTCTCAGATAGCTTCTTTCCAGTTTTTAACGGAAGATATTTCCTTTTCCACCATAGCACTTTATGGGCTTCCAAATATCACCTTGCAAATTCCACAAAAACAGTCTTAGCGAAAGGGTTCTTCAGGGGAAAGCTGTAACTCTGTGAGAAGTATTAACAGAACACAAAGCAGTTTCACCGAAAGCTTCTTTCCAGTTTTTAACTGAAGATATTTCCTTTTTCACCATAGCCCTCTAACGGCTTCCAAATATCACTTTGCAAATTCAACAAGAACAGACTGAGCGAAAGGCTTCTTGAAGGGAAAGCTGTAACACTGTTAGATGAATTAACAGAACACAAAGCGGTTTCTCAGAAAGCTTCTTTCCAGTTTTTAACAGAAGATATTTCCTTTTTAACCGTAACCCTCTATGGGCTTCCAATTATCACTTTACAAATTCCATAAGAACAGTCTTAGGGAAAGGCTTCTTGAGGGGAAAGCTGTAACTCTATGAGATGAATTAACAGAACGCAAAGCAGTTTCTCAGAATGCTTCTTTCCAGTTTTTAATGGAAGATATTTCCTTTTTCACGATACCCCTCTACGGGCTTCCAAATATCACTTTGTAAATTCAACAAGAACAGTCTTAGCGAACGGCTTTTTAGAGGAAAGCTGTAAGTCTGTAAGATGAATTAACAAGACACAAAGGAGTTTCTCAGAAAGCTTCTTTCCAGTTTTTAGTGGAAGATATTTCCTTTTTCACCATAGCCCTCTATGGGTTTCCAAATATCACTTTGCAAATTCCACAAGAACAGTCTTAGCGAAAAATTTCTTGAGGGGAAAGCAGTAACTCTGTTAGATGAATTAACAGAATACAAGGCAGTTTCTCGGAAAGCAACTTTCCAGTTTTTAACGGAAGATATTTCCTTTTTCACCATAACCCTCTATGGGTTTCCAAATATCACTTTGCAAATGCCACAAGAACAGAGTTACCGAAAGGGTTCTTGAAAGAAAATCTGTAACTCTGTGAGATGAATTAGCAGAACACAAAGCAGTTTCTCAGAAAGCTTCTTTCCAGTTTTTAAGAAAGATATTTCCTTTTTCACCGTAGCCCTCTAGGGGCTTCCAAATATCACTTTGCCAATTCCACAAAAACAGCCTTAGCGAAAGGCTTCTTGAAGGGAAAGCTGTAACTCTCTGAGCTGATTTAACAGAGCTCAAAGCAATTTCTCACAATGCTTCTTTTAGTTTTTATCTTAGGATATTTCCTTTTTCGCCAGAGCCCTCTATGATCTTCCAAATATCACTTCGCAAGTTCCACACGAACAGTCTTAGGAAAAGGCTTCTTCCGGCCAAAGTTGTAACTCTGTGAGAAGAATTAACAGAACACAAAGCAGTTTCTCAGAAAACTTCTTTCCAGTTTTTAACTGAAGATAATTCCTTTTTCGTCATAACCCTCTATGGGCTTCCAAATATCACTTTGCAAAAGTCACAAGAACAGTCTTAACGAAAGTGTTCTTGATGAGAATGCAGTAACTCTGTCAGATGAATTAACAGAACACAAAGCAGTTTCTCAGAAAGCTTCTTTCCGGTTTTTAACTGAAGATATTTCCTTTTTCACCATAGCTCTCTACGGGCTTCCAAATATCGGTTTGCAAATTCCACAAGAACAGTCTTAGCGAAAGGCTTCTTGAGGGGAAAGCAGTAACCTTGTGAGATGAATTGACAGAACACAAAGCTGTTCCACAGAAAGCATCCTTCCAGTTTTTAACGGAAGATATTTCCTTTTTCACCATAGCCCTCTATGGGCTTCCAAATATCATTTTGCAAATTCCACAAGAACAGTCTTAGTGAAAGGCTTCTTGAGGGGAAACCTGTAACTCAGTGAGATGAATTAACAGAGCACAAAGCACTTTCTCAGACAGCATCTTTCCAGTTTTTAACTGAAGATATTTCCTTTTTCACCATAGCCCTCTATGGGCTTCCAGTATCACTTTGCAATTTCCGCAAGAACAACCTTAGCGAAAGGCTCCTTTAAGGAAAGCTGTAACTCTGTGAGATGAATTAACACAACACAGAGCAGTTTCTCAGAAAGCTTCTTTCCAGTTTTGAACGGAAGATATTTCCTTTTTCACCATAGCCCTCTATGGGCTACCAAGTATCACTTTGCAAATTCCACAAGAACAGCCTTAGCGAAAGACTTCTTTAAGGGAATGCTGAATCTCTGTGAGATAAATTAACAGACCACAAAGTACTTTCTCATAATGCTTCTTTTCAGTTTTTATCTTAGGATACTTCCTTTTTCCCATAGCCCTCTCAGGGCTTCCAAATATCACTTTGCAAATTCCACAAGAACAGTCTCAGCAAAAGACTCCTTGAGGGCATAACAGTAACTCTGTGAGACGAATTAACAGAACACAAAGCAGTTTCTCAGAAAGTTTCTTTCCGGTTTTTAACTGAAGATATTTCCTTTATCATCATAGCCCTCTATGGGCTTCCAAATATCACTTTCCAAACCCCACAAGAACAGCCTTAGCGAAAGGCTTCTTGAATGCAAAGCTGTAACTCTGTGAGATGAATTAACCGAACACTAAGGAGGTTCTCCCAAAGCTTCTTTCCAGTTTTTTACGAAAGATATTTCCTTTTTCACCATAGCCCTCTATTTACTTACAAATATCACTTTGCAAATTCCACAAAAAGAGTCTGATTGAAAGCCTTCTGGAAGGGAAAACTTGAAATCTGTGAGATGAATTAACAGAACACAAAGCAGTTTCTCAAAAATCTTCTTTCCGTTTTTTAACGGAAGATATTTCTATTTCACCCTAGCACTCTAGAGGCTTCCAAATATCACTTTGCAAATTCCACAAGAACAATCTTTGCGAAACGCTTCCTGAAGGGAAAGCAGTAACTCTATGAGATGAATTAACAGAACACAAAGTAGTTTCTATAAAATCTTCTTTCCAGTTTTTAACTGAAGGTATTTCCCTTTTGACCATAGACCTCTATGGGGTTCCAATATCACTTTCCAAACACAACAAGAACAGCCTTAGCGAAAGGCTTCTTGAAGGGAAAGCTGTAACTCTGTGAGTCGAATTAACAGAACACAAAATACTTCCTCAGAAACTTTCTTTCCAATTTTTAATGGAAGATATTTCTTTTTTCACCATATCACTCTATGGGCTTACAAATATCACTTTGGAAATTCCACAAGAACAGTCTTAGCGAAAGCGTCTTGAGGGGAAAGCAGTAACTCTGAGATGAAATAAGAGGGCTCAAAACAGTTTCTCACAAAGCTTCATTCCAGTTTTTCACGGAAGATACTTCCTTTTTCAGCAAAGCGCTCTATGGGCTTACAAATATCACTTTCCAGATTCCACAAGACAGCCTTAGCAAAAGGATTCTTGAAGGGAACGCTGTAATTCCGTGAGATGAGTTAAGAGAAGACAAAGCAGTTTCTCAGACAGCCTCTTTCCAGTTTTTACCTGAAGATATTTCCTTTTTCACCCTAGACCTCTTTGGGCTTCGAAATATCACTTTGCAAATTGCAGAAGAACAGTCTTAACGAAAGGCTTCTTGAAGGGAAAGCTGTAACTCTGTGAGATGAATTATCAGAACACAAAGAAGTTTCTCAGAAAGTTTCTTTCCAGTTTTTAACAGAAGATATTTCATTTTTCACCATAGCCCTCTATGGTCTTCCAAATATCACTTTCCATATTCGAAAAGAACAGTCTTAACGAAAGGCTTCTTGAGGTGAAAGCTGTAACTCTGTGAGATGAATTAACAGAACACAAAGCAGTTGCTCAGAAACGTCTTTCCAATTTTTAACGGAAGATATTTCCTTTTTCACCATAGCCCTCTATGGGCTTCCAAATATCACTTTGCAAATTCCACAAGAACAGTCTTAGCGAAAGGCTTCTTGAGGGGAAAGCTGTAACTCTGTGAGATGAATTAACAGAACACAAAGAAGTTTCTCAGAAAGCTTCTTTCCAGTTTTTAACAGAAGATATTTCATTTTTCACCATAGCCATCTATGGGCTTCCAAATATCACTTTGTAAATTCCAAAAGAACAGTCTTAGACAAAGGCTTTTTGAGGGGAAAGCTGTACCTCCGTGAGATGAATTAACAGAACACAAAGCAGTTTCTCAGAAAGCTTCTTTCCAGTTTTTAACGAAAGATATTTCCTTTTTCACCATAGCCCTCTATGGGCTTCCAAAGATCATTTTGCAAATTCCACCAGAACAGTCTTATCGAAAGTCTTCACGAGGAGAAAGCTGTAACTCTTTAAATGAATTAGCAGAACACAACGCAGTTCCTCAGAAAGCTTCTTTCCAGTTTTAACTGAAGATATTTCCTTCTTCACCGTAGCCCTCTATGTGCTTCCAAATATCACTTTGCAAGTTCCACAAAAACAGCCTTAGCGAAAGGCTTCTTGAGGGGAAAGCTGTAAGTATGTGAGGTGAATTAACAGAACATAAAGCAGTTTCTCAGAATGCTTCTTTTCAGTTTTTATCTTAGGATATTTCCTTTTTCACCATAGACCTCTAAGGGCTTCCAAATATCACATTGCAAATTCCACAAGAACAGTCTTAGCAAAAGGCTTCTTGAGAGGAAAGCTGTAACTCTGTGAGAAGAATGAACAGAACACAAAGCAGTTTCTCAGAAAGCTTCTTTCCAGTTTTTAACTGAAGATATTTCCTTTGACACCGTAGCCCCCTGTGGACTTCCAAATATCACTTTCGAAATTGCACAAGAACAGCCTTAGCGAAAGGCTTCTTGAAGGAAAGCTGTAATTCTTTGAGATGAATTAACAGAACACAAAGCAGTTTCTCAGAAAGCTTCTTTCCAGTTTTTAACGGAAGATATTTCCTTTTTCACCGTAGCCCTCTATGGGCTTCCAAATATCACTTTGCAAATTCCACAAAACAGTCTTAGCGTAAGGGTTATTGAGGTGAAAGCTGCAACTGTTTGAGATGAATTAACAGAACACAAAGCAGTTTCTCAGAAAGCTTCTTTTCGTTTTTTTTTTTTTTTAGCTTTTCTTTTTATTTATTTATTTATTTATTTATTTATTTATTTATTATTATTAAACTTCAAGTTGTAGGGTACATGTGCACAACGTGCTGGTTTGCTACATATGTATACTTGTGCTATGTTGGTGTGCTGCACCCATCAATTCCTCATATACATTAGGTATAACTCCCAATGCAATCCCTCCCCCCTACCCCTTCCCCATGACAGGCCCCGGTGTGTGATGTTCCCCTTCCCGAGTCCAAGTGATCTCATTGTTCAGTTCCCACCTTCGAGTGAGAACATGCGGTGTTTGGTTTTCTGTTCTTGTGATAGTTTGCTAAGAATGATGGTTTCCAGCTGCATCCATGTCCCTACAAAGGACACAAACTCATCCTTTTTTATGGCTGCATAGTATTCCATGGTGTATATGTGCCACATTTTCTTAATCCAGTTTGTCACTGATGGACATGTGGGTTGATTACAAGTCTTTGCTATTGTGAATAGTATGGTGATTCCTCAAGGATCTAAAACTAGATGTACCATATGACCCAGCCATCCCATTACTGGGTATATACCCAAAGGATTATAAATTATGCTGCTATAAAGACACATGCACACGTATGTTTATTGCAGCACTATTCACAATAGCAAAGACTTGGAATCTTTTTGGTTTTTAACGGAAGATATTTCCTTTTTCATCATAGCCATCTATCGGCTTCTAAATATCACTTGGCAAATTCCACAAGAACAGTCTTAACGAAAGGCTTCTTTAGGGGAAAGCTTTAACTCTGTGAGATGAATTAACAGAACACAAAGCAGTTTCTCAGACAGCTTCTTTCCAGTTTTTATCCTAAGATATTTCCTTTTTCACCATAGCCCTCTATGGACTTCCAAATATCACTTTCCAAATTCCACAACAACAGTCTTAGCGAAAGAATTCTTGAGGGTAAAGCAATAACTCTGACATGAATTAACAGAACACAAAACACTTTCTCAGAAGGCTTCTTTACAGTTTTAAACGGAACATATTTCCTTTTTCAGCATAGCCCTCTATGTGCTTACAAATATCACTTTCCATATTCCACAAGTATAGTCTTAGCGAAAGGATTCTGGGTGGGGGAAGGCTGTAACTCTGTGAGTTGAACTAACAGAATACAAAGCATTTTGTCAGAAAGCTTCTTTCCAGTTTTTAAAGGAAGAAATTTCCGTTTTCATCATAGCCCTCTAAGGACTTTCAAATATCACTTTGCAAATTCCACAAGAACTGTCTTAGCGAAAGGCTTCTTGAGGGGAAAGCTGTAACTATGTGAGGTGAATTAACGGAACATAAAGCAGTTTCTCAGAATGCTTCTTTTCAGTTTTTATCTTAGGATATTTCCTTTTTCACCATAGACCTCTAACGGCTTCCAAATATCACATTGCAAACTCCAAAAGAACAGTCTTAGCAAAAGGCTTCTTGAGAGGAAAGCTGTAACTCTGGGAGAAGAATGAACAGAACACAACGCAGTTTCTCAGAAAGCTTCTTTCCAGTTTTTAACGGAAGATATTTCCTTTTTCACCGTAGCCCTCTATGGGCTTCCAAATATCACTTTGCAAGTTCCACAAGAACAGTCTTAGCGAAAGGCTTCTTGAGGGAAAAGCTGTAAATCTGTGAGATGAATTAAGAGAACACAAAGTAGTTTCTCAGAAAGCTTCTTTCCAGTTTTTAACGGAAGATATTTCCTTTTTTCACCATAGTCCTCTATGGGCTTCCTAGTATCACTTTGCAAATTCCACAAGAACAGCCTTGGCGAAAGACTTCTTTAAGGGAAAGTTGAATCTCTGTGAGATAAATTAACAGACCACAAAGCAGTTTCTCATAATGCTTCTTTTCAGTTTTTATCTTAGGATACTTCCTTTTTCCCATAGCCCTCTAAGGGCTTCCAAATATCACTTTGCAAATTCCACAAGAACAGTCTCAGCAAAAGACTCCTTGAGAGCATAGCAGTAACTCTGTGAGATGAATTAACAGAACACAAAGCAGTTTCTCAGAAAGTTTCTTTCCGGTTTTTAACTGAAGATATTTCCTTTATCATCTTAGCCCTCTATGGGCTTCCGAATATCACTTTCCAAACTCCACAAGAACAGCCTTAGCCAAAGGCTTCTTGAATGGAAAGCTGTAACTCTGTGAGATGAATTAACCGAACACTAAGGAGGTTCTCACAAAGCTTCTTTCCAGTTTTTTACGAAAGATATTTCCTTTTACACCATAGCCCTCTATGGACTTACAAATATCACTTTGCAAATTCCACAAGAACTGTCTTAGCGAAAGGCTTCTTGAGGGGAAAGCTGTAAGTATGTGAGGTGAATTAACGGAACATAAAGCAGTTTCTCAGAATGCTTCTTTTTAGTTTTTATCTTAGGATATTTCCTTTTTCACCATAGACCTCTAAGGGCTTCCAAATATCACATTGCAAATTCCACAAGAACAGTCTTAGCAAAAGGCTTCTTGAGAGGAAAGCTGTAACTCTGTGAGAAGAATGAAGAGAACACAAAGCAGTTTCTCAGAAAGCTTATTTCCAGTTTTTAACTGAGGATATTTCCTTTTTCACCGTAGCCCCCTGTGGACTTCCAAATATCACTTTGGAAATTCCACAAGAACAGCCTTAGCGAAAGGCTTCTTGAAGGAAAGCTCTAATTCTTTTAGATGAATTAACAGAATACAAAGCAGTTTCTCAGAAAGCTTCTTTGCAGTTTTTAACGGAAGGTAGTTCCTTTTTCACCGTAGCCCTCTATGGGCTTCCAAATATCACTTTGCAAACTCCACAAAACAGTCTTAGCATAAGGGTTATTGAGGAGAAAGCTGCAACTGTTTGAGATGAATTAACAGAACACAAAGCAGTTTCTCAAAAAGCTTCTTTTCGGTTTTTAACAGAAGATATTTCCTTTTTCATCATAGCTATCTATCGGCTTCTAAATATCACTTGGAAAATTCCACAAGAACAGTCTTAACGAAAGACTTCTTTAGGGGAAAGCTTTAACTCTGTGAGATGAATTAACAGAACACAAAGCAGTTTCCCAGACAGCTTCTTTCAAGTTTTTATCCTAAGATATTTCCTTTTTCACCATAGCCCTCTAGGGACTTCCAAATATCACTTTCCAAATTCCACAAGAACAGTCTTAGCGAAAGACTTCTTGAGGGTAAAGCAATAACTCTGACAAGAATTAACAGAACACAAAACACTTTCTCAGAAAGCTTCCTTACAATTTTAAACGGAACATATTTCGTTTTTCACCATAGCCCTCTATGTGCTTACAAATATCACTTTCCATATTCCACAAGTATAGTCATAGCGAAAGGATTCTGGGGGGGAAGGCTGTAACTCTGTGAGTAGAACTAACAGAATACAAAGCATTTTGTCAGAAAGCTTCTCTCCAGTTTTTAAAGGAAGAAATTTCCTTTTTTACCCTAGCCCTCTATGGGCTTCCAAATATCACTTTGCAAATTCCACAAGAACCGTCTTAGCGAAAGGCTTCTTGAAGGGAAAGCTGAAACTCTGTGAGATGAATTAACAGAACACAAAGTAGTTTCTCAGAAAGCTTCTTTCAAGTTTGTAACTAAAGATATTTCCTTTTTCACCATAGCCCTCTATTGGCTTCCAAATATTACTTTCCAAATGCACAAGAACAGCCTTAGCGAAAGGCTTCTTGAAGGGAAAGCTGTAACTCGGTGAGATGATTTAACAGAACCCAAAGGAGTTTCTCAGAAAGTTTCTTTCCAGTTTTTAACGGAAGATATTTCCTTTTTCACCATAGCCCTCTAAGGGCTTCCAAATATCACTTTGCAAATTCCACAAGAACAGCCTTAGCGAAAGGCTTCTTGAAGGGATAGTTGTAACTCTGTGAGTTGAATTAACAGAGCACAAAGTAGTTTCTCAGAAATCTTCTTTACAGTACTTAACGGAAGATATTTCATTTTTCACCATAGCCCTCCATGGGCTTCCAAATATCACTTTCGAAATTCCACAAGAACAGCCTTAGCGAAAGGTTTCTTGAAGGGAAAGGTGTAACTCTTTGAGATGAATTAACAGAGCACAAAGCAGTTTCTCAGAAAGCTTCTTTCCAGTTTTTAACTGAAGATGTTTCCTGTTTCTCCAGAGCCCTCTATGGGCCTCCAAATATGACTTTGCCAATTCCACAAGAAAAGCGTTAGCGAAAGTCTTCTTGAAAGGAAAGCTGTAACTCTGTGACATGAATTAACAGAACACAAAGCAGTTTCTCAGAATGCTTTTTTTCAGTTTTTAACTTAGGATATTTCCTTTTTCACCGTAGCCCTCTATGGGCTTCCAAATAACCCTTTACAAATTCCACAAGAACCGTATTAACGAAAGGCTTCTTGAGAGGAAAGCAGTAACTCTGTGAAATGAATTATCAGAACACAAAGCAGTTTCTCAGACCGCTTCTTTCCAGTTTTTAACGGAAGATATTGCCTTTTTCACCATAGCCCTCTATGGGCTTCCAAATATCACTTTGCAAATTCCACAAGAACAGCCTTAGCGAAAGGCTTCTTGAAGGGATAGTTGTAACTCTGTGAGTTGAATTAACAGAGCACAAAGTAGTTTCTCAGAAATCTTCTTTACAGTACTTAACGGAAGATATTTCATTTTTCACCATAGCCCTCCATGGGCTTCCAAATATCACTTTCGAAATTCCACAAGAACAGCCTTAGCGAAAGGTTTCTTGAAGGGAAAGGTGTAACTCTTTGAGATGAATTAACAGAGCACAAAGCAGTTTCTCAGAAAGCTTCTTTCCAGTTTTTAACTGAAGATGTTTCCTGTTTCTCCAGAGCCCTCTATGGGCCTCCAAATATGACTTTGCCAATTCCACAAGAAAAGCCTTAGCGAAAGTCTTCTTGAAAGGAAAGCTGTAACTCTGTGACATGAATTAACAGAACACAAAGCAGTTTCTCAGAATGCTTTTTTTCAGTTTTTAACTTAGGATATTTCCTTTTTCACCGTAGCCCTCTATGGGCTTCCAAATAACCCTTTACAAATTCCACAAGAACCGTATTAACGAAAGGCTTCTTGAGAGGAAAGCAGTAACTCTGTGAGATGAATTAACAGAACACAAAGCAGTTTCTCAGACAGCTTCTTTCCAGTTTTTAACGGAAGATATTGCCTTTTTCACCATAGCCCTCTATGGGCTTCCAAATATCACTTTGCAAATTCCACAAGAACAGCCTTAGCGAAAGACTTCTTTAAGGGAAAGCTGAATCTCTGTGAGATGAATTAACAGAACACAAAGCAGTTTCTCAGAATGCTTCTTTTCAGTTTTTATCTTAGGATACTTCCTTTTTCCCGTAGCCCTCTAAGGGCTTCCAAATATCACTTTGCAAATTCCGCAAGAACAGTCTCAGCAAAAGAGTTCTTGAGGGCAAAGCAGAAACACTGTGAGATGAATTAACAGAGCACAAAGCAGTTTCTCAGAAAGCTTCTTTCCGGTTTTTAACTGAAGATATTTCCTTTTTCATCATAGCCATCTATGGGCTTCCAAATATCACTTTCCAAACTCCACAAGAACAGCCTTAGGGACAGGCTTCTTGAATGGAAAGCTGTAACTCTGTGAGATGAATTAACCCAACACTAAGGAGTTTCTCACAAAGCTTCTTTCCAGTGTTTTACGAAAGATATTTCCTTTTACACGATAGCCCTCTATGGACTTACAAATATCACTTTGCAAATTCCACAAAAACAGTCTGATTGAGAGACTTCTTGAAGGGAAAACTTGAAATCTGTGAGATGAATTAACAGAACACAAAGCAGTTTCTCAGAAATCTTCTTTCCTGTTTTTAACGGAAGATATTACTATTTCACCCTAGCACTCTAGGGGCTTCCAAATATCACTTTGCAAATTCCACAAGAACAATCTCTGTGAAAGGCTTCTTGAAGGGAAAGCAGTAACTCTGTGAGATGAATTAACAGAACACAAAACAGTTTCTGAAAAAGCTTCTTTCTGGTTTTTAAATGAAGATATTTCCCTTTTGACCATAGCCCTCTATGGGATTCCAAATATCACTTTGCAAATTCCACAAGAACAGTCTTATCGAAAGTCTTCTCGAGAGGAAAGCTATAACTCTGTAAATGAATTAGCAGAACACAACACAGTTTCTCAGAAAGCTTCTTTCCAGTTTTTAACTGCAGATATTTCCTTCTTCACCGTAGCCCTCTATGGGCTTCCAAATATCACTTTACAAGTTTCACAAGAACAGCCTTTCCGAAAGTCTTCTTGAGGGGAAAGCTCTAAATCTGTGAAATGAATTAACAGAACACAAAGCAGCTTCTCAGAAAGCTTCTTTCCAGTTTTTATCCTAAGATATTTCCTTTTTCACCATAGCCCTCTGTGGACTTCCAAATATCACTTTCCAAATTCCACAAGAACAGTCTTAGTGAAAGGATTCTTGAGGGAAAAGCTGCAAATCTGTGTCATGAATTAACAGAACACAAAGCAGTTTCTCAGAAAGCTTCTTTCCAGTTTTTAACGAAACATATTTCCTTTTTCACCACAGCCCTCTCTGGGCGTCCAAATATTACTTTTTGAATTAAACAAAAACAGCCTCAGCGAAAGGCTTCTTGAAGGTAAAGCTGTAACTCTGTGAGATGAATTAACAGAACACAAAGCAGTTTCTCAGAAATCTTCTTTACAGTTTTCAACAGAAGATCTTTCCTTTTTCACCATAGCCCTCTATGGGCTTCCAAATATAACTTTGCAAATTCCACAAGAACAGCCTTAGCGAAAGGCTTATTGAAGGGAAAGCTGTAACTCTGTGAGATGAATTAACAAAACACAAAGCAGTGTCTCAGAAATCTTCTTTCCAGTTTTTCCGGAAGATATTTCCTTTTTCACCATAGCCCTTTATAGGCTTCCAAATATCACTTTGCGAATTGCACAAGAGCAGTCTTAGCGAAAGGCTTCTTTAGGGGAAAGCTGTAACTCTGTGAGATGAATTAACGGAACACAAAGCAGTTTCTCAGAAAGTTTCTTTTAATTTTTTATCTTAGGATACTTCCTTTTTCACCATAGCCCTGTATGGGCTTCCAAATGTCATATTGTAAATTTCAAAAAAACAGTCTTAGTGAACGGTTCCTTGAGAAGAAAGCTGTAACTCTGTGAGATGTATTAACAGAAAACAAAGCAGTTTCTCAGAAAGCTTCTTTCTACTTTTTAAGGGAATATATTGCATTTTCACCGTAGCCCTCTATGGGCTTCCAAGTATCACTTTGCGAATTCCACAAGAACTGTCTAAGCGAAATGCTTCTTGAGGGGAAAGCTGTAACTCTGTGAGATGAATTATCGCAACACAAAGCATTTTCTCAGAAAGCTTCTTTCCAGTTTTTAACAGAAGATATTTCCTTTTTCACCATAGCCCTCTATGGTCTTCCAAATACCACTTTGCAAATTCCACAAGAACAGTCTTAGCGAATGGTTTCTTGTGGGGAAAGCTGTAACAGTGTGAGATAAATTAACAGAACACAGAGCAGTTTCTCAGAAAGCGTCTTTTCAGTTTTTAACTGAAGATATTTCCTTTTTCACCATAGCCCTCTACGGGCTTCCAAATATCACTTTCCAAATTCCACAAGAACAGTCTTAGCGAAAGACTTCTTGAGGGTAAAGCAATAACTCTGACATGAATTAACAGAACACAAAACACTTTCTCTGAAAGCTTCTTTACAGTTTTAAACGGAACATATTTCCTTTTTCAGCATAGCCCTCTATGTGCTTACAAATATCACTTTCCATGTTCCACAAGTATAGTCTTAGCGAAAGGATTCTGGGGGGGAAGGCTGTAACTCTGTGAGTTGAACTAACAGAATACAAAGCATTTTGTCAGAAAGCTTCTTTCCAGTTTTAAAGGAAGAAATTTCCTTTTTCATCATAGCCCTCAAAGGACTTTCAAATATCACTTTGCAAATTCCACAAGAACTCTCTTAGCGAAAGGCTTCTTGAAGGGAAAGCTGTAACTATGTGAGGTGAATTAACGGAACATAAAGCAGTTTCTCAGAATGCTTCTTTTCAGTTTTTATCTTAGGATATTTCCTTTTTCACCATAGACCTCTAAGGGCTTCCAAATATCACATTGCAAATTCCACAAGAACAGTCTTAGCAAAAGTCTTCTTGAGAGGAAAGCTGTAACTCTGTGAGAAGAATGAACAGAACACAAAGCAGTTTCTCAGAAAGCTTCTTTCCAGTTTTTAACTGAAGATATTTCCTTTTTCACCGTAGCCCCCTGTGGACTTCCAAATATCACTTTCGAAATTCCACAAGAACAGCCTGAGCGAAAAGCTTCTTGAAGGAAAGCTGTAATTCTTTGAGATGAATTAACAGAACAAAAAGCAGTTTCTCAGAAAGCTTCTTTCCAGTTTTTAACGGAAGATATTTCCTGTTTCACCGTAGCCCTCTATGGGCTTCCAAATATCACTTTGCAAATTCCACAAAACAGTCTTAGCGTAAGCGTTATTGAGGTGAAAGCTGCAACTGTTTGAGATGAATTAACAGAACACAAAGCAGTTTCTCAAAAAGCTTCTTTTCGGTTTTTAACGGAAGATATTTCCTTTTTCATCTTAGCCATCTATCGGCTTCTAAATATCACTTGGCAAATTCCACAAGAACAGTCTTAACGAAAGGCTTCTTAAGGGGAAAGCTTTAACTCTGAGAGATGAATTAACAGAACACAAAGCAGTTTCTCAGACAGCTTCTTTCCAGTTTTTATCCTAAGATATTTCCTTTTTCACCATAGCCCTCTAGGGACTTCCAAATATCACTTTGCAAATTCCACAAGAACAGTCTTAGCGAAAGACTTCTTGAGGGTAAAGCAATAACTCTGACATGAATTAACAGAACACAAAACACTTTCTCAGAAGGCTTCTTTACAGTTTTAAACGGAACATATTTCCTTTTTCAGCATAGCCCTCTATGTGTTTACAAATATCACTTTCCATATTCCACAAGTATAGTCTTAGCGAAATGATTCTGGGGGGGAAGGCTGTAACTCTGTGAGTTGAACGAACAGAATACAAAGCATTTTGTCAGAAAGCTTCTTTCCAGTTTTTAAAGGAAGAAATTTCCTTTTTCATCATAGCCCTCTAAGGACTTTCAAATATCACTTTGCAAATTCCACAAGAACTGTCTTAGCGAAAGGCTTCTTGAGGGGAAAGCTGTAACTATGTGAGGTGAATTAACGGAACATAAAGCAGTTCCTCAGAATGCTTCTTTTCAGTTTTTATCTTAGGATATTTCCTTTTTCACCATAGACGTCTAAGGGCTTCCAAATATCACTTTGCAAATTCCAAAAGAACAGTCTTAGCAAAAGGCTTCTTGAGAGGAAAGCTGTAACTCTGGGAGAAGAATGAACAGAACACAAAGCAGTTTCTCAGAAAGCTTCTTTCCAGTTTTTAACTGAAGATATTTCCTTTTTTACCGTAGCCCCCTGTGGACTTCCAAATTTCACTTTGGAAATTCCACAAGAACAGCCTTAGCGAAAGGCTTCTTGAAGGGAAAGCTGTAATTCTTTGAGATGAATTAACAGAACACAAAGCAGTTTCTCAGAAAGCTTCTTTCCAGTTTTTAACGGAAGATATTTCCTTTTTCACCGTAGCCCTCTATGGGCTTCCAAATATCACTTTGCAAGTTCCACAAGAACAGTCTTAGCGAAAGGCTTCTTGAGGGGAAAGCTGTAAATCTGTGAGATGAATTAAGAGAACCAAAGTAGTTTCTCAGAAAGCTTCTTTCCAGTTTTTAACGGAAGATATTTCCTTTTTTCACCATAGTCCTCTATGGGCTTCCAAATATCACTTTGCAAATTCCACAAGAACAGCCTTAGCGAAAGGCTTCTTGAAGGGAAAGCTGTAACACTGTGAGATGAATTTACAGAACACAAAGCAGTTTCTCAGAACGCTTCTTTCCAGTTTTAACGGAAGATATTTCCTTTTTTACCATACCCCTCTATGGGCTTGCAAATATCTCTTTCCAAATTCCACAAGAACAGTCTTAGCGAAAGGATTCTTGAGGGGAAAGATGTAACTCTGTGAGATGAATTAACAGAACACATAGCAGTATCTCAGACAGCTTCTTTCCAGTTTTTAACGGAAGATATTTCCTTCTTCACCGTAACCCTCTATGGGCTTCCAAATATCACTTTGCAAATTCCACAAAAATAGTCGTAGTGAAAGGCTTCTTGAGGGGAACACAGTAACTCTGTGAGATGAATTAACAGAACACAAAGCAGTTTCTCAGAAAGCTTATTTCCAGTTTTTAACGGAACATATTTCCTTTTTCACCACAGCCCTCTATGGGCTTCCAAATATGACTTTCTAATTTCCACAAAACAGCCTTAGCGAAAGGCTTCTTGAAGGTAAAGCTGTAACTCTGTGAGATGAATTAACAGAACACAAAGCAGTTTCTCAGAAAGCTTCTTTCCAGTTTTTTCGGAAGATATTTCCTTTTTCACCATAGCCCTCTATGGGCTTCCAATTATCACTTTGTAAATTCCACAAGAACAGCCTTGGCGAAAGACTTCTTTAAGGGAAAGCTGAATATCTGTGAGATAAATTAACAGACCACAAAGCAGTTTCTCATAATGCTTCTTTTCAGTTTTTATCTTAGGATACTTCCTTTTTCCCATAGCCCTCTAAGGGCTTCCAAATATCACTTTGCAAATTCCACAAGAACAGTCTCAGCAAAAGACTCCTTGAGGGCATAGCAGTAACTCTGTGAGATGAATTAACAGAACACAAAGCAGTTTCTCAGAAAGTTTCTTTCCGGTTTTTAACTGAAGATATTTCCTTTATCATCTTAGCCCTCTATGGGCTTCCAAATATCACTTTCCAAACTCCACAAGAACAGCCTTAGCGAAAGGCTTCTTGAATGGAAAGCTGTAACTCTGTGAGATGAATTAACCGAACACTAAGGAGGTTCTCACAAAGCTTCTTTCCAGTTTTTTACGAAAGATATTTCCTTTTACACCATAGCCCTCTATGGACTTACAAATATCACTTTGCAAATTCCACAAAAACAGTCTGATCGAAAGATTTCTGGAAGGGAAAACTTGAAGTCTGTGAAATGAATTAACAGAACACAAAGCAGTTTCTCAGAAATCTTCTTTCCGGTTTTTAACGGAAGATATTTCTATTTCACCCTAGCACTCTAGAGGCTTCCAAATATCACTTTGCAAATTCCACAAGAACAATCTTTGCGAAAGGCTTCCTGAAGGGAAAGCAGTAACTCTGTGAGATGAATTAACAGAACACAAAGCAGTTTCTGAAAAAGCTTCTTTCCAGTTTTTAACTGAAGGTATTTCCCTTTTGACCATAGCCCTCTATGAGGTTCCAATATCACTTTCCAAACACAACAAGAACAGCCTTAGCGAAAGGCTTCTTGAAGGGAAAGCTGTAACTCTGTGAGATGAATTAACAGAACACAAAATAGTTCCTCAGAAACTTTCTTTCCAGTTTTTAATGGAAGATATTTCCTTTTTCACCATATCCCTCTATGGGCTTCCAAATATCACTTTGGAAATTCCACAAGAACAGTCTTAGCGAAAGCGTCTTGAGGGGAATGCAGTAACTCTGAGATGAAATAAGAGGGCTCGAAACAGTTTCTCAGAAAGCTTCATTCCAGTTTTTCACGGAAGATACTTCCTTTTTCAGCAAAGCGCTCAATGGGCTTACAAATATCACTTTCCAGATTCCACAAGACAGCCTTAGCGAAACCTGAAGGGAACGCTGTAATTCCGTGAGATGAGTTAAGAGAAGACAAAGCATTTTCTCAGACAGCGTCTTTCCAGTTTTTACCTGAAGATATTTCCTTTTTCACCCTAGACCTCTTTGGGCTTCGAAATATCACTTTGCAAATTGCAGAAGAACAGTCTTAACGAAAGGCTTCTTGAAGGGAAAGCTGTAACTCTGTGAGATGAATTAACAGAACACAAAGAAGTTTCTCAGAAAGCTTCTTTCCAGTTTTTAACAGAAGATATTTCATTTTTCACCATAGCCCTCTATGGCCTTCCAAATATCACTTTCCATATTCCAAAAGAACAGTTTTAACGAAAGGCTTCTTGAGGTGAAAGCTGTAACTCTGTGAGATGAATTAACAGAACACAAAGCAGTTGCTCAGAAACTTCTTTCCAATTTTTAACGGAAGATATTTCCTTTTTCACCATAGCCCTCGATGGGCTTCCAAATATCACTTTGCAAATTCCACAAGAACAGTCTTAGCGAAAGGCTTCTTGAGGGGAAAGCTGTAACTCTGTGAGATGAATTAACAGAACACAAAGAAGTTTCTCAGAAAGCTTCTTTCCAGTTTTTAACAGAAGATATTTCATTTTTCACCATAGCCATCTATGGGCTTCCAAATATCACTTTGTAAATTCCAAAAGAACAGTCTTAGACAAAGGCTTTTTGAGGGGAAAGCTGTACCTCCGTGAGATGAATTAACAGAACACAAAGCCATTTCTCAGAAAGCTTCTTTCCAGTTTTTAACGGAAGATATTTCATTTTCCACCATAGCCCTCTATGGGCTTCCAAATATCACTTTGCAAATTCCACAAGAACAGTCTTATCGAAAGTCTTCACGAGGGGAAATCTGTAACTCTTTAAATGAATTAGCAGAACACAACGCAGTTTCTCAGAAAGCTTCTTTCCAGTTTTTAACTGAAGATATTACCTTCTTCACCGTAGCCCTCTATGTGCTTCCAAATATCACTTTCCATGTTCCACAAGAACAGCCTTAGCGAGAGGCTTCTTGAGGAGAAAGCTCTAACTTTGTGAAATGAATTAACAGAACACAAAGCAGCTTCTCAGAAAGCTTCTTTCCAGTTTTTATCCTAAGATATTTCCTTTTTCACCATAGCCCTCTAGGGACTTCCAAATATCACTTTCCATATTCCACAAGAACAGTCTTAGCGAAAGACTTCTTGAGGGTAAAGCAATAACTCTGACATGAATTAACAGAACACAAAACACTTTCTCAGAAGGCTTCTTGACAGTTTTAAACGGAACATATTTCCTTTTTCAGCATAGCCCTCTATGTGCTTACAAATATCACTTTCCATATTCCACAAGTATAGTCTTAGCGAAAGGATTCTGGGGGGGAAGGCTGTAACTCTGTGAGTTGAACTAACAGAATACAAAGCATTTTGTCAGAAAGCTTCTTTCCAGTTTTTAAAGGAAGAAATTTCCTTTTTCATCATAGCACTCTAAGGACTTTCAAATATCACTTTGCAAATTCCACAAGAACTGTCTTAGCGAAAGGCTTCTTGAGGGGAAAGCTGTAACTATGTGAGGTGAATTAACGGAACATAAAGCAGTTCCTCAGAATGCTTCTTTTCAGTTTTTATCTTAGGATATTTCCTTTTTCACCATAGACGTCTAAGGGCTTCCAAATATCACTTTGCAAATTCCAAAATAACAGTCTTAGCAAAAGGCTTCTTGAGAGGAAAGCTGTAACTCTGGGAGAAGAATGAACAGAACACAAAGCAGTTTCTCAGAAAGCTTCTTTCCAGTTTTTAACGGAAGATATTTCCTTTTTCACCGTAGCCCCCTGTGGACCTCCAAATTTCACTTTGGAAATTCCACAAGAACAGCCTTAGCGAAAGGCTTCTTGAAGGGAAAGCTGTAATTCTTTGAGATGAATTAACAGAACACAAAGCAGTTTCTCAGAAAGCTTCTTTCCAGTTTTTAACGGAAGATATTTCCTTTTTCACCGTAGCCCTCTATGGGCTTCCAAATATCACTTTGCAAGTTCCACAAGAACAGTCTTAGCGAAAGGCTTCTGAGGGGAAAGCTGTAAATCTGTGAGATGAATTAAGAGAACACAAAGTAGTTTCTCAGAAAGCTTCTTTCCAGTTTTTAACGGAAGATATTTCCTTTTTTCACCATAGTCCTCTATGGGCTTCCAAATATCACTTTGCAAATTCCACAAGAACAGCCTTAGCGAAAAGCTTCTTGAAGGGAAAGTTGTATCTCTGTGAGATGAATTAACAGAGCACAAAGCAGTTTCTCAGAAATCTTCTTTACAGTATTTAACCTAAGATATTTCATTTTTCACCGTAGCCCTCCATGGGCTTCCAAATATCACTTACTAAATTCCACAAGAACAGCCTTAGCGAAAGTTTTCTTGAAGGGAAAGGTGTAACTCTGTGAGATGAATTAAGAGAGCACAAAACAATTTCTCAGAAACCTTTTTTCCAGTTTTTAACTGAGGATGTTTCCTGTTTCACCAGAGCCCTCTATGGGCCTCCAAATACGACATTGCCAATTCCACAAGAACAGCCTTAGCGAAAGGCTTCTTGAAAGCAAAGCTCTAACTCTGTGACATGAATTAACAGAACACAAATCAGTTTCTCAGAATGCTTTTCTTTTCTGTTTTTAACTTAGGATATTTCCTTTTTCACCGTAGCCCTCTATGGGCTTCCAAATGTCACTTTGCAAATTCCACAAGAACAGTCTTAGCGAAAGTTTCCTTGAAGGGTAAGCTGTACATCTGTGAGATGAAATAAGAGAACACAAAGCAGTTTCTCAGACAGCTTCTTTCCAGTTTTCAACGGAGGATATTTCTGTTTTCACCATAGCCCTCTAAGGGCTTCCAAATATCACTTTGCAAATTCCACAAAAACCGCCTTAGCGAAATTCTTATTGAAGGGAAAGCTGTAACTCTGTGAGATGAATTAACGGAACACAAAGCAGTTTCTCAGAATGCTTCTTTTCAGTTTTTACGTTAGGATATTTCCTTTTTCACGATAGTCCTCTATGGGCTTCCAAATATAACTTTCCAAATTCCGCAAGAACAGCCTTAGCGAAAGGCTTCTTGAAGGGAAAGCTGTAACACTGTGAGATGAATTTACAGAACACAAAGCAGTTTCTCAGAAAGCTTCTTTCCAGTTTTAACGGAAGATATTTCCTTTTTTACCATACCCCTCTACGGGCTTGCAAATATCTCTTTCCAAATTCCACAAGAACAGTCTTAGCGAAAGGATTCTTGAGGGGAAAGATGTAACTCTGTGAGATGAATTAACAGAACACATAGCAGTATCTCAGACAGCATCTTTCCAGTTTTTAACGGAAGATATTTCCTTCTTCACCGTAACCCTCTATGGGATTCCAAATATCACTTTGCAAATTCCACAAAAATAGTCGTAGTGAAAGGCTTCTTGAGGGGAACACAGAAACTCTGTGAGATGAATTAACAGAACACAAAGCAGTTTCTCAGAAAGTTTATTTCCAGTTTTTAACGGAACATATTTCCTTTTTCACCACAGCCCTCTATGGGCTTCCAAATATCACTTTCTAATTTCCACAAAACAGCCTTAGCGAAAGGCTTCTTGAAGGTAAAGCTGTAACTCTGTGAGATGAATTAACAGAACACAAAGCAGTTTCTCAGAAAGCTTCTTTCCAGTTTTTTCGGAAGATATTTCCTTTTTCACCATAGCCCTCTATGGGCTTCCTAGTATCACTTTGCAAATTCCACAAGAACAGCCTTGGCGAAAGACTTCTTTAAGGGAAAGCTGAATCTCTGTGAGATAAATTAACAGACCACAAAGCAGTTTCTCATAATGCTTCTTTTCAGTTTTTATCTTAGGATACTTCCTTTTTCCCATAGACCTCTAAGGGCTTCCAAATATCACTTTGCAAATTCCACAAGAACAGTCTCAGCAAAAGACTCCTTGAGGGCATAGCAGTAACTCTGTGAGATGAATTAACAGAACACAAAGCAGTTTCTCAGAAAGTTTCTTTCCGGTTTTTAACTGAAGATATTTCCTTTATCATCTTAGCCCTCTATGGGCTTCCGAATATCACTTTCCAAACTCCACAAGAACAGCCTTAGCGAAAGGCTTCTTGAATGGAAAGCTGTAACTCTGTGAGATGAATTAACCGAACACTAAGGAGGTTCTCACAAAGTTTCTTTCCAGTTTTTTACGAAAGATATTTCCTTTTACACCATAGCCCTCTATGGACTTACAAATATCACTTTGCAAATTCCACAAGAACTGTCTTAGCGAAAGGCTTCTTGAGGGGAAAGCTGTAAGTATGTGAGGTGAATTAACGGAACATAAAGCAGTTTCTCAGAATGCTTCTTTTTAGTTTTTATCTTAGGATACTTCCTCTTTCACCATAGACCTCTAAGGGCTTCCAAATATCATATTGCAAATTCCACAAGAACAGTCTTAGCAAAAGGCTTCTTGAGAGGAAAGCTGTAACTCTGTGAGAAGAATGAAGAGAACACAAAGCAGTTTCTCAGAAAGCTTCTTTCCAGTTTTTAACTGAAGATATTTCCTTTTTCACCGTAGCCCCCTGTGGACTTCCAAATATCACTTTGGAAATTCCACAAGAACAGCCTTAGCGAAAGGCTTCTTGAAAGAAAGCTGTAATTCTTTTAGATGAATTAACAGAATACAAAGCAGTTTCTCAGAAAGCTTCTTTGCAGTTTTTAACGGAAGGTAGTTCCTTTTTCACCGTAGCCCTCTATGGGCTTCCAAATATCACTTTGCAAACTCCACAAAACAGTCTTAGCATAAGGGTTATTGAGGAGAAAGCTGCAACTGTTTGAGATGAATTAACAGAACACAAAGCAGTTTCTCAAAAAGCTTCTTTTCGGTTTTTAACAGAAGATATTTCCTTTTTCATCATAGCTATCTATCGGCTTCTAAATATCACTTGGAAAATTCCACAAGAACAGTCTTAACGAAAGACTTCTTTAGGGGAAAGCTTTAACTCTGTGAGATGAATTAACAGAACACAAAGCAGTTTCCCAGACAGCTTCTTTCAAGTTTTTATCCTAAGATATTTCCTTTTTCACCATAGCCCTCTAGGGACTTCCAAATATCACTTTCCAAATTCCACAAGAACAGTCTTAGCGAAATATTTCTTGAGGGTAAAGCAATAACGCTGACAAGAATTAACAGAACACAAAACACTTTCTCAGAAAGCTTCCTTACAGGTTTAAACGGAACATATTTCCTTTTTCACCATAGCCCTCTATGTGCTTACAAATATCACTTTCCATATTCCACAATTATAGTCTTAGCGAAAGGATTCTGGGGGGGGAAGGCTGTAACTCTGTGAGTTGAACTAACAGAATACAAAGCATTTTGTCAGAAAGCTTCTTTCCAGTTTTTAAAGGAAGAAATTTCCTTTTTCATCATAGCCCTCTAAGGACCTTCAAATACCACTTTGCAAATTCCACAAGAACTGTCTTAGCGAAAGGCTTCTTGAGGGGAAAGCTGTAACTATGTGAGATGAATTAACGGAACATAAAGCAGTTTCTCAGAATGCTTCTTTTCAGTTTTCATCTTAGGATATTTCCTTTTTCACCATAGTCCTCTAAGGGCTTCCAAATATCACATTGCAAATTCCACAAGAACAGTCTTAGCAAAAGGCTTCTTGAGCGGAAAGCTGTAACTCTGTGAGATGAATTAACAGAACACAAAGCAGTTTCTCAGAAAGCTTCTTTGCAGTTTTTAACGGAAGGTATTTCCTTTTTCACCGTGGCCCTCTATGGGCTTCCAAATATCACTTTGCAAATTCCACAAAACAATCTTAGCATAAGGGCTATTGAGGTGAAAGCTGTAACTGTTTGAGATGAATTAACAGAACACAAAGCAGTTTCTCAGAAAGCTTCTTTTCAGTTTTTAACGGAAGATATTTCCTTTTTCATCATAGCCATCTATCGGCTTCTAAATATCACTTGGCAAATTCCACAAGAACAGTCTTAACGAAAGGCTTTTTTAGGGGAAAGCTTTAACTCTGTGAGATGAATTAACAGAACACAAAGCAGTTTCTCAGACAGCTTCTTTCCAGTTTTTAAATGAAGATATTTCTTTTTTTACCCTAGCCCTCTATGGGCTTCTAAATATCACTTTGCAAATTCCACAAGAACAGTCTTAGCGAAAGGCTTCTTGAAGGGAAAGCTGAAACTCTTTGAGATGAATTAACAGAACACAAAGTAGTTTCTCAGAAAGCTTCTTTCAAGTTTGTAACTAAAGATATTTCCTTTTTCACCATAGCCCTCTATTGGCTTCCAAATATTACTTTCCAAATGCACAAGAACAGCCTTAGCGAAAGGCTTCTTAAAGGGAAAGCTGTAACTCGGTGAGATGATTTAACAGAACCCAAAGGAGTTTCTCAGAAAGCTTCTTTCCAGTTTTTAACGGAAGATATTTCCTTTTTCACCATAGCCCTCTAAGGGCTTCCAAATATCACTTTGCAAATTCCACAAGAACAGCCTTAGCGAAAGGCTTCTTGAAGGGATAGTTGTAACTCTGTGAGTTGAATTAACAGAGCACAAAGTAGTTTCTCAGAAATCTTCTTTACAGTACTTAACGGAAGATATTTCATTTTTCACCATAGCCCTCCATGGGCTTCCAAATATCACTTTCGAAATTCCACAAGAACAGCCTTAGCGAAAGGTTTCTTGAAGGGAAAGGTGTAACTCTGTGAGATGAATTAACAGAGCACAAAGCAGTTTCTCAGAAAGCTTCTTTCCAGTTTTTAACTGAAGATGTTTCCTGTTTCTCCAGAGCCCTCTATGGGCCTCCAAATATGACTTTGCCAATTCCACAAGAAAAGCCTTAACGAAAGACTTCTTGAAAGGAAAGCTGTAACTCTGTGACATGAATTAACAGAACACAAAGCAGTTTCTCAGAATGCTTTTTTTCAGTTTTTAACTTAGGATATTTCCTTTTTCACCGTAGCCCTCTATGGGCTTCCAAATAACCCTTTGCAAATTCCACAAGAACCGTATTAGCGAAAGGCTTCCTGAGAGGAAAGCAGTAACTCTGTGAGATGAATTAACAGAACACAAAGCAGTTTCTCAGACAGCTTCTTTCCAGTTTTTAATGGAAGATATTGCCTTTTTCACCATAGCCCTCTATGGGCTTCCAAATATCACTTTGCAAATTCCACAAGAACAGCCTTAGCGAAAGACTTCTTTAAGGGAAAGCTGAATCTCTGTGAGATGAATTAACAGAACACAAAGCAGTTTCTCAGAATGCTTCTTTTCAGTTTTTATCTTAGGATACTTCCTTTTTCCCGTAGCCCTCTAAGGGCTTCCAAATATCACTTTGCAAATTCCGCAAGAACAGTCTCAGCAAAAGAGTTCTTGAGGGCAAAGCAGAAACACTGTGAGATGAATTAACAGAGCACAAAGCAGTTTCTCAGAAAGCTTCTTTCCGGTTTTTAACTGAAGATATTTCCTTTTTCATCATAGCCATCTATGGGCTTCCAAATATCACTTTCCAAACTCCACAAGAACAGCCTTAGGGACAGGCTTCTTGAATGGAAAGCTGTAACTCTGTGAGATGAATTAACCCAACACTAAGGAGTTTCTCACAAAGCTTCTTTCCAGTGTTTTACGAAAGATATTTCCTTTTACACGATAGCCCTCTATGGACTTACAAATATCACTTTGCAAATTCCACAAAAACAGTCTGATTGAGAGACTTCTTGAAGGGAAAACTTGAAATCTGTGAGATGAATTAACAGAACACAAAGCAGTTTCTCAGAAATCTTCTTTCCTGTTTTTAACGGAAGATATTACTATTTCACCCTAGCACTCTAGGGGCTTCCAAATATCACTTTGCAAATTCCACAAGAACAATCTCTGTGAAAGGCTTCTTGAAGGGAAAGCAGTAACTCTGTGAGATGAATTAACAGAACACAAAACAGTTTCTGAAAAAGCTTCTTTCTGGTTTTTAAATGAAGATATTTCCCTTTTGACCATAGCCCTCTATGGGATTCCAAATATCACTTTGCAAATTCCACAAGAACAGTCTTATCGAAAGTCTTCTCGAGAGGAAAGCTATAACTCTGTAAATGAATTAGCAGAACACAACACAGTTTCTCAGAAAGCTTCTTTCCAGTTTTTAACTGCAGATATTTCCTTCTTCACCGTAGCCCTCTATGGGCTTCCAAATATCACTTTACAAGTTTCACAAGAACAGCCTTTCCGAAAGTCTTCTTGAGGGGAAAGCTCTAAATCTGTGAAATGAATTAACAGAACACAAAGCAGCTTCTCAGAAAGCTTCTTTCCAGTTTTTATCCTAAGATATTTCCTTTTTCACCATAGCCCTCTGTGGACTTCCAAATATCACTTTCCAAATTCCACAAGAACAGTCTTAGTGAAAGGATTCTTGAGGGAAAAGCTGCAAATCTGTGTCATGAATTAACAGAACACAAAGCAGTTTCTCAGAAAGCTTCTTTCCAGTTTTTAACGAAACATATTTCCTTTTTCACCACAGCCCTCTCTGGGCGTCCAAATATTACTTTTTGAATTAAACAAAAACAGCCTCAGCGAAAGGCTTCTTGAAGGTAAAGCTGTAACTCTGTGAGATGAATTAACAGAACACAAAGCAGTTTCTCAGAAATCTTCTTTACAGTTTTCAACAGAAGATCTTTCCTTTTTCACCATAGCCCTCTATGGGCTTCCAAATATAACTTTGCAAATTCCACAAGAACAGCCTTAGCGAAAGGCTTATTGAAGGGAAAGCTGTAACTCTGTGAGATGAATTAACAAAACACAAAGCAGTGTCTCAGAAATCTTCTTTCCAGTTTTTCCGGAAGATATTTCCTTTTTCACCATAGCCCTTTATAGGCTTCCAAATATCACTTTGCGAATTGCACAAGAGCAGTCTTAGCGAAAGGCTTCTTTAGGGGAAAGCTGTAACTCTGTGAGATGAATTAACGGAACACAAAGCAGTTTCTCAGAAAGTTTCTTTTAATTTTTTATCTTAGGATACTTCCTTTTTCACCATAGCCCTGTATGGGCTTCCAAATGTCATATTGTAAATTTCAAAAAAACAGTCTTAGTGAACGGTTCCTTGAGAAGAAAGCTGTAACTCTGTGAGATGTATTAACAGAAAACAAAGCAGTTTCTCAGAAAGCTTCTTTCTACTTTTTAAGGGAATATATTGCATTTTCACCGTAGCCCTCTATGGGCTTCCAAGTATCACTTTGCGAATTCCACAAGAACTGTCTAAGCGAAATGCTTCTTGAGGGGAAAGCTGTAACTCTGTGAGATGAATTATCGCAACACAAAGCATTTTCTCAGAAAGCTTCTTTCCAGTTTTTAACAGAAGATATTTCCTTTTTCACCATAGCCCTCTATGGTCTTCCAAATACCACTTTGCAAATTCCACAAGAACAGTCTTAGCGAATGGTTTCTTGTGGGGAAAGCTGTAACAGTGTGAGATAAATTAACAGAACACAGAGCAGTTTCTCAGAAAGCGTCTTTTCAGTTTTTAACTGAAGATATTTCCTTTTTCACCATAGCCCTCTACGGGCTTCCAAATATCACTTTCCAAATTCCACAAGAACAGTCTTAGCGAAAGACTTCTTGAGGGTAAAGCAATAACTCTGACATGAATTAACAGAACACAAAACACTTTCTCTGAAAGCTTCTTTACAGTTTTAAACGGAACATATTTCCTTTTTCAGCATAGCCCTCTATGTGCTTACAAATATCACTTTCCATGTTCCACAAGTATAGTCTTAGCGAAAGGATTCTGGGGGGGAAGGCTGTAACTCTGTGAGTTGAACTAACAGAATACAAAGCATTTTGTCAGAAAGCTTCTTTCCAGTTTTAAAGGAAGAAATTTCCTTTTTCATCATAGCCCTCAAAGGACTTTCAAATATCACTTTGCAAATTCCACAAGAACTCTCTTAGCGAAAGGCTTCTTGAAGGGAAAGCTGTAACTATGTGAGGTGAATTAACGGAACATAAAGCAGTTTCTCAGAATGCTTCTTTTCAGTTTTTATCTTAGGATATTTCCTTTTTCACCATAGACCTCTAAGGGCTTCCAAATATCACATTGCAAATTCCACAAGAACAGTCTTAGCAAAAGTCTTCTTGAGAGGAAAGCTGTAACTCTGTGAGAAGAATGAACAGAACACAAAGCAGTTTCTCAGAAAGCTTCTTTCCAGTTTTTAACTGAAGATATTTCCTTTTTCACCGTAGCCCCCTGTGGACTTCCAAATATCACTTTCGAAATTCCACAAGAACAGCCTGAGCGAAAAGCTTCTTGAAGGAAAGCTGTAATTCTTTGAGATGAATTAACAGAACAAAAAGCAGTTTCTCAGAAAGCTTCTTTCCAGTTTTTAACGGAAGATATTTCCTGTTTCACCGTAGCCCTCTATGGGCTTCCAAATATCACTTTGCAAATTCCACAAAACAGTCTTAGCGTAAGCGTTATTGAGGTGAAAGCTGCAACTGTTTGAGATGAATTAACAGAACACAAAGCAGTTTCTCAAAAAGCTTCTTTTCGGTTTTTAACGGAAGATATTTCCTTTTTCATCTTAGCCATCTATCGGCTTCTAAATATCACTTGGCAAATTCCACAAGAACAGTCTTAACGAAAGGCTTCTTAAGGGGAAAGCTTTAACTCTGAGAGATGAATTAACAGAACACAAAGCAGTTTCTCAGACAGCTTCTTTCCAGTTTTTATCCTAAGATATTTCCTTTTTCACCATAGCCCTCTAGGGACTTCCAAATATCACTTTGCAAATTCCACAAGAACAGTCTTAGCGAAAGACTTCTTGAGGGTAAAGCAATAACTCTGACATGAATTAACAGAACACAAAACACTTTCTCAGAAGGCTTCTTTACAGTTTTAAACGGAACATATTTCCTTTTTCAGCATAGCCCTCTATGTGTTTACAAATATCACTTTCCATATTCCACAAGTATAGTCTTAGCGAAATGATTCTGGGGGGGAAGGCTGTAACTCTGTGAGTTGAACGAACAGAATACAAAGCATTTTGTCAGAAAGCTTCTTTCCAGTTTTTAAAGGAAGAAATTTCCTTTTTCATCATAGCCCTCTAAGGACTTTCAAATATCACTTTGCAAATTCCACAAGAACTGTCTTAGCGAAAGGCTTCTTGAGGGGAAAGCTGTAACTATGTGAGGTGAATTAACGGAACATAAAGCAGTTCCTCAGAATGCTTCTTTTCAGTTTTTATCTTAGGATATTTCCTTTTTCACCATAGACGTCTAAGGGCTTCCAAATATCACTTTGCAAATTCCAAAAGAACAGTCTTAGCAAAAGGCTTCTTGAGAGGAAAGCTGTAACTCTGGGAGAAGAATGAACAGAACACAAAGCAGTTTCTCAGAAAGCTTCTTTCCAGTTTTTAACTGAAGATATTTCCTTTTTTACCGTAGCCCCCTGTGGACTTCCAAATTTCACTTTGGAAATTCCACAAGAACAGCCTTAGCGAAAGGCTTCTTGAAGGGAAAGCTGTAATTCTTTGAGATGAATTAACAGAACACAAAGCAGTTTCTCAGAAAGCTTCTTTCCAGTTTTTAACGGAAGATATTTCCTTTTTCACCGTAGCCCTCTATGGGCTTCCAAATATCACTTTGCAAGTTCCACAAGAACAGTCTTAGCGAAAGGCTTCTTGAGGGGAAAGCTGTAAATCTGTGAGATGAATTAAGAGAACCAAAGTAGTTTCTCAGAAAGCTTCTTTCCAGTTTTTAACGGAAGATATTTCCTTTTTTCACCATAGTCCTCTATGGGCTTCCAAATATCACTTTGCAAATTCCACAAGAACAGCCTTAGCGAAAGGCTTCTTGAAGGGAAAGCTGTAACACTGTGAGATGAATTTACAGAACACAAAGCAGTTTCTCAGAACGCTTCTTTCCAGTTTTAACGGAAGATATTTCCTTTTTTACCATACCCCTCTATGGGCTTGCAAATATCTCTTTCCAAATTCCACAAGAACAGTCTTAGCGAAAGGATTCTTGAGGGGAAAGATGTAACTCTGTGAGATGAATTAACAGAACACATAGCAGTATCTCAGACAGCTTCTTTCCAGTTTTTAACGGAAGATATTTCCTTCTTCACCGTAACCCTCTATGGGCTTCCAAATATCACTTTGCAAATTCCACAAAAATAGTCGTAGTGAAAGGCTTCTTGAGGGGAACACAGTAACTCTGTGAGATGAATTAACAGAACACAAAGCAGTTTCTCAGAAAGCTTATTTCCAGTTTTTAACGGAACATATTTCCTTTTTCACCACAGCCCTCTATGGGCTTCCAAATATGACTTTCTAATTTCCACAAAACAGCCTTAGCGAAAGGCTTCTTGAAGGTAAAGCTGTAACTCTGTGAGATGAATTAACAGAACACAAAGCAGTTTCTCAGAAAGCTTCTTTCCAGTTTTTTCGGAAGATATTTCCTTTTTCACCATAGCCCTCTATGGGCTTCCAATTATCACTTTGTAAATTCCACAAGAACAGCCTTGGCGAAAGACTTCTTTAAGGGAAAGCTGAATATCTGTGAGATAAATTAACAGACCACAAAGCAGTTTCTCATAATGCTTCTTTTCAGTTTTTATCTTAGGATACTTCCTTTTTCCCATAGCCCTCTAAGGGCTTCCAAATATCACTTTGCAAATTCCACAAGAACAGTCTCAGCAAAAGACTCCTTGAGGGCATAGCAGTAACTCTGTGAGATGAATTAACAGAACACAAAGCAGTTTCTCAGAAAGTTTCTTTCCGGTTTTTAACTGAAGATATTTCCTTTATCATCTTAGCCCTCTATGGGCTTCCAAATATCACTTTCCAAACTCCACAAGAACAGCCTTAGCGAAAGGCTTCTTGAATGGAAAGCTGTAACTCTGTGAGATGAATTAACCGAACACTAAGGAGGTTCTCACAAAGCTTCTTTCCAGTTTTTTACGAAAGATATTTCCTTTTACACCATAGCCCTCTATGGACTTACAAATATCACTTTGCAAATTCCACAAAAACAGTCTGATCGAAAGATTTCTGGAAGGGAAAACTTGAAGTCTGTGAAATGAATTAACAGAACACAAAGCAGTTTCTCAGAAATCTTCTTTCCGGTTTTTAACGGAAGATATTTCTATTTCACCCTAGCACTCTAGAGGCTTCCAAATATCACTTTGCAAATTCCACAAGAACAATCTTTGCGAAAGGCTTCCTGAAGGGAAAGCAGTAACTCTGTGAGATGAATTAACAGAACACAAAGCAGTTTCTGAAAAAGCTTCTTTCCAGTTTTTAACTGAAGGTATTTCCCTTTTGACCATAGCCCTCTATGAGGTTCCAATATCACTTTCCAAACACAACAAGAACAGCCTTAGCGAAAGGCTTCTTGAAGGGAAAGCTGTAACTCTGTGAGATGAATTAACAGAACACAAAATAGTTCCTCAGAAACTTTCTTTCCAGTTTTTAATGGAAGATATTTCCTTTTTCACCATATCCCTCTATGGGCTTCCAAATATCACTTTGGAAATTCCACAAGAACAGTCTTAGCGAAAGCGTCTTGAGGGGAATGCAGTAACTCTGAGATGAAATAAGAGGGCTCGAAACAGTTTCTCAGAAAGCTTCATTCCAGTTTTTCACGGAAGATACTTCCTTTTTCAGCAAAGCGCTCAATGGGCTTACAAATATCACTTTCCAGATTCCACAAGACAGCCTTAGCGAAACCTGAAGGGAACGCTGTAATTCCGTGAGATGAGTTAAGAGAAGACAAAGCATTTTCTCAGACAGCGTCTTTCCAGTTTTTACCTGAAGATATTTCCTTTTTCACCCTAGACCTCTTTGGGCTTCGAAATATCACTTTGCAAATTGCAGAAGAACAGTCTTAACGAAAGGCTTCTTGAAGGGAAAGCTGTAACTCTGTGAGATGAATTAACAGAACACAAAGAAGTTTCTCAGAAAGCTTCTTTCCAGTTTTTAACAGAAGATATTTCATTTTTCACCATAGCCCTCTATGGCCTTCCAAATATCACTTTCCATATTCCAAAAGAACAGTTTTAACGAAAGGCTTCTTGAGGTGAAAGCTGTAACTCTGTGAGATGAATTAACAGAACACAAAGCAGTTGCTCAGAAACTTCTTTCCAATTTTTAACGGAAGATATTTCCTTTTTCACCATAGCCCTCGATGGGCTTCCAAATATCACTTTGCAAATTCCACAAGAACAGTCTTAGCGAAAGGCTTCTTGAGGGGAAAGCTGTAACTCTGTGAGATGAATTAACAGAACACAAAGAAGTTTCTCAGAAAGCTTCTTTCCAGTTTTTAACAGAAGATATTTCATTTTTCACCATAGCCATCTATGGGCTTCCAAATATCACTTTGTAAATTCCAAAAGAACAGTCTTAGACAAAGGCTTTTTGAGGGGAAAGCTGTACCTCCGTGAGATGAATTAACAGAACACAAAGCCGTTTCTCAGAAAGCTTCTTTCCAGTTTTTAACGGAAGATATTTCATTTTCCACCATAGCCCTCTATGGGCTTCCAAATATCACTTTGCAAATTCCACAAGAACAGTCTTATCGAAAGTCTTCACGAGGGGAAATCTGTAACTCTTTAAATGAATTAGCAGAACACAACGCAGTTTCTCAGAAAGCTTCTTTCCAGTTTTTAACTGAAGATATTACCTTCTTCACCGTAGCCCTCTATGTGCTTCCAAATATCACTTTCCATGTTCCACAAGAACAGCCTTAGCGAGAGGCTTCTTGAGGGGAAAGCTCTAACTTTGTGAAATGAATTAACAGAACACAAAGCAGCTTCTCAGAAAGCTTCTTTCCAGTTTTTATCCTAAGATATTTCCTTTTTCACCATAGCCCTCTAGGGACTTCCAAATATCACTTTCCATATTCCACAAGAACAGTCTTAGCGAAAGACTTCTTGAGGGTAAAGCAATAACTCTGACATGAATTAACAGAACACAAAACACTTTCTCAGAAGGCTTCTTGACAGTTTTAAACGGAACATATTTCCTTTTTCAGCATAGCCCTCTATGTGCTTACAAATATCACTTTCCATATTCCACAAGTATAGTCTTAGCGAAAGGATTCTGGGGGGGAAGGCTGTAACTCTGTGAGTTGAACTAACAGAATACAAAGCATTTTGTCAGAAAGCTTCTTTCCAGTTTTTAAAGGAAGAAATTTCCTTTTTCATCATAGCACTCTAAGGACTTTCAAATATCACTTTGCAAATTCCACAAGAACTGTCTTAGCGAAAGGCTTCTTGAGGGGAAAGCTGTAACTATGTGAGGTGAATTAACGGAACATAAAGCAGTTCCTCAGAATGCTTCTTTTCAGTTTTTATCTTAGGATATTTCCTTTTTCACCATAGACGTCTAAGGGCTTCCAAATATCACTTTGCAAATTCCAAAATAACAGTCTTAGCAAAAGGCTTCTTGAGAGGAAAGCTGTAACTCTGGGAGAAGAATGAACAGAACACAAAGCAGTTTCTCAGAAAGCTTCTTTCCAGTTTTTAACGGAAGATATTTCCTTTTTCACCGTAGCCCCCTGTGGACCTCCAAATTTCACTTTGGAAATTCCACAAGAACAGCCTTAGCGAAAGGCTTCTTGAAGGGAAAGCTGTAATTCTTTGAGATGAATTAACAGAACACAAAGCAGTTTCTCAGAAAGCTTCTTTCCAGTTTTTAACGGAAGATATTTCCTTTTTCACCGTAGCCCTCTATGGGCTTCCAAATATCACTTTGCAAGTTCCACAAGAACAGTCTTAGCGAAAGGCTTCTGAGGGGAAAGCTGTAAATCTGTGAGATGAATTAAGAGAACACAAAGTAGTTTCTCAGAAAGCTTCTTTCCAGTTTTTAACGGAAGATATTTCCTTTTTTCACCATAGTCCTCTATGGGCTTCCAAATATCACTTTGCAAATTCCACAAGAACAGCCTTAGCGAAAAGCTTCTTGAAGGGAAAGTTGTATCTCTGTGAGATGAATTAACAGAGCACAAAGCAGTTTCTCAGAAATCTTCTTTACAGTATTTAACCTAAGATATTTCATTTTTCACCGTAGCCCTCCATGGGCTTCCAAATATCACTTACTAAATTCCACAAGAACAGCCTTAGCGAAAGTTTTCTTGAAGGGAAAGGTGTAACTCTGTGAGATGAATTAAGAGAGCACAAAACAATTTCTCAGAAACCTTTTTTCCAGTTTTTAACTGAGGATGTTTCCTGTTTCACCAGAGCCCTCTATGGGCCTCCAAATACGACATTGCCAATTCCACAAGAACAGCCTTAGCGAAAGGCTTCTTGAAAGCAAAGCTCTAACTCTGTGACATGAATTAACAGAACACAAATCAGTTTCTCAGAATGCTTTTCTTTTCTGTTTTTAACTTAGGATATTTCCTTTTTCACCGTAGCCCTCTATGGGCTTCCAAATGTCACTTTGCAAATTCCACAAGAACAGTCTTAGCGAAAGTTTCCTTGAAGGGTAAGCTGTACATCTGTGAGATGAAATAAGAGAACACAAAGCAGTTTCTCAGACAGCTTCTTTCCAGTTTTCAACGGAGGATATTTCTGTTTTCACCATAGCCCTCTAAGGGCTTCCAAATATCACTTTGCAAATTCCACAAAAACCGCCTTAGCGAAATTCTTATTGAAGGGAAAGCTGTAACTCTGTGAGATGAATTAACGGAACACAAAGCAGTTTCTCAGAATGCTTCTTTTCAGTTTTTACGTTAGGATATTTCCTTTTTCACGATAGTCCTCTATGGGCTTCCAAATATAACTTTCCAAATTCCGCAAGAACAGCCTTAGCGAAAGGCTTCTTGAAGGGAAAGCTGTAACACTGTGAGATGAATTTACAGAACACAAAGCAGTTTCTCAGAAAGCTTCTTTCCAGTTTTAACGGAAGATATTTCCTTTTTTACCATACCCCTCTACGGGCTTGCAAATATCTCTTTCCAAATTCCACAAGAACAGTCTTAGCGAAAGGATTCTTGAGGGGAAAGATGTAACTCTGTGAGATGAATTAACAGAACACATAGCAGTATCTCAGACAGCATCTTTCCAGTTTTTAACGGAAGATATTTCCTTCTTCACCGTAACCCTCTATGGGATTCCAAATATCACTTTGCAAATTCCACAAAAATAGTCGTAGTGAAAGGCTTCTTGAGGGGAACACAGAAACTCTGTGAGATGAATTAACAGAACACAAAGCAGTTTCTCAGAAAGTTTATTTCCAGTTTTTAACGGAACATATTTCCTTTTTCACCACAGCCCTCTATGGGCTTCCAAATATCACTTTCTAATTTCCACAAAACAGCCTTAGCGAAAGGCTTCTTGAAGGTAAAGCTGTAACTCTGTGAGATGAATTAACAGAACACAAAGCAGTTTCTCAGAAAGCTTCTTTCCAGTTTTTTCGGAAGATATTTCCTTTTTCACCATAGCCCTCTATGGGCTTCCTAGTATCACTTTGCAAATTCCACAAGAACAGCCTTGGCGAAAGACTTCTTTAAGGGAAAGCTGAATCTCTGTGAGATAAATTAACAGACCACAAAGCAGTTTCTCATAATGCTTCTTTTCAGTTTTTATCTTAGGATACTTCCTTTTTCCCATAGACCTCTAAGGGCTTCCAAATATCACTTTGCAAATTCCACAAGAACAGTCTCAGCAAAAGACTCCTTGAGGGCATAGCAGTAACTCTGTGAGATGAATTAACAGAACACAAAGCAGTTTCTCAGAAAGTTTCTTTCCGGTTTTTAACTGAAGATATTTCCTTTATCATCTTAGCCCTCTATGGGCTTCCGAATATCACTTTCCAAACTCCACAAGAACAGCCTTAGCGAAAGGCTTCTTGAATGGAAAGCTGTAACTCTGTGAGATGAATTAACCGAACACTAAGGAGGTTCTCACAAAGTTTCTTTCCAGTTTTTTACGAAAGATATTTCCTTTTACACCATAGCCCTCTATGGACTTACAAATATCACTTTGCAAATTCCACAAGAACTGTCTTAGCGAAAGGCTTCTTGAGGGGAAAGCTGTAAGTATGTGAGGTGAATTAACGGAACATAAAGCAGTTTCTCAGAATGCTTCTTTTTAGTTTTTATCTTAGGATACTTCCTCTTTCACCATAGACCTCTAAGGGCTTCCAAATATCATATTGCAAATTCCACAAGAACAGTCTTAGCAAAAGGCTTCTTGAGAGGAAAGCTGTAACTCTGTGAGAAGAATGAAGAGAACACAAAGCAGTTTCTCAGAAAGCTTCTTTCCAGTTTTTAACTGAAGATATTTCCTTTTTCACCGTAGCCCCCTGTGGACTTCCAAATATCACTTTGGAAATTCCACAAGAACAGCCTTAGCGAAAGGCTTCTTGAAAGAAAGCTGTAATTCTTTTAGATGAATTAACAGAATACAAAGCAGTTTCTCAGAAAGCTTCTTTGCAGTTTTTAACGGAAGGTAGTTCCTTTTTCACCGTAGCCCTCTATGGGCTTCCAAATATCACTTTGCAAACTCCACAAAACAGTCTTAGCATAAGGGTTATTGAGGAGAAAGCTGCAACTGTTTGAGATGAATTAACAGAACACAAAGCAGTTTCTCAAAAAGCTTCTTTTCGGTTTTTAACAGAAGATATTTCCTTTTTCATCATAGCTATCTATCGGCTTCTAAATATCACTTGGAAAATTCCACAAGAACAGTCTTAACGAAAGACTTCTTTAGGGGAAAGCTTTAACTCTGTGAGATGAATTAACAGAACACAAAGCAGTTTCCCAGACAGCTTCTTTCAAGTTTTTATCCTAAGATATTTCCTTTTTCACCATAGCCCTCTAGGGACTTCCAAATATCACTTTCCAAATTCCACAAGAACAGTCTTAGCGAAATATTTCTTGAGGGTAAAGCAATAACTCTGACAAGAATTAACAGAACACAAAACACTTTCTCAGAAAGCTTCCTTACAGGTTTAAACGGAACATATTTCCTTTTTCACCATAGCCCTCTATGTGCTTACAAATATCACTTTCCATATTCCACAATTATAGTCTTAGCGAAAGGATTCTGGGGGGGGAAGGCTGTAACTCTGTGAGTTGAACTAACAGAATACAAAGCATTTTGTCAGAAAGCTTCTTTCCAGTTTTTAAAGGAAGAAATTTCCTTTTTCATCATAGCCCTCTAAGGACCTTCAAATACCACTTTGCAAATTCCACAAGAACTGTCTTAGCGAAAGGCTTCTTGAGGGGAAAGCTGTAACTATGTGAGATGAATTAACGGAACATAAAGCAGTTTCTCAGAATGCTTCTTTTCAGTTTTCATCTTAGGATATTTCCTTTTTCACCATAGTCCTCTAAGGGCTTCCAAATATCACATTGCAAATTCCACAAGAACAGTCTTAGCAAAAGGCTTCTTGAGCGGAAAGCTGTAACTCTGTGAGATGAATTAACAGAACACAAAGCAGTTTCTCAGAAAGCTTCTTTGCAGTTTTTAACGGAAGGTATTTCCTTTTTCACCGTGGCCCTCTATGGGCTTCCAAATATCACTTTGCAAATTCCACAAAACAATCTTAGCATAAGGGCTATTGAGGTGAAAGCTGTAACTGTTTGAGATGAATTAACAGAACACAAAGCAGTTTCTCAGAAAGCTTCTTTTCAGTTTTTAACGGAAGATATTTCCTTTTTCATCATAGCCATCTATCGGCTTCTAAATATCACTTGGCAAATTCCACAAGAACAGTCTTAACGAAAGGCTTTTTTAGGGGAAAGCTTTAACTCTGTGAGATGAATTAACAGAACACAAAGCAGTTTCTCAGACAGCTTCTTTCCAGTTTTTAAATGAAGATATTTCTTTTTTTACCCTAGCCCTCTATGGGCTTCTAAATATCACTTTGCAAATTCCACAAGAACAGTCTTAGCGAAAGGCTTCTTGAAGGGAAAGCTGAAACTCTTTGAGATGAATTAACAGAACACAAAGTAGTTTCTCAGAAAGCTTCTTTCAAGTTTGTAACTAAAGATATTTCCTTTTTCACCATAGCCCTCTATTGGCTTCCAAATATTACTTTCCAAATGCACAAGAACAGCCTTAGCGAAAGGCTTCTTAAAGGGAAAGCTGTAACTCGGTGAGATGATTTAACAGAACCCAAAGGAGTTTCTCAGAAAGCTTCTTTCCAGTTTTTAACGGAAGATATTTCCTTTTTCACCATAGCCCTCTAAGGGCTTCCAAATATCACTTTGCAAATTCCACAAGAACAGCCTTAGCGAAAGGCTTCTTGAAGGGATAGTTGTAACTCTGTGAGTTGAATTAACAGAGCACAAAGTAGTTTCTCAGAAATCTTCTTTACAGTACTTAACGGAAGATATTTCATTTTTCACCATAGCCCTCCATGGGCTTCCAAATATCACTTTCGAAATTCCACAAGAACAGCCTTAGCGAAAGGTTTCTTGAAGGGAAAGGTGTAACTCTGTGAGATGAATTAACAGAGCACAAAGCAGTTTCTCAGAAAGCTTCTTTCCAGTTTTTAACTGAAGATGTTTCCTGTTTCTCCAGAGCCCTCTATGGGCCTCCAAATATGACTTTGCCAATTCCACAAGAAAAGCCTTAACGAAAGACTTCTTGAAAGGAAAGCTGTAACTCTGTGACATGAATTAACAGAACACAAAGCAGTTTCTCAGAATGCTTTTTTTCAGTTTTTAACTTAGGATATTTCCTTTTTCACCGTAGCCCTCTATGGGCTTCCAAATAACCCTTTGCAAATTCCACAAGAACCGTATTAGCGAAAGGCTTCCTGAGAGGAAAGCAGTAACTCTGTGAGATGAATTAACAGAACACAAAGCAGTTTCTCAGACAGCTTCTTTCCAGTTTTTAATGGAAGATATTGCCTTTTTCACCATAGCCCTCTATGGGCTTCCAAATATCACTTTGCAAATTCCACAAGAACAGCCTTAGCGAAAGACTTCTTTAAGGGAAAGCTGAATCTCTGTGAGATGAATTAACAGAACAGAAAGCAGTTTCTCAGAATGCTTCTTTTCAGTTTTTATCTTAGGATACTTCCTTTTTCCCGTAGCCCTCTAAGGGCTTCCAAATATCACTTTGCAAATTCCGCAAGAACAGTCTCAGCAAAAGAGTTCTTGAGGGCAAAGCAGTAACTCTGTGAGATGAATTAACAGAACACAAAGCAGTTTCTCAGAAAGCTTCTTTCCTGTTTTTAACTGAAGATACTTCCTTTTTCATCATAGCCCTCTATGGGCTTCCAAATATCACTTTCCAAACTCCACAAGAACAGCCTTAGGGACAGGCTTTTGTATAGAAAGCTGTAACTCTGTGAGATGAATTAAGCCAACACTAAGGAGTTTCTCACAAAGCTTCTTTCCAGTGTTTTACGAAAGATATTTCCTTTTACACGATAGCCCTCTATGGACTTACAAATATCACTTTGCAAATTCCACAAAAACAGTCTGATCGAGAGACTTCTTGAAGGGAAAACTTGAAATCTGTGAGATGAATTAACAGAACACAAAGCAGTTTCTCAGAAATCATATTTCCGGTTTTTAACGGAAGATATTACTATTTCACCCTAGCACTCTAGGGGCTTCCAAATACCACTTTGCAAATTCCACAAGAACAATCTTTGCGAAAGGTTTCTTGAAGGCAAAGCAGTAACTCTGTGAGATGAATTAACAGAACACAAAGCAGTTTCTGAAAAAGCTTCTTTCCAGTTTTTAAATGAAGATATTTCCCTTTTGACCATAGCCCTCTATGGCCCCCAAATATCACTTTGCAAATTCCACAAGAACAGTCTTATCGAAAGTCTTCTCGAGAGGAAAGCTGTAACTCTGTAAATGAATTAGCAGAACACAACACAGTTTCTCAGAAAGCTTCTTTCCAGTTTTTAACTGCAGATATTTCCTTCTTCACCGTAGCCCTCTATGGGCTTCCAAATATCACTTTACAAGTTTCACAAGAACAGCCTTAGCGAAAGTCTTCTTGAGGGGAAAGCTCTAACTCTGTGAAATGAATTAACAGAACACAAAGCAGCTTCTCAGAAAGCTTCTTTCCAGTTTTTATCCTAAGATATTTCCTTTTCCACCATAGCCCTCTGTGGACTTCCAAATATCACTTTCCAAATTCCACAAGAACAGTCTTAGTGAAAGGATTCTTGAGGGAAAAGCTGCAACTCTGTGTCATGAATTAACAGAACACAAAGCAGTTTCTCAGAAAGCTTCTTTCCAGTTTTTAACGAAACATATTTCCTTTTTCACCACAGCCCTCTCTGGGCTTCCAAATATCACTTTTAGAATTCCACAAAAACAGCCTCAGCGAAAGGCTTCTTGAAGGTAAAGCTGTAACTCTGTGAGATGAATTAACAGAACACAAAGCAGTTTCTCAGAAATCTTCTTTACAGTTTTCAACAGAAGATCTTTCCTTTTTCACCATAGCCCTCTATGGGCTTCCAAATATAACTTTGCAAATTCCACAAGAACAGCCTTAGCCAAAGGCTTATTGAAGGGAAAGCTGTAACTCTGTGAGATGAATTAACAAAACACAAAGCAGTTTCTCAGAAAGCTTCTTTTAATTTTTTATCTTAGGATACTTCCTTTTTCACCATAGCCCTCTATGGGCTTCCAAATGTCATATTGTAAATTTCAAAAAAAACAGTTTTAGTGAACGGTTCCTTGAGAAGAAAGCTGTAACTCTGTGAGATGTATTAACAGAAAACAAAGCAGTTTCTCAGAAAGCTTCTTTCTACTTTTTAAGGGAAGATATTGCATTTTCACCGTAGCCCTCTATGGGCTTCCAAGTATCACTTTGCGAATTCCACAAGAACTGTCTAAGCGAAATGCTTCTTGAGGGGAAAGCTGTAACTCTGTGAGATGAATTATCGCAACACAAAGCATTTTCTCAGAAAGCTTCTTTCCAGTTTTTAACAGAAGATATTTCCTTTTTCACCATAGCCCTCTATGGTCTTCCAAATACCACTTTGCAAATTCCACAAGAACAGGTTTAGCGAATGGTTTCTTGTGGGGAAAGCTGTAACTGTGTGAGATAAATTAACAGAACACAGAGCAGTTTCTCAGAAAGCGTCTTTTCAGTTTTTAACTGAAGATATTTCCTTTTTCACCATAGCCCTCTACGGGCTTCCAAATATCACTTTCCAAATTCCACAAGAACAGTCTTAGCGAAAGACTTCTTGAGGGTAAAGCAATAACTCTGACATGAATTAACAGAACACAAAACACTTTCTCTGAAAGCTTCTTTACAGTTTTAAACGGAACATATTTCCTTTTTCAGCATAGCCCTCTATGTGCTTACAAATATCACTTTCCATGTTCCACAAGTATAGTCTTAGCGAAAGGATTCTGTGGGGGAAAAGCTGTAACTCTGTGAGTTGAACTAACAGAATACAAAGCATTTTGTCAGAAAGCTTCTTTCCAGTTTTTAAAGGAAGAAATTTCCTTTTTCATCATAGCCCTCAAAGGACTTTCAAATATCACTTTGCAAATTCCACAAGAACTCTCTTAGCGAAAGGCTTCTTGGGGGGAAAGCTGTAACTATGTGAGGTGAATTAACGGAACATAAAGCAGTTTCTCAGAATGCTTCTTTTCAGTTTTTATCTTAGGATATTTCCTTTTTCACCATAGACCTCTAAGGGCTTCCAAATATCACATTGCAAATTCCACAAGAACAGTCTTAGCAAAAGGCTTCTTGAGAGGAAAGCTGTAACTCTGTGAGAACAATGAACAGAACACAAAGCAGTTTCTCAGAAAGCTTCTTTCCAGTTTTTAACTGAAGATATTTCCTTTTTCACCGTAGCCCCCTGTGGACTTCCAAATATCACTTTCGAAATTCCACAAGAACAGCCTGAGCGAAAAGCTTCTTGAAGGAAAGCTGTAATTCTTTGAGATGAATTAACAGAACAAAAAGCAGTTTCTCAGAAAGCTTCTTTCCAGTTTTTAACGGAAGATATTTCCTTTTTCACCGTAGCCCTCTATGGGCTTCCAAATATCACTTTGCAAATTCCACAAAACAGTCTTAGCGTAAGCGTTATTGAGGTGAAAGCTGCAACTGTTTGAGATGAATTAACAGAACACAAAGCAGTTTCTCAGAAAGCTTCTTTTCGGTTTTTAACGGAAGATATTTCCTTTTTCATCTTAGCCATCTATCGGCTTCTAAATATCACTTGGCAAATTCCACAAGAACAGTCTTAACGAAAGGCTTCTTTAGGGGAAAGCTTTAACTCTGAGAGATGAATTAACAGAACACAAAGCAGTTTCTCAGACAGCTTCTTTCCAGTTTTTATCCTAAGATATTTCCTTTTTCACCATAGCCCTCTAGGGACTTCCAAATATCACTTTCCAAATTCCACGAGAACAGTCTTAGCGAAAGACTTCTTGAGGGTAAAGCAATAACTCTGACATGAATTAACAGAACACAAAACACTTTCTCAGAAAGCTTCTTTACAGTTTTAAACGGAACACATTTCCTTTTTCAGCATAGCCCTCTATGTGCTTACAAATATCACTTTCCATATTCCAGAAGTATAGTCTTAGCGAAAGGATTCTGAGGGGGAAGGCTGTAACTCTGTGAGTTGAACTAACAGAATACAAAGCGTTTTGTCAGAAAGCTTCTTTCCAGTTTTTAAAGGAAGAAATTTCCTTTTTCATCATAGCCCTCTACGGACCTTCAAATATCACTTTGCAAATTCCACAAGAACTGTCTTAGCGAAAGGCTTCTTTAGGGGAAAGATGTAACTATATGAGATGAGTTAACGGAACATAAAGCAGTTTCTCAGAATGCTTCTTTTCAGTTTTTTTTTTTTTTTTTTTTTTTTTTTTTTGAGACAGAGTCTCGCTCTGTCACCCAGGCTGGAGTGCAGTGGCCAGATCTCGGCTCACTGCAAGCTCCGCCTCCCGGGTTCACGCCATTCTCCTGCCTCAGCCTCCCGAGTAGCTGGGACTACAGGCGCCCGCCACCTCGCACAGCTAGTTTTTTGTATTTTTTAGTAGAGATGGGGTTTCACCGTGTTAGCCAGGATGGTCTCGATCTTCTGACCTCGTGATCCGCCCATCTCGGCCTCCCAAAGTGCTGGGATTACAGGCTTGAGCCACCGCGCCCGGCCTTCTTTTCAGTTTTTATCTTAGGATATTTCCTTTTTCACCATAGACCTCTAAGGGCTTCCAAATATCACATTGCAAATTCCACAAGAACAGTCTTAGCAAAAGGCTTCTTGAGAGGAAAGCTGTAACTCTGTGAGAAGAATCAACAGAACACAAAGCAGTTTCACAGAAAGCTTCTTTCCAGTTTTTAACTGAAGGTATTTCCTTTTTCACCGTAGCCCCCTGTGGACTTCCAAATATCACTTTCGAAATTCCACAAGAACAGCCTTAGCGAAAGGCTTCTTGAAGGAAAGCTGTAATTCTTTGAGATGAATTAACAGAACACAAAGCAGTTTCTCAGAAAGCTTCTTTCCAGTTTTTAACGGAAGATATTTCTTTTTCACCGTAGCCCTCTATGGGCTTCCAAATATCACTTTGCAAATTCCACAAAACAGTCTTAGCATAAGGGTTATTGAGGTGAAAGCTGCAACTGTTTGAGATGAATTAACAGAACACAAAGCAGTTTCTCAGAAAGCTTCTTTTCGGTTTTTAATGGAAGATATTTCCTTTTTCATCATAGCCATCTATGGGCTTCTAAATATCACTTGGCAAATTCCACAAGAACAGTCTTAACGAAAGGCTTTTTTAGGGGAAAGCTTTAACACTGTGAGATGAATTAACAGAACACAAAGCAGTTTCTCAGACAGCTTCTTTCCAGTTTTTAACTGAAGGTATTTCCTTTTTCACCGTAGCCCCCTGTGGACTTCCAAATATCACTTTCGAAATTCCACAAGAACAGCCTTAGCTAAAGGCTTCTTGAAGGAAAGCTGTAATTCTTTGAGATGAATTAACAGAACACAAAGCAGTTTCTCAGAAAGCTTCTTTCCAGTTTTTAACGGAAGATATTTCTTTTTCACCGTAGCCCTCTATGGGCTTCCAAATATCACTTTGCAAATTCCACAAAACAGTCTTAGCATAAGGGTTATTGAGGTGAAAGCTGCAACTGTTTGAGATGAATTAACAGAACACAAAGCAGTTTCTCAGAAAGCTTCTTTTCGGTTTTTAATGGAAGATATTTCCTTTTTCATCATAGCCATCTATGGGCTTCTAAATATCACTTGGCAAATTCCACAAGAACAGTCTTAACGAAAGGCTTTTTTAGGGGAAAGCTTTAACACTGTGAGATGAATTAACAGAACACAAAGCAGTTTCTCAGACAGCTTCTTTCCAGTTTTTAAATGAAGATATTTCCTTTTTTACCCTAGCCCTCCATGGGCTTCCAAATATCACTTTGCAAATTCCACAAGAACAGTCTTAGCGAAAGGCTTCTTGAAGGGAAAGCTGAAACTCTTTGAGATGAATGAACAGAACACAAAGTAGTTTCTCAGAAAGCTTCTTTCAAGTTTGTAACTAAAGATATTTCCTTTTTCACCATAGCCCTCTATTGGCTTCCAAATATTACTTTCCAAATGCACAAGAACAGCCTTAGCGAAAGGCTTCTTGAAGGGAAAGCTGTAACTCGGTGAGATGATTTAACAGAACCCAAAGGAGTTTCTCAGAAAGCTTCTTTCCAGTTTTTAACGGAAGATATTTCCTTTTTCACCATAGCCCTCTAAGGGCTTCCAAATATCACTTTGCAAATTCCACAAGAACAGCCTTAGCGAAAGGCTTCTTGAAGGGATAGTTGTAACTCTGTGAGTTGAATTAACAGAGCACAAAGTAGTTTCTCAGAAATCTTCTTTACAGTACTTAACGGAAGATATTTCATTTTCACCATATTCCTCCATGGGCTTCCAAATATCACTTTCGAAATTCCACAAGAACAGCCTTAGCGAAAGGTTTCTTGAAGGGAAAGGTGTAACTCTGTGAGAGGAATTAACAGAGCACAAAGCAGTTTCTCAGAAAGCTTCTTTCCAGTTTTTAACTGAAGAAGTTTCCTGTTTCACCAGAGCCCTCTATGGGCCTCCAAATATGACTTTGCCAATTCCACATGAAAAGCCTTAGCCAAAGTCTTCTTGAAAGGAAAGCTGTAACTCTGTGACATGAATTAACAGAACACAAAACAGTTTCTCAGAATGCTTTTTTTCAGTTTTTAACTTAGGATATTTTCTTTTTCACCGTAGCCCTCTATGGGCTTCCAAATAACCCTTTGCAAATTCTACAAGAACCGTATTAGCGAAAGGCTTCTTAAGAGGAAAGCAGTAACACTGTGAGATGAATTAACAGAATACAAAGCAGTTTCTCAGACAGCTTCTTCCCAGTTTTTAACGGAAGATATTTCCTTTTTCACCATAGCCCTCTATGGGCTTCCAAATATCACTTTGCAAATTCCACAAGAACAGCCTTAGCGAAAGACTTCTTTAAGGGAAAGCTGAATCTCTGTGAGATGAATTAACAGAACACAAAGCAGTTTCTCAGAATGCTTCTTTTCAGTTTTTATCTTAGGATACTTCCTTTTTCCCATAGCGCTCTAAGGGCTTCCAAATATCACTTTGCAAATTCCGCAAGAACAGTCTCAGCAAAAGATTTCTTGAGGGCAAAGCAGTAACTCTGTGAGATGAATTAACAGAACACAAAGCAGTTTCTCAGAAAGCTTCTTTCCGGTTTTTAACTGAAGATATTTCCGTTTTCATCATAGCCCTCTATGGGCTTCCAAATATCACTTTCCAAACTCCACAAGAACAGCCTTAGGGACAGGCTTCTTGAATGGAGTGCTGTAACTCTGTGAGATGAATTAACCCAACACTAAGGAGTTTCTCACAAAGCTTCTTTCCAGTGTTTTACGAAAGATATTTCCTTTTACACGATAGCCCTCTATGGACTTCCAAAGATCACTTTGCAAATTCCACAAGAAAAGTCTTAGCGAAAGGCTTCTTTAGGGGAAAGCTGTAACTCTGTGAGTTGAATTAACAGAACACAAAGCAGCTTCTCAGAAAGCTTCTTTCCAGTTTTTAACTGAAGATATTTCCTTTTACACCGTAGCCCCCTATGGGCTTCCAAATATCACTTTGCAAATTCCACAAGAAGAATCTTTGCGAAAGGCTTCTTGAAGGGAAAGCTCTAACTCTGGGAGATGAAATAACAGAACACAAAACAGATTCTGAGAAAGCTTCTTTCCACTTTTTAACAGAGAATATTTCCTTTTTCACCATAGCCCTTTATGGCCTTCCAAGTACCACTTTGCAAATTCCACGAGAACAGTCTTATCGAACGGATTCTTGAGGCGAAGGATGTATCTCTGTGAGATGAATTAACAGAACACAACGCAGTTTCGCAGAAAGCTTCTTTCCAATTTTTAAGGGAAGATAATTCCTTTTTCAACATAGCCCTCTTTGGGCTTCCAAATATCACTTTGCAAATTCCACAAGAACAGTCTTATGGAACGTCTTCTTGAGGGAAAAGCTGTAACTCTGTTAGATGAATTAGCAGAATACAACGCAGTTTCTCAGAAAGCTTCTTTCCAGTTTTTAACTGAAGATATTTCCTTTTTCACCATAGCCCTCTAGGGGCTTCGAAATCTCACTTTGCCAATTCCAATAGAACAGTCTTAGCAAAAGGCTTCTTGAGGGGAAAGCTGTAACTCTGTGAGAAGTATTAACAGAACACAAAGCAGTTTGTCAGAAGGCTCCTTTACAGTTTTTAACGGAAGACATTTCCTTTTTCACCATAGACCTCTATGGCCTTCCAAATATCACTTTTCAAATTCCAGAAGAACAGTCTTATTGAAAGGTTATTGTGGGGAAAGCTGTAACTCTGTGAGATAAATTAAGTGAACACAACGCAGTTTCTCAGAAAGGTTCTTTCCCGTTTTTAAGTGAAGATATTTCCCTGTTCACCGTAGCCCTCTATGGGCCTCCAAATATCACTTTGCAAATTCCACAAGAACAGTCTTTGCGAAAGGCGTCTTGAGGGGAAAGCTGTGACTGTGTGAGATAAATTAACAGAACACAATGCAGTTTCTCGGAAATATTCTGTCCAGTTTTAAACGGAAGATATTTCCTTTTCCACCGTAGCCCTCTATGGTCTTCCAAATATCACTTTGCAAATCCCACAAGAATAGTCTTAGCGAAAGGCTTCTTGAGGGGAAAGCTGTAACTCCCTGAGATGAATTAAGAAAACACAAAGCAGTTTCTCAGAGAGCTTCCTTTCGGTTTTTAACTGAAGATATTTCCTTTTCCACCATAGCCCTCTATGGGATTCCAAGTTTCGTTTTTCAAATTCCACAAGAACAGTCTTAGTGAACGGCTTCTTCAGAGGAAAGCTGTAACTCTGTGAGATGAATTAACAGAACACAGAGCAGTTTCTCAGAAAGCTTCTTTCCAGTTTTGAACGGAAGATATTTCCTTTTTCACGATAGCCCTCTATGGGCTTCCAAATATCCCTTTGCCAATTCCACAAGAACAGCCTTAGCGAAAGGCTTCTTGAAGGGAAAGATGTAACTCTGTGAGATGAATTAACAGAACACAGAGCAGTTTCTCAGAAAGCTTCTTTCCAATTTTGAACGGAAGATATTTCCTTTTTCACCATAGCCCTCTATGTGCTTCCAAATATCCCTTTGCCAATTCCACATGAACAGCCTTAGCGAAAGGCTTCTTGAAGGGAAAGATGTAACTCTGTGAGATGAATCAAGAGAACACAGAGCAGTTTCTCAGAAAGCTTCTTTCCAGTTTTGAAAGCAAGATATTTCCTTTTTCACCATCGCCCTCTATGGGCTTCCAAATATCCCTTTGCCAATTCCACAAGAACAGCCTTAGCGAAAGGCTTCTTGAAGGGAAAGATGTAACTCTGTGAGATGAATCAACAGAACACAGAGCAGTTTCTCAGAAAGCTTCTTTCCAGTTTTGAACGGAAGTTATTTCCTTTTTCACCATAGCCCTCTGTGGGCTTCCATATATCCCTTTGCCAATTCCACAGAGCAGCCTTAGCGAAAGGCTTCTTGAAGGGAAAGATTTAACTCTGTGAGATGAATTAACAGAACACAGAGCAGTTTCTCAGAAACCTTCTTTCCAGTTTTGAGCGGAAGACATTTCCGTTTTCACCATAGCCCTCTATGGGCTTCCAAATATCCCTTTGCCAATTCCACAAGAACCGCCTTAGCGAAAGGCTTCTTGAAGGGAAAGATGTAACTCTGTGAGATGAATTAACAGAACACAGAGCAGTTTCTCAGAAAGCTTCTTTCCAGTTTTGAACGGAAGATATTTCCTTTTTCACCGTAGCCCTCTATGGGCTTCCAAATATCCCTTTGCCAATTTCCCAAGAACAGCCTTAGCGAAAGGCTTCTTGAAGGGAAAGATGTACTCTGTGAGATGAATTAACAGAACACAGAGCAGTTTCTCAGAAAGCTTCTTTCCAGTTTTGAACGGAAGATATTTCCTTTTTCACCATAGCCCTCTAAGGGCTTTCAAATATCCCTTTGCCAATTCCACAAGAACAGCCTTAACGAAAGGCTTCTTGAAGGGAAAGATGTAACTCTGTGAGATGAATTAACAGAACACAGAGCAGTTTCTCAGAAAGCTTCTTTCCAGTTTTGAACGGAAGATATTTCCTTTTTCACCATAGCCCTCTATGGGCTTCCAAATATCCCTTTGCCAATTCCACAAGAACAGCCTTAGCGAAAGGCTTCTTGAAGGGAAAGATGTAACTCTGTGAGATAAATTAACAGAACACAGAGCAGTTTCTCAGAAAGCTTCTTTCCAGTTTTGAACGGAAGATATTTCCTTTTTCACCATAGCCCTCTATGGGCTTCCAAATATCCCTTTGCCAATTCCACAAGAACAGCCTTAGCGAAAGGCTTCTTGAAGGGAAAGATGTAACTCTGTGAGATGAATTAACAGAACACAGAGAAGTATCTTGAAAGCTTCTTTCCAGTTTTGAACGGAAGATATTTCCTTTTTCACCATAGCCCTCTACGGGCTTCCAAATATCCCTTTGCCAATTCCACAAGAACAGCCTTAGCGAAAGGCTTCTTGAAGGGAAAGATGTAACTCTGTGAGATGAATTAACAGAACACAGAGCAGTTTCTCAGAAAGCTTCTTTCCAGTTTTGAAAGGAAGATATTCCCTTTTTCACCATAGCCCTCTATGGGCTTCCAAATATCCCTTTGCCAATTCCACAAGAACAGCCTTAGCGAAAGGCTTCTTGAAGGGAAAGATGTAACTCTGTGAGATAAATTAACAGAACACAGAGCAGTTTCTCAGAAAGCTTCTTTCCAGTTTTGAACGGAAGATATTTCCTTTTTCACCATAGCCCTCTATGGGCTTCCAAATATCCCTTTGCCAATTCCACAAGAACAGCCTTAGCGAAAGGCTTCTTGAAGGGAAAGATGTAACTCTGTGAGATGAATTCACAGAACACAGAGAAGTATCTTGAAAGCTTCTTTCCAGTTTTGAACGGAAGATATTTCCTTTTTCACCATAGCCCTCTACGGGCTTCCAAATATCCCTTTGCCAATTCCACAAGAACAGCCTTAGCGAAAGGCTTCTTGAAGGGAAAGATGTAACTCTGTGAGATGAATTAACAGAACACAGAGCAGTTTCTCAGAAAGCTTCTTTCCAGTTTTGAAAGGAAGATATTCCCTTTTTCACCATAGCCCTCTATGGGCTTCCAAATATCCCTTTGCCAATTCCACAAGAACAGCCTTAGCGAAAGGCTTCTTGAAGGGAAAGATGTAACTCTGTGAGATGAATTAACAGAACACAGAGCAGTTTCTCAGAAAGCTTCTTTCCAGTTTTGAACGGAAGATATTTCCTTTTTCACCATAGCCCTCTATGGGCTTCCAAATATCCCTTTGCCAATTCCAAAAGAACAGCCTTAGCGAAAGGCTTCTTGAAGGGAATGATGTAACTCTGTGAGATGAATTAACAGAACACAGAGCAGTTTCTCAGAAAGCTTCTTTCCAGTTTTGAACGGAAGATATTTCCTTTTACACCATAGCCCTCTATGGGCTTCCAAATATCCCTTTGCCAATTCCACAAGAACAGCCTTAGCGAAAGGCTTCTTGAAGGGAAAGATGTAACTCTGTGAGATGAATTAACAGAACACAGAGCAGTTTCTCAGAAAGCTTCTTTCCAGTTTTGAACGGAAGATATTTCCTTTTTCACCATAGCCCTCTATGGGCTTCCAAATATCCCTTTGCCAATTCCACAAGAACAGCCTTAGCGAAAAGCTTCTTGAAGGGAAAGATGTAACTCTGTGAGATGAATTAACAGAACACAGAGCAGTTTCTCAGAAAGCTTCTTTCCAGTTTTGAACGGAAGATATTTCCTTTTTCACCATAGCCTTCTATGGGCTTCCAAATATCCCTTTGCCAATTCCACAAGAACAGCCTTAGCGAAAGGCTTCCTGAAGGGAAAGATGTAACTCTGTGAGATGAATTAACAGAACACAGAGCAGTTTCTCAGAAAGCTTCTTTCCAGTTTTGAACGGAAGATATTCCCTTTTTCACCATAGCCCGCTATGGGCTACCAAATATCCCTTTGCCAATTCCACAGGAACAGCCTTAGCGAAAGGCTTCTTGAAGGGAAAGATGTAACTCTGTGAGTTGTATTAACAGAACACAGAGCAGTTTCTCAGAAAGCTTCTTTCCAGTTTTGAACGGAAGATATTTCCTTTTTCACCATAGCCCTCTATGGGCTTCCAAATATCCCTTTGCCAATTCCACAAGAACAGCCTTAGCGAAAGGCTTCTTGAAGGGAAAGATGTAACTCTGTGAGATGAATTAACAGAACACAGAGCAGTTTCTCAGAAAGATTCTTTCCAGTTTTGAACGGAAGATATTTCCTTTTTCACCATAGCCCTCTATGGGCTTCCAAATATCCCTTTGCCAATTCCACAACAACAGCCTTAGCGAAAGGCTTCTTGAAGGGTAAGATGTAACTCTGTGAGATGAATTAACAGAACACAGAGCAGTCTCTCAGAAAGCTTCTTTCCAGTTTTGAACGGAAGATATTTCCTTTTTCACCATAGCCCTCTATGGGCTTCCAAATATCCCTTTGCCCATTCCACAAGAACAGCCTTAGCGAAAGGCCTCTTGAAGGGAAAGATGTAACTCTGTGAGATGAATTAACAGAACACAGAGCAGTTTCTCAGAAAGCTTCTTTCCAGTTTTGAACGGAAGATATTCCCTTTTTCACCATAGCCCTCTATGGGCTTCCAAATATCCCTTTGCCAATTCCACAAGAACAGCCTTAGCGAAAGGCTTCTTGAAGGGAAAGATGTAACTCTGTGAGATGAATTAACAGAAAACAGAGCAGTTTCTCAGAAAGCTTCTTTCCAGTTTTGAACGGAAGATATTTCCTTTTTCACCATAGCCCTCTATGGGCTTCCAAATATCCCTTTGCCAATTCCACAAGAACAGCCTTAGCGAAAGGCTTCTTGAAGGGAAAGATGAAACTCTGTGAGATGAATTAACAGAACACAGAGCAGTTTCTCAGAAAGCTTCTTTCCAGTTTTGAACGGAAGATATTTCCTTTTTCACCGTAGCCCTCTATGGGCTTCCAAATATCCCTTTGCCAATTCCACAAGAACAGCCTTAGCGAAAGGCTTCTTGAAGGGAAAGATGTAACTCTGTGAGATGAATTAACAGAACACAGAGCAGTTTCTCAGAAAGCTTCTTTCCAGTTTTGAACGGAAGATATTTCTTTTATCACCATAGCCCTCTATGGGCATCCAAATATACCTTTCCCAATTCCACAAGAACAGCCTTAGCGAAAGGCTTCTTGAAGGGAAAGATGTAACTCTGTGAGATGAATTAACAGAACACAGAGCAGTTTCTCAGAAAGTTTCTTTCCAGTTTTGAACGGAAGATATGTCCTTTTTCACCATAGCCCTCTATGGGCTTCCAAATATCCCTTTGCCAATTCCACAAGAACAGCCTTAGCGAAAGGCTTCTTGAAGGGAAAGATGTAACTCTGTGAGATGAATTAACAGAACACAGAGCAGTTTCTCAGAAAGCTTCTTTCCAGTTTTGAACGGAAGATATTCCCTTTTTCACCATAGCCCTCTATGGGCTTCCAAATATCCCTTTGCCAATTCCACAAGAACAGCCTTAGCGAAAGGCTTCTAGAAGGGAAAGATGTAACTCTGTGAGATGAATTAACAGAACACAGAGCAGTTTCTCAGAAAGCTTCTTTCCAGTTTTGAACGGAAGATATTTCCTTTTTCACCATAGCCCTCTATGGGCTTCCAAATATCCCTTTGCCAATTCCACAAGAACAGCCTTAGCGAAAGGCTTCTTGAAGGGAAAGATGTAACTCTGTGAGATGAATTAACAGAACACAGAGCAGTTTCTCAGAAAGCTTCTTTCCAGTTTTGAACGGAAGATATTCCCTTTTTCACCATAGCCCGCTATGGGCTACCAAATATCCCTTTGCCAATTCCACAGGAACAGCCTTAGCGAAAGGCTTCTTGAAGGGAAAGATGTAACTCTGTGAGTTGTATTAACAGAACACAGAGCAGTTTCTCAGAAAGCTTCTTTCCAGTTTTGAACGGAAGATATTTCCTTTTTCACCATAGCCCTCTATGGGCTTCCAAATATCCCTTTGCCAATTCCACAAGAACAGCCTTAGCGAAAGGCTTCTTGAAGGGAAAGATGTAACTCTGTGTGATGAATTAACAGAACACAGAGCAGTTTCTCAGAAAGATTCTTTCCAGTTTTGAACGGAAGATATTTCCTTTTTCACCATAGCCCTCTATGGGCTTCCAAATATCCCTTTGCCAATTCCACAACAACAGCCTTAGCGAAAGGCTTCTTGAAGGGTAAGATGTAACTCTGTGAGATGAATTAACAGAACACAGAGCAGTCTCTCAGAAAGCTTCTTTCCAGTTTTGAACGGAAGATATTTCCTTTTTCACCATAGCCCTCTATGGGCTTCCAAATATCCCTTTGCCCATTCCACAAGAACAGCCTTAGCGAAAGGCCTCTTGAAGGGAAAGATGTAACTCTGTGAGATGAATTAACAGAACACAGAGCAGTTTCTCAGAAAGCTTCTTTCCAGTTTTGAACGGAAGATATTCCCTTTTTCACCATAGCCCTCTATGGGCTTCCAAATATCCCTTTGCCAATTCCACAAGAACAGCCTTAGCGAAAGGCTTCTTGAAGGGAAAGATGTAACTCTGTGAGATGAATTAACAGAACACAGAGCAGTTTCTCAGAAAGCTTCTTTCCAGTTTTGAACGGAAGATATTTCCTTTTTCACCATAGCCCTCTATGGGCTTCCAAATATCCCTTTGCCAATTCCACAAGAACAGCCTTAGCGAAAGGCTTCTTGAAGGGAAAGATGAAACTCTGTGAGATGAATTAACAGAACACAGAGCAGTTTCTCAGAAAGCTTCTTTCCAGTTTTGAACGGAAGATATTTCCTTTTTCACCATAGCCCTCTATGGGCTTCCAAATATCCCTTTGCCAATTCCACAAGAACAGCCTTAGCGAAAGGCTTCTTGAAGGGAAAGATGTAACTCTGTGAGATGAATTAACAGAACACAGAGCAGTTTCTCAGAAAGCTTCTTTCCAGTTTTGAACGGAAGATATTTCTTTTATCACCATAGCCCTCTATGGGCATCCAAATATACCTTTGCCAATTCCACAAGAACAGCCTTAGCGAAAGGCTTCTTGAAGGGAAAGATGTAACTCTGTGAGATGAATTAACAGAACACAGAGCAGTTTCTCAGAAAGCTTCTTTCCAGTTTTGAACGGAAGATATGTCCTTTTTCACCATAGCCCTCTATGGGCTTCCAAATATCCCTTTGCCAATTCCACAAGAACAGCCTTAGCGAAAGGCTTCTTGAAGGGAAAGATGTAACTCTGTGAGATGAATTAACAGAACACAGAGCAGTTTCTCAGAAAGCTTCTTTACAGTTTTGAACGGAAGATATTCCCTTTTTCACCATAGCCCTCTATGGGCTTCCAAATATCCCTTTGCCAATTCCACAAGAACAGCCTTAGCGAAAGGCTTCTTGAAGGGAAAGATGTAACTCTGTGAGATGAATTAACAGAACACAGAGCAGTTTCTCAGAAAGCTTCTTTCCAGTTTTGAACGGAAGATATTTCCTTTTTCACCATAGCCCTCTATGGGCTTCCAAATATCCTTTTGCCAATTCCACAAGAACAGCCTTAGCGAAAGGCTTCTTGAAGGGAAAGATGTAACTCTGTGAGATGAATTAACAGAACACAGAGCAGTTTCTCAGAAAGCTTCTTTCCAGTTTTGAACGGAAGATATTTCCTTTTTCACCATAACCCTCAATGGGCTTCCAAATATCCCTTTGCCAATTCCACAAGAACAGCCTTAGCGAAAGGCTTCTTGAAGGGAAAGATGTAACTCTGTGAGATGAATTAACACAACACAGAGCAGTTTCTCAGAAAGCTTCTTTCCAGTTTTGAACGGAAGATATTTCCTTTTTCACCATAGCCCTCTATGGGCTTCCAAATATCCCTTTGCCAATTCCACAAGAACAGCCTTAGCGAAAAGCTTCTTTAAGGGAAAGATGTAACTCTGTGAGATGAATTAACAGAACACAGAGCAGTTTCTCAGAAAGCTTCTTTCCAGTTTTGAACGGAAGATATTTCCTTTTTCACCATAGCCCTCTATGGGCTTCCAAATATCCCTTTGCCAATTACACAAGTACAGCCTTAGCGAAAGGCTTCTTGAAGGGAAAGATGTAACTCTGTGAGATGAATTAACAGAACACAGAGCAGTTTCTCAGAAAGCTTCTTTCCAGTTTTGAACGGAAGATATTCCCTTTTTCACCATAGCCCGCTATGGGCTACCAAATATCCCTTTGCCAATTCCACAGGAACAGCCTTAGCGAAAGGCTTCTTGAAGGGAAAGATGTAACTCTGTGAGTTGTATTAACAGAACACAGAGCAGTTTCTCAGAAAGCTTCTTTCCAGTTTTGAACGGAAGATATTTCCTTTTTCACCATAGCCCTCTATGGGCTTCCAAATATCCCTTTGCCAATTCCACAATAACAGCCTTAGCGAAAGGCTTCTTGAAGGGAAAGATGTAACTCTGTGAGATGAATTAACAGAACACAGAGCAGTTTCTCAGAAAGATTCTTTCCAGTTTTGAACGGAAGATATTTCCTTTTTCACCATAGCCCTCTATGGGCTTCCAAATATCCCTTTGCCAATTCCACAACAACAGCCTTAGCGAAAGGCTTCTTGAAGGGTAAGATGTAACTCTGTGAGATGAATTAACAGAACACAGAGCAGTCTCTCAGAAAGCTTCTTTCCAGTTTTGAACGGAAGATATTTCCTTTTTCACCATAGCCCTCTATGGGCTTCCAAATATCCCTTTGCCCATTCCACAAGAACAGCCTTAGTGAAAGGCCTCTTGAAGGGAAAGATGTAACTCTGTGAGATGAATTAACAGAACACAGAGCAGTTTCTCAGAAAGCTTCTTTCCAGTTTTGAACGGAAGATATTCCCTTTTTCACCATAGCCCTCTATGGGCTTCCAAATATCCCTTTGCCAATTCCACAAGAACAGCCTTAGCGAAAGGCTTCTTGAAGGGAAAGATGTAACTCTGTGAGATGAATTAACAGAACACAAAGCAGTTTCTCAGAAAGCTTCTTTCCAGTTTTGAACGGAAGATATTTCCTTTTTCACCATAGCCCTCTATGGGCTTCCAAATATCCCTTTGCCAATTCCACAAGAACAGCCTTAGCGAAAGGCTTCTTGAAGGGAAAGATGTAACTCTGTGAGATGAATTAACAGAACACAGAGCAGTTTCTCAGAAAGCTTCTTTCCAGTTTTGAACGGAAGATATTTCCTTTTTCACCATAGCCCTCTATGGGCTTCCAAATATCCCTTTGCCAATTCCACAAGAACAGCCTTAGCGAAAGGCTTCTTGAAGGGAAAGATGTAACTCTGTGAGATGAATTAACAGAACACAGAGCAGTTTCTCAGAAAGGTTCTTTCCAGTTTTGAACGGAAGATATTTCTTTTATCACCATAGCCCTCTATGGGCATCCAAATATACCTTTGCCAATTCCACAAGAACAGCCTTAGCGAAAGGCTTCTTGAAGGGAAAGATGTAACTCTGTGAGATGAATTAACAGAACACAGAGCAGTTTCTCAGAAAGCTTCTTTCCAGTTTTGAACGGAAGATATTTCCTTTTTCGCCATAGCCCTCTATGGGCTTCCAAATATCCCTTTGCCAATTACACAAGAACAGCCTTAGCGAAAGGCTTCTTGAAGGGAAAGATGTAACTCTGTGAGATGAATTAACAGAACACAGAGCAGTTTCTCAGAAAGTTTCTTTCCAGTTTTGAACGAAGAAATTTCCTTTTTCACGATAGCCCTCTATGGGCTTCCAAATATACCTTTGCCAATTCCATGAGAACAGCCTTAGCGAAAGGCTTCTTGAAGGGAAAGATGTAACTCTGTGAGATGAATTAACAGAACACAGAGCAGTTTCTCAGAAAGCTTCTTTCCAGTTTTGAACGGAAGAAATTTCCTTTTTCACCATTGCCCTCTATGGGCTTCCAAATATCCCTTTGCCAATTCCACAAGAGCAGCCTTAGCGAAAGGCTTCTTGAAGGGAAAGATGTAACTCTGTGAGATGAATTAACAGAACACAGAGCAGTTTCTCAGAAAGCTTCTTTCCAGTTTTGAACGGAAGATATTTCCTTTTTCACCATAGCCCTCTAAGGGCTTCCAAATATCCCTTTGCCAATTCCACATGAACAGCCTTAGCGAAAGGCATCATGAAGGGAAAGATGTAACTCTGTGAGATGAATTAACAGAACACAGAGAAGTTTCTTGAAAGCTTCTTTCCAGTTTTGAACGGAAGATATTTCCTTTTTCACCATAGCCCTCTATGGGCTTCCAAATATCCCTTTGCCAATTCCACAAGAACAGCCTTAGCGAAAGGCTTCTTGAAGGGAAAGATGTAACTCTGTGAGATGAATGAACAGAACACAGAGCAGTTTCTCAGAAAGCTTCTTTCCAGTTTTGAAAGGAAGATATTCCCTTTTTCACCATAGCCCTCTATGGGCTTCCAAATATCCCTTTGCCAATTCCACAAGAACAGCCTTAGCGAAAGGCTTCTTGAAGGAAAGATGTAACTCTGTGAGATGAATTAACAGAACACAGAGCAGTTTCTCAGAAAGCTTCTTTCCAGTTTTGAACGGAAGATATTTCCTTTTTCACCATAGCCCTCTATGGGCTTCTAAATATCCCTTTGCCAATTCCAAAAGAACAGCCTTAGCGAAAGGCTTCTTGAAGGGAATGATGTAACTCTGTGAGATGAATTAACAGAACACAGAGCAGTTTCTCAGAAAGCTTCTTTCCAGTTTTGAACGGAAGATATGTCCTTTTACACCATAGCCCTCTATGGGCTTCCAAATATCCCTTTGCCAATTCCACAAGAACAGCCTTAGCGAAAGGCTTCTTGAAGGGAAAGATGTAACTCTGTGAGATGAATTAACAGAACACAGAGCAGTTTCTCAGAAAGCTTCTTTCCAGTTTTGAACGGAAGATATTTCCTTTTTCACCATAGCCCTCTATGGGCTTCCAAATATCCCTTTGCCAATTCCACAAGAACAGCCTTAGCGAAAAGCTTCCTGAAGGGAAAGATGTAACTCTGTGAGATGAATTAACAGAACACAGAGCAGTTTCTCAGAAAGCTTCTTTCCAGTTTTGAACGGAAGATATTTCCTTTTTCACCATAGCCCTCTATGGGCTTCCAAATATCCCTTTGCCAATTCCACAAGAACAGCCTTAGCGAAAGGCTTCTTGAAGCGAAAGATGTAACTCTGTGAGATGAATTAACAGAACACAGAGCAGTTTCTCAGAAAGCTTCTTTCCAGTTTTGAACGGAAGATATGTCCTTTTTCACCATAGCCCTCTATGGGCTTCCAAATATCCCTTTGCCAATTCCACAAGAACAGCCTTAGCGAAAGGCTTCTTGAAGGGAAAGATGTAACTCTGTGAGATGAATTAACAGAACACAGAGCAGTTTCTCAGAAAGCTTCTTTCCAGTTTTGAACGGAAGATATTCCCTTTTTCACCATAGCCCTCTATGGGCTTCCAAATATCCCTTTGCCAATTCCACAAGAACAGCCTTAGCGAAAGGCTTCTTGAAGGGAAAGATGTAACTCTGTGAGATGAATTAACAGAACACAGAGCAGTTTCTCAGAAAGCTTCTTTCCAGTTTTGAACGGAAGATATGTCCTTTTTCACCATAGCCCTCTATGGGCTTCCAAATATCCCTTTGCCAATTCCACAAGAACAGCCTTAGCGAAAGGCTTCTTGAAGGGAAAGATGTAACTCTGTGAGATGAATTAACAGAACACAGAGCAGTTTCTCAGAAAGCTTCTTTCCAGTTTTGAACGGAAGATATTTCCTTTTTCACCATAGCCCACTATGGGCTTCCAAATATCCCTTTGCCAATTCCACAGGAACAGCCTTAGCGAAAGGCTTCTTGAAGGGAAAGATATAACTCTGTGAGATGAATTAACAGAACACAGAGCAGTTTCTCAGAAAGCTTCTTTCCAGTTTTGAATGGAAGATATACCCTTTTTCACCATAGCCCACTATGGGCTTCCAAATATCCCTTTGCCAATTCCACAAGAACAGCCTTAGAGAAAGGCTTCTTGAAGGGAAAGATGTAACTCTGTGAGATGAATTAACAGAACACAGAGCAGTTTCTCAGAAAGCTTCTTTCCAGTTTTGAACGGAAGATATTCCCTTTTTCACCATAGCCCTCTATGGGCTTCCAAATATCCCTTTGCCAATTCCACAAGAACAGCCTTAGCGAAAGGCTTCTTGAAGGGAAAGATGTAACTCTGTGAGATGAATTAACAGAACACAGAGCAGTTTCTCAGAAAGCTTCTTTCCAATTTTGAACGGAAGATATTTCCTTTTTCACCATAGCCCTCTATGGGCTTCCAAATATCCCTTTGCCAATTCCACAAGAACAGCCTTAGCGAAAGGCTTCTTGAAGGGAAAGATGTAACTCTGTGAGATGAATTAACAGAACACAGAGCAGTTTCTCAGAAAGCTTCTTTCCAGTTTTGAACGGAAGATATTTCCTTTTTCACCATAGCCCTCTATGGGCTTCCAAATATCCCTTTGCCAATTCCACAAGAACAGCCTTAGCGAAAGGCTTCTTGAAGGGAAAGATGTAACTCTGTGAGATGAATTAACAGAACACAGAGCAGTTTCTCAGAAAGGTTCTTTCCAGTTTTGAACGGAAGATATTTCTTTTATCACCATAGCCCTCTATGGGCATCCAAATATACCTTTGCCAATTCCACAAGAACAGCCTTAGCGAAAGGCTTCTTGAAGGGAAAGATGTAACTCTGTGAGATGAATTAACAGAACACAGAGCAGTTTCTCAGAAAGCTTCTTTCCAGTTTTGAACGGAAGATATTTCCTTTTTCGCCATAGCCCTCTATGGGCTTCCAAATATCCCTTTGCCAATTACACAAGAACAGCCTTAGCGAAAGGCTTCTTGAAGGGAAAGATGTAACTCTGTGAGATGAATTAACAGAACACAGAGCAGTTTCTCAGAAAGTTTCTTTCCAGTTTTGAACGAAGAAATTTCCTTTTTCACGATAGCCCTCTATGGGCTTCCAAATATACCTTTGCCAATTCCACGAGAACAGCCTTAGCGAAAGGCTTCTTGAAGGGAAAGATGTAACTCTGTGAGATGAATTAACAGAACACAGAGCAGTTTCTCAGAAAGCTTCTTTCCAGTTTTGAACGGAAGAAATTTCCTTTTTCACCATTGCCCGCTATGGGCTTCCAAATATCCCTTTGCCAATTCCACAAGAACAGCCTTAGCGAAAGGCTTCTTGAAGGGAAAGATGTAACTCTGTGAGATGAATTAACAGAACACAGAGCAGTTTCTCAGAAAGCTTCTTTCCAGTTTTGAACGGAAGATATTTCCTTTTTCACCATAGCCCTCTAAGGGCTTCCAAATATCCCTTTGCCAATTCCACATGAACAGCCTTAGCGAAAGGCATCATGAAGGGAAAGATGTAACTCTGTGAGATGAATTAACAGAACACAGAGAAGTTTCTTGAAAGCTTCTTTCCAGTTTTGAACGGAAGATATTTCCTTTTTCACCATAGCCCTCTATGGGCTTCCAAATATCCCTTTGCCAATTCCACAAGAACAGCCTTAGCGAAAGGCTTCTTGAAGGGAAAGATGTAACTCTGTGAGATGAATGAACAGAACACAGAGCAGTTTCTCAGAAAGCTTCTTTCCAGTTTTGAAAGGAAGATATTCCCTTTTTCACCATAGCCCTCTATGGGCTTCCAAATATCCCTTTGCCAATTCCACAAGAACAGCCTTAGCGAAAGGCTTCTTGAAGCGAAAGATGTAACTCTGTGAGATGAATTAACAGAACACAGAGCAGTTTCTCAGAAAGCTTCTTTCCAGTTTTGAACGGAAGATATGTCCTTTTTCACCATAGCCCTCTATGGGCTTCCAAATATCCCTTTGCCAATTCCACAAGAACAGCCTTAGCGAAAGGCTTCTTGAAGGGAAAGATGTAACTCTGTGAGATGAATTAACAGAACACAGAGCAGTTTCTCAGAAAGCTTCTTTCCAGTTTTGAACGGAAGATATTCCCTTTTTCACCATAGCCCTCTATGGGCTTCCAAATATCCCTTTGCCAATTCCACAAGAACAGCCTTAGCGAAAGGCTTCTTGAAGGGAAAGATGTAACTCTGTGAGATGAATTAACAGAACACAGAGCAGTTTCTCAGAAAGCTTCTTTCCAGTTTTGAACGGAAGATATTTCCTTTTTCACCATAGCCCTCTATGGGCTTCCAAATATCCCTTTGCCAATTCCACAAGAACAGCCTTAGCGAAAGGCTTCTTGAAGGGAAAGATGTAACTCTGTGAGATGAATTAACAGAACACAGAGCAGTTTCTCAGAAAGCTTCTTTCCAGTTTTGAACGGAAGATATTTCCTTTTTCACCATAACCCTCAATGGGCTTCCAAATATCCCTTTGCCAATTCCACAAGAACAGCCTTAGCGAAAGGCTTCTTGAAGGGAAAGATGTAACTCTGTGAGATGAATTAACAGAACACAGAGCAGTTTCTCAGAAAGCTTCTTTCCAGTTTTGAACGGAAGATATTTCCTTTTTCACCATAGCCCACTATGGGCTTCCAAATATCCCTTTGCCAATTCCACAGGAACACCCTTAGCGAAAGGCTTCTTGAAGGGAAAGATATAACTCTGTGAGATGAATTAACAGAACACAGAGCAGTTTCTCAGAAAGCTTCTTTCCAGTTTTGAACGGAAGATATACCCTTTTTCACCATAGCCCACTATGGGCTTCCAAATATCCCTTTGCCAATTCCACAAGAACAGCCTTAGAGAAAGGCTTCTTGAAGGGAAAGATGTAACTCTGTGAGATGAATTAACAGAACACAGAGCAGTTTCTCAGAAAGCTTCTTTCCAGTTTTGAACGGAAGATATTTCCTTTTTCACCATATCCATCTATGGGCTTCCAAATATCCCTTTGCCAATTCCACAAGAACAGCCTTAGCGAAAGGCTTCTTGAAGGGAAAGATGTAACTCTGTGAGATGAATTAACAGAACACAGAGCAGTTTCTCAGAAAGCTTCTTTCCAGTTTTGAACGGAAGATATTCCCTTTTTCACCATAGCCCTCTATGGGCTTCCAAATATCCCTTTGCCAATTCCACAAGAACAGCCTTAGCGAAAGGCTTCTTGAAGGGAAAGATGTAACTCTGTGAGATGAATTAACAGAACACAGAGCAGTTTCTCAGAGAGCTTCTTTCCAGTTTTGAACGGAAGATATTTCCTTTTTCACGATAGCCCTCTATGGGCTTCCAAATATCCCTTTGCCAATTCCACAAGAACAGCCTTAGCGAAAGGCTTCTTGAAGGGAAAGATGTAACTCTGTGATATGAATTAACAGAACACAGAGCAGTTTCTCAGAAAGCTTCTTTCCAATTTTGAACGGAAGATATTTCCTTTTTCACCATAGCCCTCTATGGGCTTCCAAATATCCCTTTGCCAATTCCACATGAACAGCCTTAGCGAAAGGCTTCTTGAAGGGAAAGATGTAACTCTGTGAGATGAATCAAGAGAACACAGAGCAGTTTCTCAGAAAGCTTCTTTCCAGTTTTGAACGCAAGATATTTCATTTTTCACCATAGCCCTCTAAGGGCTTCCATATATCCCTTTGCCAATTCCACAAGAGCAGCCTTACCGAAAGGCTTCTTGAAGGGAAAGATTTAACTCTGTGAGATGAATTAACAGAACACAGAGCAGTTTCTCAGAAAGCTTCTTTCCAGTTTTGAGCGGAAGACATTTCCTTTTTCACCATAGCCCTCTATGGGCTTCCAAATATCCCTTTGCCAATTCCACAAGAATAGCCTTAGCGAAAGGCTTCTTGAAGGGAAAAATGTACTCTGTGAGATGAATTAACAGAACACAGAGCAGTTTCTCAGAAAGCTTCTTTCCAGTTTTGAACGGAAGATATTTCCTTTTTCACCATAGCCCTCTAAGGGCTTTCAAATATCCCTTTGCCAATTCCACAAGAACAGCCTTAGCGAAAGGCTTCTTGAAGGGAAAGATGAAACTCTGTGAGATGAATTAACAGAACACAGAGCAGTTTCTCAGAAAGCTTCTTTCCAGTTTTGAACGGAAGATATTTCTTTTTTCACCATAGCCCTCTATGGGCTTCCAAATATCCCTTTTCCAATTCCACAAGAACAATCTTAGCGAAAGGATTCTTGAAGGGAAAGATGTAACTCTGTGAGATGAATTAACAGAACACAGAGCAGTTTCTCAGAAAGCTTCTTTCCAGTTTTGAACGGAAGATATTTCCTTTTTCACGATAGCCCTCTATGGGCTTCCAAATATCCCTTTGCCAATTCCACAAGAACAGCCTTAGCGAAAGGCTTCTTGAAGGGAAAGATGTAACTCTGTGAGATGAATTAACAGAACACAGAGCAGTTTCTCAGAAAGCTTCTTTCCAGTTTTGAACGGAAGATATTTCCTTTTTCACCATAGCCCTCTATGGGCTTCCAAATATCCCTTCGCCAATTCCACAAGAACAGCCTTAGCGAAAGGCTTCTTGAAGGGAAAGATGTAACTCTGTCAGATGAATTAACAGAACACAGAGAAGTATCTTGAAAGCTTCTTTCCAGTTTTGAACGGAAGATATTTCCTTTTTCACCATAGCCCTCTACGGGCTTCCAAATATCCCTTTGCCAATTCCACAAGAACAACCTTAGCGAAAGGCTTCTTGAAGGGAAAGATGTAACTCTGTGAGATGAATTAACAGAACAGAGAGCAGTTTCTCAGAAAGCTTCTTTCCAGTTTTGAAAGGAAGATATTCCCTTTTTCACCATAGCCCTCTATGGGCTTCCAAATATCCCTTTGCCAATTCCACAAGAACAGCCTTAGCGAAAGGCTTCTTGAAGGGAAAGATGTAACTCTGTGAGATAAATTAACAGAACACAGAGCAGTTTCTCAGAAAGCTTCTTTCCAGTTTTGAACGGAAGATATTTCCTTTTTCACCATAGCCCTCTATGGGCTTCCAAATATCCCTTTGCCAATTCCACAAGAACAGCCTTAGCGAAAGGCTTCTTGAAGGGACAGATGTAACCCTGTGAGATGAATTAGCAGAACACAGAGCGGTTTCTCAGAAAGCTTCTTTCCAGTTTTGAACGGAAGATATGTCCTTTTTCACCATAGCCCTCTATGGGCTTCCAAATATCCCTTTGCCAATTCCACAAGAACAGCCTTAGCGAAAGGCTTCTTGAAGGGAAAGATGTAACTCTGTGAGATGAATTAACAGAACACAGAGCAGTTTCTCAGAAAGCTTCTTTCCAGTTTTGAACGGAAGATATTTCCTTTTTCACCATAGCCCACTATGGGCTTCCAAATATCCCTTTGCCAATTCCACAGGAACAGCCTTAGCGAAAGGCTTCTTGAAGGGAAAGATATAACTCTGTGAGATGAATTAACAGAACACAGAGCAGTTTCTCAGAAAGCTTCTTTCCAGTTTTGAATGGAAGATATACCCTTTTTCACCATAGCCCACTATGGGCTTCCAAATATCCCTTTGCCAATTCCACAAGAACAGCCTTAGAGAAAGGCTTCTTGAAGGGAAAGATGTAACTCTGTGAGATGAATTAACAGAACACAGAGCAGTTTCTCAGAAAGCTTCTTTCCAGTTTTGAACGGAAGATATTCCCTTTTTCACCATAGCCCTCTATGGGCTTCCAAATATCCCTTTGCCAATTCCACAAGAACAGCCTTAGCGAAAGGCTTCTTGAAGGGAAAGATGTAACTCTGTGAGATGAATTAACAGAACACAGAGCAGTTTCTCAGAAAGCTTCTTTCCAATTTTGAACGGAAGATATTTCCTTTTTCACCATAGCCCTCTATGGGCTTCCAAATATCCCTTTGCCAATTCCACAAGAACAGCCTTAGCGAAAGGCTTCTTGAAGGGAAAGATGTAACTCTGTGAGATGAATTAACAGAACACAGAGCAGTTTCTCAGAAAGCTTCTTTCCAGTTTTGAACGGAAGATATTTCCTTTTTCACCATAGCCCTCTATGGGCTTCCAAATATCCCTTTGCCAATTCCACAAGAACAGCCTTAGCGAAAGGCTTCTTGAAGGGAAAGATGTAACTCTGTGAGATGAATTAACAGAACACAGAGCAGTTTCTCAGAAAGGTTCTTTCCAGTTTTGAACGGAAGATATTTCTTTTATCACCATAGCCCTCTATGGGCATCCAAATATACCTTTGCCAATTCCACAAGAACAGCCTTAGCGAAAGGCTTCTTGAAGGGAAAGATGTAACTCTGTGAGATGAATTAACAGAACACAGAGCAGTTTCTCAGAAAGCTTCTTTCCAGTTTTGAACGGAAGATATTTCCTTTTTCGCCATAGCCCTCTATGGGCTTCCAAATATCCCTTTGCCAATTACACAAGAACAGCCTTAGCGAAAGGCTTCTTGAAGGGAAAGATGTAACTCTGTGAGATGAATTAACAGAACACAGAGCAGTTTCTCAGAAAGTTTCTTTCCAGTTTTGAACGAAGAAATTTCCTTTTTCACGATAGCCCTCTATGGGCTTCCAAATATACCTTTGCCAATTCCACGAGAACAGCCTTAGCGAAAGGCTTCTTGAAGGGAAAGATGTAACTCTGTGAGATGAATTAACAGAACACAGAGCAGTTTCTCAGAAAGCTTCTTTCCAGTTTTGAACGGAAGAAATTTCCTTTTTCACCATTGCCCGCTATGGGCTTCCAAATATCCCTTTGCCAATTCCACAAGAACAGCCTTAGCGAAAGGCTTCTTGAAGGGAAAGATGTAACTCTGTGAGATGAATTAACAGAACACAGAGCAGTTTCTCAGAAAGCTTCTTTCCAGTTTTGAACGGAAGATATTTCCTTTTTCACCATAGCCCTCTAAGGGCTTCCAAATATCCCTTTGCCAATTCCACATGAACAGCCTTAGCGAAAGGCATCATGAAGGGAAAGATGTAACTCTGTGAGATGAATTAACAGAACACAGAGAAGTTTCTTGAAAGCTTCTTTCCAGTTTTGAACGGAAGATATTTCCTTTTTCACCATAGCCCTCTATGGGCTTCCAAATATCCCTTTGCCAATTCCACAAGAACAGCCTTAGCGAAAGGCTTCTTGAAGGGAAAGATGTAACTCTGTGAGATGAATGAACAGAACACAGAGCAGTTTCTCAGAAAGCTTCTTTCCAGTTTTGAAAGGAAGATATTCCCTTTTTCACCATAGCCCTCTATGGGCTTCCAAATATCCCTTTGCCAATTCCACAAGAACAGCCTTAGCGAAAGGCTTCTTGAAGCGAAAGATGTAACTCTGTGAGATGAATTAACAGAACACAGAGCAGTTTCTCAGAAAGCTTCTTTCCAGTTTTGAACGGAAGATATGTCCTTTTTCACCATAGCCCTCTATGGGCTTCCAAATATCCCTTTGCCAATTCCACAAGAACAGCCTTAGCGAAAGGCTTCTTGAAGGGAAAGATGTAACTCTGTGAGATGAATTAACAGAACACAGAGCAGTTTCTCAGAAAGCTTCTTTCCAGTTTTGAACGGAAGATATTCCCTTTTTCACCATAGCCCTCTATGGGCTTCCAAATATCCCTTTGCCAATTCCACAAGAACAGCCTTAGCGAAAGGCTTCTTGAAGGGAAAGATGTAACTCTGTGAGATGAATTAACAGAACACAGAGCAGTTTCTCAGAAAGCTTCTTTCCAGTTTTGAACGGAAGATATTTCCTTTTTCACCATAGCCCTCTATGGGCTTCCAAATATCCCTTTGCCAATTCCACAAGAACAGCCTTAGCGAAAGGCTTCTTGAAGGGAAAGATGTAACTCTGTGAG